>NC_073302.1:234160577-234528702 GCF_027595985.1 Sorex araneus | reverse complement strand
CAAGGACAGTAGATACAATGGCCAGTAGGATTGTTCCACAGCTGGAAGCCTGCTTCATGAGCGGAGGGGAGAAGGCAGATGGAATAGAGAAGGGATCACTAAGAAAATGATGGCTAGAGGAATCAGTTGGGATGGGAGATGTGTGCTGAAAGTAGATAATGGGCCAAACATGATGACCTCTCAGTGTCTGTGTTGCAAGCCATAATGCCCAAAAGTAGAGAGAGAGTATGGGGAATATTGTTTGCCATGGAGACAGGGAAGGGTGGGAAAGGCGGGGGATATACTGGGGAGATTGGTGGTGGGGAATGTGCACTGGTGGAGGGATGGGTGTTTGATCATTGTGCGATTGTAACCCAAACATGAAAGCTTATAACTATTTCACGGTGATTTCAATAAAATTTTAAAAACTAATAATAAAAGATTTTCAATAAATACAAAAGACAAGCATTTATAAATATCAGAGAGAAATTTCTCTGTCAGTTTGAGAGTTACACAAAGAATGTATTACAGAACTGGAGACATAGCACAAAGGTTAAGCATGTGTTGAGAGTTACACAAATAATGTATTTCAGAACTGGAGACATAGCACAGAGGTTAAGCATGTGTTGCATGTAGATAACCCTAGTTTGGATACTCAGAACTACACAATACCCAACACTGGGAGCGGTGGGTAAACCCTTGTGATCCCTGAGCACAGTACCATCACTATGGCCAGCACCACATCCATGGGCCTTCACACTAATTTGTTTGCTTGGTGGCCTAAGAATTGCCAGAAAGTCATGTTGTGCCCCCTGAGCACTGCTTGGGAACCCTCCCTGCCCCTAACATATAAAAAGAAGATATTTCATTACAGGACCCGATTTGTATATAGTTATGAGAAAGTAGTAATAATTTCTCGGCATCAGAGAAGAAAAAAAGGAGATCATCAATTCTCAAATGCTTAATCTATATAATTTGGTCCTCAATCTATGGTATTTTCCACCCCAAAAATTAGGGATAAGAATACACTGCACTGGCTGTAAATAAAGAAGATGGAAGCTCAGCCAGAGAAAAAGAAAGACTCTGAGCCAAAGACAAAGACACTTTAATTAATCGTCTCATTTCAAGATGTTGAAACAGCTCCAACCCAAGGAAACCAAGGCCTTCAGAGTCAGAACAGCTTACAGAAGAGAGAAAAGCTGTTTTATTTATTCAGGAGCTTGGTCTGAATCCAATTTGGAAAGGAATGCCTAAAACCTTTTAGAATAATAAACCTGGTGATAATAGAATGTTGTTTTCCTTCCTGTGGGAAGACCCAGGCATTGCCTGAAATCTATTTTAAGATCTTTAAAATTATATAATTGGGGCAGGTTATACCAAATAGTTTAGTTAATACCCAGCAGTGCTTTCTGTGAAATATTCTGCTTAAAACAAATTGTTTGCAGGGCCTAAGAGAGAGTAAAGAGAACAGCACTTGCCCTGCACGCAGCTCACCCAAGTTTGATTCCAAGCACCACATATGGTAACCCCAGCCTTGCCTGGAATGGTCCCTAAGCACTGAGCCAGGGATATTCCCTGAGCACCTCCAGGTGTGCCCACAAAAAGTACCTGCCTGGTCTTTATTCAAATTTTGATTTTGAAATTTTTGCTGACAAATCACTTTCTACTGACAGTTACTGGATGAATCTGTGAAAATCTAAAATCAGTTATTTTTTTGGACTGACAAGAAATATGACCCAGGGAAAAAATTCTAATTCTTTGATTACAAAATGAATTGACATTACCCTGAATAAGAAATTTTAAAATATTTGAATATGGTCTTCTTCCATTTTTGAAACTCATCCGTCTTATCTTTAAAACTAAAAAGAGACAAGGTATATTGATCTTTTTATTTTTGAACTTAGAGAAGAAAGAAAAGTTGAGAGATAAAGAAAACAATAAACCTAGTTATAGAGGCTGTTGCAGATTACTCAGAAACCTGAAAGCAATTTATCAAGAAAGTCAGACTCATAATTATTTCAGAAATATCCCAGCAGGTATAAGATTTGAAAACTAATTATATAATTCCAGATGAATTATTCAATTGTCTCTACTATTAATTATCTGATGAATTAATACTTGATTTATAACATCTCTATCTGCATAGACAATATGATTCTCCATGCTAAAATGTAGACTCTGAAGAATGAAAAAAACTTAAATAAGATTTTAATCTTTCTCCCTCATTTAAAACCAGTTCCAAATCTTTGCATTTTATAAAAATGACACTTTAAATACCTATCTCCATTGACAGCTTGTGCACTTTTTATAACCAGTGGTTCTTCCTCTCAAAAACCTTTCTAATATTTCTTTTGTGCTCTCATAGTAGCTTATGGGAAATTGTCTTAATTACCACTCATGTTTGGTTAGATTATGTCTTTATCATTAAACTCTGAGGCCAAAGCCTAGAATTAATTGTGATTGCAATTCTAAAACCTATGTAGTTCTGTAACTAACTACACGTTTAGTACATTGATATAAAAAAAATGGAGACCGAAACATCAGCAATTCAGCAATATTTTAACTGTCCAACAGGTCAACCATATTATTTTCTGTACAGAAGACTTTTCTCCCCACATGTTTTTCACTATAAAATTGAAGGCATTTGGGGCAGTATCAGATTCATTTCTTATAACCCATTCAATGTAGTGAACAGATACGAAAACAAAATTATTTTAAAACAATGCCAATTTATACTTCACTGCGGTAGAAATAACCTCATGTAATTATAGATTACATTAATATTCAGTTTATTTGTTTGATTTGGTTTTCTGACATCCTGATCGATCTATCACACATTCCAGAAGGGCAATAGAGAGGATTATTCACGACTTCTACTCAGATCTCTTCGATAGCTATGTCAACCTGCCCACATACCAAATTCCGCAGGATAGATATGTCATTCCCAATGTCCTCCCTTCCGAAATCCGACACGCCATTTTGTCAGTAAAGACGCATACAGCACCCGGTCCAGACAAGGTCAGACCTAAACACCTGAAGAATCTGTCTCTGGTACTCATCAATACACAGGCTCGGCTCTTCACACGCTACCTGTCCAAATGCAAGGTTCAATCCCAGTGGAAAACCAGCAGGACCATTGTGTTGTACAAGAAGGGAGACATCCATGACATCAGCAACTATCACCCAATCTGCCTGTTACCATCTATAAGTTGTTCACTCAAGTTGTCCTGAATAGAACAGGCAGAACACTAGAAAGAGGACAAGCCAGGTTCCAAAAAGGATTCAGCACGATCGACTATATCCACACAGTGACCAAGATCATTGAGGTTTCACGAGAGTTCAAGATGCCGCTCTGTCTAACATTCATCGATTTAAAGAAGGCCTTCTGTTGAGACGGAAACAGTCATCGAAGCCGTTGCCAAACAGGGCTTTCAAACTCAGTATATCAAGATCCTCCACAAGCTGTATTATGGATTCACCACCAGGATCTCACCATTCTACAAGCAAGTGATCATTGACTAAAGAGAGGGGTTCAGCAGGTTGATACCATTTCACCAAAACTCTTCAGTGCCACCCTCAAGAACATCATACAACGACTGGAATGGGAAAGAGTGGGAGTGAATATAAATGGTCGGCAACTATACCACCTCCACTTCGCTGTTGACATTATTCTCATTACGCCAAACATTAGCCAAGTGGCACAAATGCTGACCATCTTGGACCACAAGTGTGGAAAGGACCGCAGCTGAATCTCAGCAAAACGATGTTCATGAAAAACGAACTAGTCCCTGACATTCATTTGCTCTCAATGGAACGAACATCTCCAAATGCAGCAGCTATTGTACCTGGGTCAAGAACTCAACATGAGGAATGACTTTGCGCCAAAACTGTGCAGAAGGAAGAGAGCAGTGTGGAACACCTTCAAGAGAGTCAAAGAAGTGGTTAAGAGGATGAAGAACCTCCGACTCCAGGCGCATCTTTTGAACTCCACCGTTCTTCCTGCACTAACATATGCCTCAGAGACCTGGGCCCTACACAAACAGGATGAGAATGCTATTCAGGTATCCCAAAGAGGAATCGAAAGAGCTATGTTTGGAGTATCACGTTTCACTCCTGTGAGAAAAGGAATCTGAGTTCCGACCTCTGACCTCCATCAATGGTCAAGAATCAGCACACACACAAAAAAAAAAAGAATCAGGGATGCTGTCTTGTTTGCCAATGTGTCAAAAATCAGATGGGTGGACACGTAATTCGAGTCAGAGATCACCACTGCACTAGAGCTGTTACCAGCTGAATTCCACGGGACATCAAAAGACCAAGTGGCCGCCCACCAAGGAGATGGTCAGGCTTCTTCGTCAAAACCCTGAATGAATGACTTGAGGCTCTTCCTGTTCCTGGAGCAAGCAGATATCATTTGGCTACACTAGTATGTGACAGGGACAAATGGAGACGTTACTGACGCCTGCTTGAGCAAATCGAAGATCAACAGGATGTCAAGTGATACAAGTGATACCCAGGGGTGGTCAGGCCTTACACCTGGCCCTGTGCTCAGAGATCATACCTGGTATGCTTGGGGGCCCATACAGAGTGCTGGATCAGCTGCATTCAAGGCAAATGCCCTACCCTCTGTACTATTTCTTCTGCCCCTCAGATTTTGAAAGAGTAATTATTTTTATATAATTAAGAAAGCACGTTTTAGACAATTCCATTTTCAATTGTTACCAATATGACAAAAACTCTTCAAGTAACAGCAACATAATAAAAGATGGTTTCATGACATGAAATAAGATATAAATGTCAGTATCATCACTTCAACTCCATCATGTTCACAATGACTATGGCTTGCTTATATTGTTTTGCTAATATATGAAAAAAAAACAGAACAGCACTGAGTGGTATTTTTATTTTTTTTTGGGGGGATGGGGTCACACCTGGCGATGCACAGGGGTTACTCCTGGCTCTGCACTCAGGAATTACTCCTGGAGGTGCTCAGGGGACTATATGGGATGCTGGGAATTGAACCTGGGTTGGCGGCTTGCAAGGCCAACACCCTACCTGCTGTGCTGTCGCTCCAGTCCCAAGCACTTGTGTTTTTCAAAGCACATTTTCAAAAGCATAAAAAGCATTTTCCTCAAGGAAAGCAACTGCAGAGAATTACATGCAAAGTGTAAATGGAGACTTGAATCCCTACATCTCATTTTACACTTAAGTTCCAGTGCCCTCAGTACAGGGCAAGGAACTATCACATCTTGTCATATTTTTTTCCCCAGCAGTTGTACAACTAACTATCTGATAGATCAGAGTCCCTTTCACCTGCTGTCATTCAGTATTCATCGCTCTGCTTTAAATAAAAACAATGCTGCTTTTGCTTAGTTCACAGCATACCTGACTCCTCTCTTTCTCTCATTAATTCATCCATGCCACCAATGTCTTGAGCATAAACTTCTCTAAGAACTACTTCCTGGGTCACAGACAAAGTCCAGCAGTAAAGAGCTTGATTTGACATGACTGACCTGGATTTTATCCCTGGCACATCCCAAGCCCTTCCAAGAAATGATCCCTGAATGCAGGCCTATGAGAAACCATGAGCACTGCCGGGTGTGAACCCAAAATAAACAATAACAAAAAAGAACTAGTTTCTGACCTCATTTCCTTCTCCAATCTAGTCTTCCCTGCAGAGCAAGGGAAATCAATTCAAAATATCTGGCCTACCAACCCCTTTCTCAAAGTCCTTTAATGACTTTCCTAAAGTTTAGTGAAAACCCAGAGTCATAAATACAAAATTTATGAATACTGGATCACTGTTCCTAGGTATATACCAACTTAGTTTACTGGGAGTACTTTTTCACTGATCTTAATCAAGAAATCAGTAGCTATCTGGCAGATATTTCTTTGGACTTAGTTACTAAAATACTAAAATACAGAAATCCAAAACTGTGTGGCTGCCAGTGTGGCCTTCTGACCTCATATCTCTTCATTCTCAGCAATGGAAAACAAATTATCAAATGCTTTCTTTTCAGCAGGTGGACTTTAGGGTGGAGAAACTCCAAATCAATAATAGTGAATTTTTTGTTGAAATATTGAATGTAATCAAAGTAAAGTGAAATTTACCAGTTACACAGAGTGGGGGGCTGGGGAGGGGGGAGGGGGGAGGTATACCGTGATTCTTGATGGTGGAATATGTGCACTGGTGAAGGGATGGGTGTTTGAGCATTGTATAACTGAGACTTAAACCTGAAAGCTTTGTAACTTTCCACATGATGATTCAATAAAAGAATTAAAAAAAGAAATCAGTAGATAATCTTTTTCTATATGTATTTGAAACATTTTACTTATTATGTTATTGATTAATATTGATTTCACAGGTAACATCAACATGTTTGAACAAAGTTCATTTAATACACAGCTTTTCTCCTTAAGGCATGCCATAAGTTTTCCTGTAGAATAGGGACAGCGTTTGCCCTCAATAGTACATTTGGTAAATGTTCAAGTTTCAAAATTGCCAATAAAAGTTATACCGGAGCAATAGCACAGCGGGTAGGGCATTTGCCTTGCACTCGGCTGACCCGGGTTTGATTCCTCCATCCCTCTCAGAGAGCCCAGCAAGTTACCAAGAGTATCCTGCCCACAGATCAAAGCCTAGAAAGCTACCCGTGGCGTATCCCATATGACAATAACAGTAACAACAAGTCTCACAAATGGAGACATTATTATTGGTGCCGACTCAGCAAATTGAATGCAAAAAAAAAAAAAATTCCCCAAAACAGGGCACAGAGTAGACTCTGAAAAGAGCACTTCCCTATTATTTATGAAAGCTGTAACTTGAAGGGTGGAGGATCATGTTGTTTCATCTCAATAGGAAGTGTGCCCCTTCAGTAAACTGAACAATCGTAATAAATTATTCACTATTCAGCACCACTTGCAATGACAGCTAAACACAGTGATTGGGATGGTGGGGGTGGGGGCAGGAAGTTAGTTCAAAGGTCTATTGCATGTGCCTTCTATGCACAAATATCAGATCTGAGCCCTAGCACCATGTAATCTTTCAAGCATTACTGGATTTGACCAAGAACATTGCACAAAGAGTAGCTCCTGGCTCACTATCTCTCCCTGCTTCCCATCAAAAAAACAAAACAAAAACCCCAAACTACCACCAAAAAACAACAGTGATTATTGATTTGGGAATTGTAACTAAATTTTAGTGAGTGTGAATTCACAAATACATAATTCATGAATAGTATCATCTTTATGTTATTATATATACATTATATTAGAGCATGAGGAGCAGAAAATTTTAGTTTATTCTATACAGCTCACAATTATTTATAGGAGTGGGAAAAATATTAAACTACCCAAACTAATTGGAGAGAATTAAGCTTTCTAAAACTCTAGTTTAACTGGTTAACTATTTTTTTTTTTGCTTTTTGGGTCACAATCCAGCGATGCTCAGGGGTTACTCCTGGCTTTACACTCAGGAATTACTCCTGGCGGTGCTTGGGGGACCATATGGGATGCCGGGGATCGAACCCGGGTTGGCCACGTGCAAGGCAAACACCCTACCCGCTGTGCTATCGCTCTGGCCCCACTGGTTAACTATTTAACACGATGTGGGTATATTATTTAAGATAAATTGTATAATAATAAAGAATATGTAGTTGTAAAAATAAACCAACAATAATTATATATGCATATAAATGCATATATGTGCATATATATTCTTTATAATAACCTCAATGCTTCCTGATCTCAGAATGTTTTAGAAATAAATAAATATGTGATTGCTGGACAGTTTGAAAATAACAAAACCAAATTTGAACTCTTTGCTAAGAAAACAGTCATGTCAATGAGTTGCATGTAAATGAACTCTAAATTAAGCAGGCACTTGAATACTCTGGTTACTCTTTATGTATACCCATGTGAGAATTTCAGTACCTAAAGTGGAAATGGTGAGTTCTGGGCTTCTTGCCAATTTCAATTTGGGTGTGAAATTTCTGATTTGGAAGCTGAAATTCTTGGAATCTTATAAGAAAAATTTATTTCTGCAATTTAGTAGGTCTTTTCCACTCACAAAGTCACCAGCATGTCTTGTCTTCACAGTGATGAAGCACAATTGATACATTTGTGGCGGAGCTTCCCAGCATCCAGATCACCCTCTTTTCAAGGGTCTTGTCATCCCTGGCTGCCATTTTCCACACAAGCACTTAGTGGCATAGGTAGTGTCATGCACAAAATGGACTGAGTCCCATGTTGGTTATTTGAGGTAAAGGAAGTATTTTCCCACTCCCTTTCTCTCTCCCACCCTCTCTCAAAATTTCTTCCTTTGGAGGATTAATAGCAGTGCTACTGAAAGTGTTACAACCTTCCTCAAACTTGACGCCTGAACATCCTTCAAAAGATCACTTTAATTTTTTACCACATGGTATTTCTGCACATGCATGTGAAAAACAGAGAATAAATATAGTGGGAAAAGTATATTTCCTATAATTCCTTTGTCAAGGAACCACGCTCTTCTGTAACAGGAGGGAAAGAAAATTTTCCTGGAGATGCATAGCTTCTGTCTCGCTTTTTAGAGCTTGGTCTACATTCCCTGAAATTTTAAAGTGTAGGAACTAGCAACCTGTACTCACTTGGGTAAGTAATAAAAACCGTGGATGGGACTAAAATCCTGTACAGGAAAACTACCAAGCAAGGGAAGACCCCACACATGACTCTTTTGTTTGGCTGTACCCCAATGCCGGGTCATGTCTGAGACACACAGGATAGAAGGAGGGTCAGCTTAAAGACTTGGTTCTATCCAAGACTGTAGGGACAAGGAGTTGACTTCAGAAAGAAGGTGCTAACCCTCATCTAAGAAAGGGGCCACATGTAGTCACAAAGGTCGGAAACTCTCCCCACACCCCAGATTTTATATATTTTTTTAATTTCATGATTTACAAAGTTATTCATAGTTGGGCTTTTCCTAGTCCTACACCCCCAGACTGCCTTATCAACAGTCACCTTTTTAAGTTTGGTTATTAAAGTTTCAGTCTCATGACTTCAGTGTTGTTGACGCTGTGGTTTGGATCACTATATCACTGTATCACTGTATCACTGTCATCCCATTGCTCATCGGTTTGCTCAAGCGGGCACCAGTAACATCTCCATTGTGAGACTTGTTGTTACTGTTTTTGGCATATGGAATGCTCCTCAAGTAGCTTGCCAGGCTTTGTCGTGTGGGCAAGATACTCTCAGTAGCTTGCTGAGCTCTCCAAGAAGGATGGAGGAATCGAACCCGGGTCGGCCGCATGCAAGGAAAATACCCTACTTGCTGTGCTATTGTTTCAGCATAATAATCAAGAATGTATAAAAATTATTGACTAAGAAAAGAAAGTATAAAAAGACACTATGTTTTGCTATGCACAAAATACAGTTATCTCTGTTATAAGGTGATTGAGGGGAAATAGAAAGAATAGGAAAGGAGAAGGATCAAGTATGGAAGAGATGAAGAAGAAAGGGAGTAAGAAGGAAGGAAGGGAGTAAGAATGAATGAATAAGAAAGGACAGGAAAAGTAGGACGAAAGGTCTGAAAGTATTTAGGCACACCACCTGTCATAAATAGTGGTATATATCATCCCATACCCATGCTCATGACCAAAGATCTTCGGGTAAACCACACATGATGTAACGGGTTTTTTTTCTCATTGGCTCATTATATGATCACATACTTCATTCCTCTTGGAATCTGGTCTTTAGCATAATAAGTAGACACTTATTACAAGCTGATTGTGGTGAGTAATATGCTTAAGGAAAGGGGTTGGCAATTTATGCCATCAGATTATCTGACTGAGATTCATATGCATCATTTGAAACCTTGAAACTTCTGAGCAGACTATTTAATCCCGCTAAACTTCAGTTTCTTTATCTGTAAAATGGAAATGTCAACGTTAATGTTGGTTAACCTTAACAGATGGTGTAAAAATAGATGTAATGAACGGTATGTCAGGATGTCTCCAGAAGAACGAAGGCACCTATTCCCCAGCTCACAATAGTGTTGAATGATAATGTTCCTCTCTGGGAACTGTTATCAGCATTTCCTAATGTCTTCCATGCCATGTCTGCCTATTCAGATTAATCCTTATTAATCCATGCTCAAACCAACTTCAGAATCCAATCCTATGTGTCCATTTTCCCCATTTTCACCACATCTTTAATAATTTCCTAATTATTCTCTTCTATTCTATACATGACCTCCTATACTTGATCAATTTTTTTTAATATTATGTGAAAAGTGGACTGGAATGATAACATAGCAGGTAGGGCATTTGCCTTGCATGAGGTTGACCCAGATTTGATTTCTTTGTCACTCTTGGAGAGCCCGGCAAGCTATCGAAGTATACCGCCCACACAGCAGAGCCTGCTAAGCTACCCCTGGCGTCTTCGATATGCCAAAAACAGTAACAACAAGTCTCACAATGGAGACGTTACTGGTGCCCGCTCAAGCAAATCAATGAACAACAGGAGGACAATGCTACAGCGCAATGCATAAAGTCATGATGTTCAGTATTTTTCACTTCCTAACATAAAAGTTAAAATTTTTATGAATTAATACCAAGCCCTGTAGAATTTTCCATTTCTGGCTCACTCTGCCAAGGGGATCCTCTTAATCTCATTTGGAGATTTACCACTCTTTTCCTCCTGTCATTTTAACTATGTCAGCCTCTTTGTTTAAACATGCTAGATCTGCTTATGGTTAACTATCTTTATATTTAACTTATGATTCCTTTGTATAAAATGTACTTCATCATTATCTGCTCCATCATTCCCTCAATTTTTTGTGCAAATTCTTGCTCAAGAAGTTTTCTCTGTCCACCCTATTTTCCTTTTTTTAAATTTTTTTTTTGCTTTTTGGGTCACACCTGGCAATGCTCAGGGGTTACTCCTTGCTCTGCACTCAGGAATTACTCCTGGCGGTGCTCAGGGGACCATATGGGATGCTGGGATTCAAACCCGGGTCGGTCGCGTGCAAGGCAAACGCCCTGCCCGCTGTGCTATCGCTCCAGCCCCCTGTCCACCCTATTTTCTAATCACAAAAATCTATTCCTTTTCTCTGCTTTATTTTTCTTAATAGCTAGTGCCATCATTATTCTATTTATTTTACTTATTTGCAGATCCTCTATCTCCTTACACCAAAAAATTCTTTTTTTCACACTTTTTATTAAGGCACTGTGATTTATAAAGTTATTCATAGTTGGGTTTTAAATATGCAATATTGCTGTACTGATTCCACCACCAATGTGAACTTCTCCCCACCAATGTTTCCAGGTTCCCTCCTATATGCCACACTTCCCCCTCCCAACTCCACTCCAAGCCTGCCCTCTTCACAGATTAAGATTGGTTTTAAAACTTTGGGTCTCTTGATTTTGGTGTTGTTGACTCTATAATCTGGATATTTGGCTCTCCCATTCCTTAATATCACCTTGTATCTCTACTGCTTCTGTTGCTTTTCATTTGTGTCTTCTCCCCCTTTTCTCCACTCTTTCTTTCCTTCTCTTCCCTACACTTTGGCTTGGACCACGGTTGATTAGGGCATTATGCCTTTAAGACATTGCATTCCCTCATCCAGTTATTCTAAATACCATATATAAGTAATAGAATCCTGTTTTTATCTTTCTTCTAGTTTACTTCATTTAACATGATATCTTCAAGCTCCAACCATGTTGCCACAAGCTGCATGATTTCATTATTCGTAACAGCTGTATACTTTTCTGTGGTGTACCTATAACATATCTTCATGATCCACTTATCTGTTGTTGACATCTAGGTTCATTCCAAATACTAGCTAGTGTACTTAGAGCTGCAATACTTAATTGTGTGCAGACGTTTCTTTTAGTGAATGTTTTCTATTCTGGGTACACTAAAAAATGTTCTACATTATGGTATCAGTTTCTGTATTATTCTCTTTAGTACTTCATCCTTTTTTTCTTTGATTTTTTTTTACCACACCAGGCATGACTCAGGGCTTACTCCTGGTTCTGAGTTTACAGATCATACATGGAAGGCTCAGGGCACCACATGGGGTGTAAACTGAGGAGTAAACTCAAGTTGTCTGTATGCAAGGCATATACCTGTATGCTATACTATCACTTCAGCTCCATTTCCTTAATGTAATACAGGCCTAGACACATAATAAGTATTTAGTAATTACTAATAGAGTCAATGGGTCTATTAATAGTGAAGATTTTCCTTAAAAAATCTGTAGTCTACATTTTTCCCTATGAGTAAACGATAAGATAGATCAAATACTCTTGAATCAAATTATTTAAATGCTTATGCACAAAAGTAAGAACTGGTATATGTCACCAAATTTTAATTTTATCTGGTAGCAGTACACATGCTACTCACAAGTAAAGTTTTAGACCTGATTCTTGGCACTGGCAAAATGTATATTTGCATTGCCGGTATGTAATATGTTTATCCAAATAAATAAATTTGAGTACACTACATGAAAAGATGTAAGGTGCTAAAGAAGTGATAGCAATTCTTTCTGAAAACTGATGGTATTGACTTCTTGTTCCTACTTATTTTTGTTAAGAACAGCCAAGGAACAATATTTTTAGATCATTGTGATAACTTTGCTTCTTTGTCAAAGAAACTGATGATAATATTTGGTGAAATTGTGAAGGTAGATGCTTCTGTTTTATTTTTTTCTCCCTAGCCATTTCTCACAACATAATGGTTTCTGAGCAACCAATTATATCTTCATTTCCCATAAAGAACATTAAGCCTGGGTACTCTTTCCAAAATAAAAGCAGCTTTAAATGGTGGGGAAAAATTCTGTCTATTCAGATTCTCTGTTCTACTGCAAGTTCAGCCTTCTGGGCTGTAGATTACATTCCTTGCCCAGTAGACAAAAGGCTTTGTTGGATCCATTAACAGAGTCATCTCCAGTTTTCTCTATTAACCCACAATTTGTTGTACTGTATTTACCAATCACTTATTTGCCCTACCAAATTGCTAGAGTTCACATAGTTGGCAGTAGTTTGAAGGGAATAGATCTCCCAGCAATACCTGACAGGAAAACAAATATGAACTAGAAGCTTCATGGTCTCTGTGGCAGTCAATCTCTCCTGTTTTGCCAAGTCTCTGCTAGACGGTCGCCCTTTGAAAAGGAAACGAGAGGATGAAATACAGAAAGAACCACTCATAACATCCCAGGCATTCTAAGAAATGTGCTGGATGATCAGAATCCCTATTGAATATTCTGCATAAACTCCTAGAATCAATTTCCCTGTGAGCATTTGAGACTGTTTTGATTCAGACTACGTGAATAGAAGGCAACCACTCATTATCCTCATGAATCATCCCTCAAACATCAAGAAGTCTTCGTAGTTATAGGTCACTGGTATACGGAAATCAATTACTTGAATGATGAGAAACCTCATTGTGGGAGTTTTGGGCTAAAAGTTTTGCGCTTCCAAGCTAATATGGAAGACTTGGAAATAGAAAAGCATATTTTGTTGTCCCAAAGAATGTAGTAATTCTGAAGTCTTGAGAAGTCCTTTAGGAAATTCTTGTTAGAAAAGTTATGGAAGAAAAAATAGAATAAAAAGAGTGCCTTTCATGCTCAGGTCGCCATATACCTTCCAGAGAGCTCACAGAGAATTCAGTCTTTCTCAACCTGGCAAATCTCAACGGGGAAGAAACTTACAGCCTCCGGACTGTAAGTTACTTAGATGTGATTTATATTGTGATTGTCTGTCTAGATAAGTAGAGAAACATCTCATACAATGATACTTCAAAAGAGCAACTGTCTGAAGGATGAATCAAAGCCAGGATAGTTCAAGAGCCAATTCAATGAAAGTTAACTAAGGTAAACATTAACATATAAGATAAACACTTGAAGGAAATGACTGATTTTATGATTTCATATGCACTAAAGATGGGCAACACGTGTAACAGATGTGCTTTATATTTATCATTTTTATTTCCATTAAGAACTCAACCAACCAAGAGTTATCATATTAAAGGAATTATTTTAGTTTATATTATGTGAATCTGTTATATTGTTTTCAAACTTGGCAAGAGAAGCTATTCCTTTTTATCCCACAATGCATCCACAATTTACTTATGATTTTGTGCCAATTTTTTTACACTAAATCTACTGTTATTCCTTAGTATCCATATGTTCCATATAGTAAATATGAATATCCTTCATCCCTTAAGCTTGCATAAGCTTTTGCTTATTCTTTTCCTTCTGACTGGAATTTCACTAAATAAAACTCTAATCACTACTCAAATCCATTTGGCATCTTCTTTGGTGAAAGTTTTCAAAATGCATTCCTAAGAAGAACTTAGTCCAACAACTGCAATTCTCAGCATATTGTAATAATACTACAAGAATATTTGTTATACCCTATGAAAGTCCATTACTCATAACCTCTCTTTTCTATTCTACTATGAAGTTTTGGGGTGGGGTGGTCTGTATCTTCTACACCTATGGCTCTTCTGCTAAAAGATAAGATGTGTTTTTAAAAAAATAGCCAGAATGTTCTTGATTTTTCTATAATCTTTTTACTCCAATTTTATTGATGAGAAAACTTTTATAGAGAGAGTTAAAGTCTTAAAAAATATCAAAATTGAAAGCACAGAATCTTGGGCCCAGGGGATATTACAAGAGCTCAACTCTCGGCAACACATTCTCTCCTCTCTCCAGTATCAGAAGTACCATTAGGCTGATTGAGGTAGTGTCTGACACTGTGGGGACCTCCTGCCCTCACAGAACCAAAGCAGCACTGGATCCTCAGACCCTCATACTGAACAACTGGTTCAACTGACTGATAATGACTGGGAGTGGTCTCCTGGTCCTCTGTGCACTGTTTGAGAGGTAAAAACTCTCTTCAGAATTAAAAAAGAAAACAAACCCCAGGGAACTTTATCAAAATATAACACTGGATCCATGCTACCTCCTGATTCAATGTTCAGACAACTAAAATCACTAAGAAGAATGACATATGTAGTGTAGAAAGACCATAGATGATATAGCGTATAAAATTTAATAATATTAAAATTATAAAAATTTGGTTAGAACTTTATTGAAAATATATGAATGCTTTGAAAAACATGTCTCAAATAAATAAAAAGGAAAAAGTATATATCACAAAGGAGTATTTTTTCTGGATCTGACCTCTTCTTTCACCAAATTCTCAACATGAATTTAAAATTCTGAATATTGCCAAGCTCAAGTGTTGGCCATGATTTAGTACTAATGTCATCAGAGAGATGACAAGAAATAAGTTGAAAGCATCTTCTCAATGGTTGTTACTGGTGAGAAAAATGAAAATACGGATTTTATTCTGTTTTACTTCTGATTATTATTCTTAAAGATAATTAAAATGGTCAATATAAATCTTAGCAAGTGGGAAGTTTTAACTGGCAGAAACTATTACTAATTTTAATAATTTATGAAAAGTTAATGAGTGGGACATTTTTTGAACATTGAGAAAAACACTGTCTCTCACTGAATTGACAGAATAAAAATATAAGTAAACAGTATCACTGTTATGCTTCAACCATTAGACATTCCAGGAATTGTGCTTAGAGTTTTACAATAGTGTAGAAGGCATTTTTCTGTAAATAACTCTGGAAGCTTCTAAATGAAAGAAAAAGTAATCTCATAATTGCATCAACAAGCCATTGATGATCTAAGAATATATGAGAGAATTCCTAAAGCATTTGCTATAATTGTTAGGTCAATTTACAGGGCAGTCAAAATTCTTGAAAAGTTCTATGGAATAGGATGCTAATGGCATGTAACAGTGATATGATGTCAAAGTGATAATAGCTTAAGATACATGAGATATCAGCAAGGGTGACAAAAAACCTGTGAACTTTGCATCAGTAGGAAGAAAGTCTTAATTTAGTTAAAACGGTGTTTTATTTGACAATGATCACCATTATCATTCTCTCACTAAATACTTACCAGAAGTCAGAGAGTCATGGCTTCTACACACACACAACCTCAGACTATACTGCTAAGATCCTGTTTGGTTTTGAGTAGATGAAAAGCAACCTGAAAAATATACATATTTACATATACCTGTATGTGAATGCACATACATATAGTTTTAGAATTAGAGATTACAAGAGAATGATAAAGAAGCATGAAAATATTTCCAAAAGGGCTGAATTAGCCGACATTCCCACCAGCAGTGTAGAAGGGTCCCTTTCTCCCCACATCCTCTCCAACAGCGGTTGCTTTTGTTCTTTTGGATGTGTGCTAGCCTCTGTGGTGTGAGGTGGTATCTCATGATTGTTTTGCTCTGCATCTCTCTGATGATTAGTGATGTAGAGCACTTTTTCATATGCCTTTTGGCCATTTGTATCTCTTCCTTGGTAAAGTTTCTGTTCATTTCTTCGCCCCATTTTTTGATGGGGTTGGATGTTTTCTTCTTGTAGAGTTCAACCAGTGCTTTATATACCCTTGATATCGACCCCTTATCTGATGGGTATTGTGTAAATATCCTTTCCCATTCTGTAGATAGTCTTTGTATTCTGGTTGCTGTATCTTTTGCGGTGCAGAAGCTTTTTAGTTTAATGTAGTCCCATTTGTTGATCTCTGTTTTTACTAGATTGCTTAGTTCCATGTCATCTTTGAAGATACCTTTATCTTCAATATCCTGGAGGGTTTTGCCTACCTTGTCTTCAATGTACCTTATGGTTTGTGGTCTGATGTTGAGGTCTTTAATCCATTTTGATCTGACTTTTGTGCATGGTGTCAGATCGAGTTCTAAGCCCATTTTTTTGCATGTGGTTGTCCAGTTGTGCCAGCACCATTTGTTAAAGAGACTTTCCTTGCTCCACTTCACATCTCTTCACCTTTATCAAAGATTAGATGATCATACATTTGAGGTTGTGTGTGGGGATATTCCACCCTGTTCCATTGGTCTACAGTTCTGAGGTTGAGCTCCCATTTGACCCAGCAATACCACTGCTGGGAATTTATCCCAGAAAAGCCAAAAAGTATAGTCGAAATGACATCTGCACTTATATGTTCATCGCAGCACTGTTTACAATAGCCAGAATCTGGAAAAAACCCGAGTGCCCTAGAACAGATGACTGGTTGAAGAAACTCTGGTACATCTATACAATGGAATACTATGCAGCTGTTAGAAAGAATAAGGTCATGACATTTGCATATAAGTGGATCAGCATGGAAAGTATTATGCTAAGTGAAATGAGTCAGAAAGAGAGAGACAGACATAGGAAGATTGCACTCATCTGTGGACTATAGAATAACAGACTATAAGACTAACACCCAAGAATAGTAGAAATAAGTACCAGGAGGTTGTCTCCATGGCTTGGAGGCTGGTCTCTCATTCTGGGCAACTCAGAGAAGGGAACACCAAGTAAAATGTAATTGGAGGTCATGTGGGGGAAAGATGATGTGGGCCCAATATAGACTAGAGACTGAACACAATGGCCACTCAACACCTTTATTGCAAACCACAACACCTAATCAGAAAGAGAGAACAAAAGGGAATACCCTGCCATAGTGGCAGTGTGGGGTGGGGGGGAGACAGTACTGGGGAGGGGGGGAGGGATGTTGGGTTTACTTTTGGTAGAGAATGGGCACTGGTGAAGGGATGGGTTATCAAACTTTGTAAGGGAGAAACATGAGCACAAAAATGTATAAATCTGTAACTGTACCCTCACGTTGACTCACTAATTAAAAATAAACTATTAAATTAAAAAAAAAGAAACACGAAAGTAGAAAAACTTGTATAGATCAGAGTAAAAGAAATCTTGAAATATTAAGTGTTTATCACATATAATCCTTAGAAACATCAACTTCATCTTAACTGAGATTTATGTAGTCTGTCTCCCATTACATTTTCAGGGCCCTAGATTTTATATGTGAGTGTTTCACTTACTTCTAAAAGTGTGAATACTGATTTATGGATTCTAAAAATCAATAAAATCATAATGTCTGATACCCAGATTAAACATATATGTTGGTTTCTGATATTGGTATTCAACATATCAAAAAGCAGATGCTTTAAGGAGTCAAATTAGGTACTTTAGTCTTAGCAAAAATATTATGCAACTGGAAAAATTGCTTAGAGAACATAATTATTTAGTATCTATGAACTAACTACTTCAATGGCACTCTGGATCAATACTTCTTTTTTTTTGCTTTGTTTTGTTTTGGCTCAGTTTGGTTTCTAGGATTTTTTGTTTTGTTTTTCTCTGTCTGTGATGCTCAGGGTTACTTCTGGCTCTGTACTTACAGATCACTCCTGCTGGTGCTCAGGAGACCAGTGATGTTGTTGGGGATTGAAGCAGAGTTGTTTGTGTGCAAGGCAAGCATCTTAACTCTTGTACTATTTCTCAGGCTCAGGTATCATTAATTTTGATGACTATTACTCCTCACTGTAGAATAACATTGGTTTTCCTTCCTCCCTTGCCAGGGAGCTTGAGTTTATTAGGTTACTCCTATCACAGTGCTCCCAAGCACTCCCATTCCTCTGTGCTTCTCTTTAACCTCTCCTCTGTGCTCTGGTTCCCCTATTTGTGAATCATCTTTATCCTCAAATCAAACCAAGTGACTTGTAAGGTCAGATTCTTCTAAGGTCTCTGAGTTTTGTATTTGTAAGTGAAATATTGCTTTTCTCTTTCCCTTATGTCCTTTGCATACTTTACTTTAGAGCAATGTCCTTTTTGTACAAACACAGGAAGACAGTAAATGATATGCTTTTGTAACTTGACTTGTAAGTTGACTCCAAATAATATTTACTCCTGAGTATTTGTCATGGAGCGATGACATGGGCACAGCGGGTAGGGTGTTTGTTTGCCTTGCACACAGCTGATCCAGGTTTGACCCAGGTTTGATTCCTCCATTCCTCTCGGAGAGTCTAGCAAGCTACAGAGAGTATTCCACCCACATGACAGAGCCTGGCAGGCTACCCGTGGCATATTCAATATGCTGAAAGCAATAACAACAAGTCTCACAATGGAGACGTTACTGGTGCCCACTCAAGCAAATCAATGAACAACGGGACAACAATGCTACAGTGCTACAGAGAATTTGTCATATTTACTCATCTTAAACTTCAGTTTCCCTTAGTTTCTAGCACCCCAAAAGCAGGGTCCCAATGAAGGGACTGGATGGACCCACGGCAAGATGTAAGCTACCCTGGCATTGAAACGGGACAGGCCAAGTGCTATAAAATTTATAAGTTAAGAGCATAGTTGTGGACAAATTCTGTCATGACACAAAGAGAAGTCACTGGACAAGGACCCTGCAGGGATTTAACAGGCTAATCTGGCCTAAAGACTGTAATCTGGGATCTATAGCGAGATGTCCCCAGGAGAGCCACCCTATAAGCTTAATATATCTTTTACTGTGTCCATACAAAATGACTAGAAATATTACTAAGAAGTAATCTAAAATGATTGTTTATGGAAAGGAGAAGTATGTCCTTAGATGAAATTCTGTCCTTGAGTGGAGCAGGAAGAGATCTTTATCTTTGAAGAGCTCCCCACACCACCCCACCACCACCACCAGGAAGAGAAGGGCTTCACATATGTTGATTGTGCTATCTGATCTGGGTGTAATTGCTACCCTCAACCTTGGTGGTTGGGTTCTTCCGGTTCTTGACTAAGGCTGAGAGACTGGGTGTGGGGAGACAAGCATGGGGAAAGTGAGAGACAGACCATGTGAGACTGGAGTGGGGCATGCAGTGAGACTGGTATAGGCATGCAGGGAGAATGGAATAAATGGTGGGACAGAGATTGGATTAAAGAGCAACTGATCACCAGCTTGGTGGCCCTGTTCCCTCCTTCATTCGTTTGTTGGTGGCTGCTGCAGGCTGGGGTGAGGAAGCAGCTCATGGCCACCAAATGCATATTGGGAGAGAGCCCACACCTCATAATATTGAACACACACCTCACATGCTTAATAATTGAGAATAAAACAATTAAAATAGGAATCAGAGAGATACTAAAGGGCTTAGGTGCTTGCTTTGGATGTACCAAGCCCAGTTCAATTACCAGCAATATATATGATCCCTGAGAACAACATGACTGATTACTGAGGTCCACTGGGTGGGACCCAAGGCTTCCTCTCCCAAAACCAATGAACTAAATACTAAAACTTTTATTATAAGTAATAAGGCTAATATGCTTTAAATTATAATCAATTATTTAAAAAGAACTTTTGTCAATGCCAGTTGAAGTCTCATGACACTAAGTGCCACTTCAATCTCATTTTAAAATGAGGTGATGAACTATTTATAAAGGTGTTTATTAAAGTCAACAAGTAAATGTTAGATTGAATTTACTTTTATTATAAAATGGAGAAGTGTTTTGACATTCTCTTATTTATCCAAAAGGAAAGAGATGTTCCATAGGCCTCAAAACTTACAGAACAAAAGAAACTTGAATCTTTGAATACTAGTAGAAGAAAACATGAAAAGTGATATGCAAAGTAAATTTCAGTGTGTAATTAGACACTTAATTTCCACTTATGATAATATAAGATATTGATAAATATTTGTGTTTCTAACATAAAGGTGTCTTATTTTTTCAACTGCTCAAACATAAAAGATCAAATAACCAAAACTGAAACAGGAAAATTGTTCATATATACAAGATCAAATTATCAAAAAATTTAAAACTATTAAAAAATCAAATGTTTAGAAATTGGTTAATAGAAAAGAATTTTAAGATATCAATAATTACTATTTAAATTAATAGAGGTCCATATGGTGAATTTCATAGGATTACATAGCATATGTGAAAAATCAAATGGAAAATATGAAAATTAAAAACATAACCTAAATTAATAATTTGATGACTGACATAAACAAATTGTTAAGTGGTACAAGAAAGAAAAATAGAGTAGAAATTAATCAATAAAACTTATATAAAATCAGGGGCTGGAGCGATAGCACAGCGGGTAGGGCGTTTGCCTTGCACGCGGCCGACCCCAGTTCTAATCCCAGCATCCCATATGGTCCCCTGAGCACCGCCAGGGGTAATTCCTGAGTGAAGAGCCAGGAGTAACCCCTGTGCATCGCTGGGTGTGACCCAAAAAAAAAAACCAAAAAAAAAAAACTTATATAAAATCAGAATGATAACAAAAAATTTAAAGTTCAAAAAAGATGATAAGAGAACAACTACAATAAATAAATGTGCCACCAAGAAATTAAAAAGCTTACGAGTGCAAGTGTGAGAATAAAAGATATAATAATGTATCAGAAGCAATACATGAGGACAGGCTGACTTAACTTTGTAAAAGACAAAATGACATAAAATTATAGAGAAATGTTTCCAGAACCTCTACCAATGTTAAGCAAGTTTCAAAAATCCAAAAAGAAGTACATAGATGAGAGTAAAACTGTGAAAATATGAAGTCAGTCAGACAAGGCTTATTACATCCAGAGAGAAATATAAAATTTATGGTTAGTTTTTCAGTGGAAACTACAGACTAGTTTTCTAAAAGACAATGAAATGACGTTAACTATTTAAATAGAGAAGCTGCCAACCTAGAATCAATCCTATAGAGATATAGATTTCAAAAATAAAAGTTCAAAATACATTTCTTCTTATTCATGCCATACATAAAAATAAATTCTAAGTAAATTATAATTCTGAAAGTAAATTTTAACAGAAAGGAAAGAAGGAAGGAAGGAAGGAAGGAAGGAAGGAAGGAAGGAAGGAAGGAAGGAAGGAAGGAAGGAAGGAAGGAAAGAAGGAAGGAAGGAAGGAAGGAAGGAAGGAAGGAAGGAAGGAAGGAAGGAAGGAAGGAAGGAAGGAAGGAAGGAAGGAAAGAAGGAAGGAAGGAAACACCTTCTGGAAATGAGCATACAAAAATCTCTTCATGACTTTAATGGTAGGCATATTTTTCTTACACAAGAAGCAAAGGTTTCTAACTTAAGAAAAATACTTAAGAGTTAAATTTCATAAATTTAAAAACACGACTGAAAGTACTAAAAAACAAAGAATTCAGAATGGGAGAAGATATTTGCAGTAACAAAGGAATCATATCTATAACCATTAAAGAACTCTTACTAAACAGTGAGAAAAAGAGACAGAATAAAAATTTTAAATTGGGATCAGCAGACCTATTCAAGTATTTCACAAAAGATATCATCCAAACAAATCTAAATGCATTTTAAAAGGTTCTCAGTGTTGTTAATGATCAGGAAAATTGCATCTAAAATAGGAAGTTGAGGAGTCCGAGAGATCGTACAGCAGGTTGGATGCTTGCCTTGCATGCAGCAGACTCAAATTCAATCCCTGGAATCCCATATGGTCCCCTGAGCCCCATCAGCAGTGAAATCTGAGTGCAGAACCAGGCACAAGCCCTGAGCACTGCAAGGTGTGACGTTCATAAAACAAAGTAAAATCCAGTAAGATAAGAAGACTGGACAGTAAAAATGTAAGTATATAAAACATTGTGTTGAAAGGATGAATAACTACACAGAATTTGGAAAATTGGTAAGATGTTCTAAAGCTCAATGCATACATACATTGTTATCCAGAAATTCCACTTATAGGCATATACTCTAAAGAAAGACATGCCAAAAAAAGTTTAAGGTGTAATTATAATAGCATTCTCATAATAGTCAGCAAGCAGTAAAGTCCAACTATTGAGCTCTGTGGAGAGCCTCCACAGGACCGGGTGCTTCATAAACAACACCTGTTCTTGTTAATTTCACCGTGCTTTGAAAAACAGGATATCCTGTCATGCCCACAAGGTGTAAGAAAACAGGATGTCCTGTCACGCCCACAAGGTGTAACTAGCCTATCAGCTGCAGACACTTGGGCGTAAACAAGCAGCGAGAGGTATATAAGGAGGGAAGCTGCCTAGCTAGGGGGTTCCCCCCTGATTCCTCTTCCTTCGTTCATCCTTCGTCCAGTCTTCGTTCGTCCTCTTTCCCGTTTGCATGAGAAGGTTTCTTAATAAATCCCTGCAAGAAGAATCTCCGGGTTGCGTGTTACTTTACAACCAACAACAACAACAAAAAAATACATAAATAATTTGACCTTTACAGAATTCTATGGCTATACTCCCAATTCATTTTCATCTCACCTAATTCATATAACTTATATCTATCAAATAGAAACTGGTTGAGAAATTATGGTGACATTTAAGTTATTATATTGTATTGTATTGAGGGAGATAATTCCTAAAGACATAAATATGCCAAGTATAAAATAAGTGCTGAATAATAGCCAGCATTATTATTATTATGGTCACTTATTAATAACTGTGCTACCTGTTTTTAACCTTCCTGATATAACCTTGGGCTATTTGCAAATAGTAGATAAATATTTGTGGTTGAAGGTAATGAAATACATACCAGTATTTAGAGAAAACCAGACCTCTTTAACAAGAGAAGAAAGTATCTATTAAATCTCTTTATATGACAAAATATTATTTATTACATAAGTATATATCAATATATAATATGCATACTAGTTGTTTATGAAGAGTATGTTTAGTGCTATAACTATTCCTCAAATATCTTATTTAACCATATTTTATAAAACATAACACTTAAAAATATTCTCCATTAAATTTTATGCAAGTTTTCCTGATATTAATGAAAATTTGGTAAAATTACTTACACTTTGGAATTAACTTTAAAATATTGATTGAAATTAAATAAAAAATCAGACATTTTGAAAGGTTTGAAAACATATAATCTTTCCCAAATTTGTTATCATTCTGATGGGTCACTGAGTATTTAACTTGTGAATATATCTATAACAAATTCACATCAAACTAACTTAAATATGCTACTTAATAAATCTAAATATTTTATTATTAAAGCACATATATATGTACCACTTAAAATTAAAGTGGAATATTAGCAAACTAATATTTATAATGTACACATATCCTCTTAGGCACATATTATCCATGCCTTATAAAAGAATAACAAATAAAAGTAAGGAGAAAATTCAAAGGACTTGTTCAACAAGTTTTTAACAGATTGTAATGAAAGTCAACAGTCAAGGGCTAGATCTTCATGGCAACAACTACTCAGAGGACAATAAAGCAAATAACAGCATTTGAAAACAGTATTTGGGACTCATCATGTTTCAGGCCAGTTAAACCTTTCATACATTCCTCCTTTTCAGCTTCTCAAGAGTCTTAGAGTCATATTCCATTTGAAATATTTTAGGGTTTTGGTTTTTTTTTTTTTTTTTTTTTGCTTTTTGGGTCACACCTAGAGATGTACAGGGGTTACTCCTGGCTCTACACTCAGGAATTACCCCTGGCGGTGCTCAGGGGACCATACGGGATGCTGGAAATTGAACCCAGGTCCGCTGCATGCAAGGCAAATGCCCTACATGCTGTGCTATTGCTCCAGCCCCTGTTTTAATGCAATGAGAGGCAACATGAGTCCATCAGCTAACAATTTATATGAGGGGATTGGGGATGGATGGGGTTTATTAGCAGAAAAAAATTTCCCATTATTCTTATGTTAAATTTCTCGTTTTTTTTTATTTTGTGAGAAGTTAGGTTTTTCTATTCTAATTGCACTTTATTTACAGCCCTGAAATAACTTGCTTAACCAGAGTTTTATAAAAAAATTACACTTTAAAACAGTCTCAAACTTTTTTTATACCAAATGGTCTTGTCATTTTTTAATCTGAGAAGTTAAAATTGAATTGGTTCTTGAAGAATCTCAGTACAGAAAATGAAACTTCTAAGAAATCAAATAATAAAACATAAGCAACGACTAAGCAGTATCTATCAATGCCCCCCAAATGCCAACAGTATACACAGTGACTCTAATGAAGTGGCACATGTTATTAGCATTCTACAAAAGGGGAACCAGGGATGAAAATTGCCCTGTGATGCTTATACCTCCTTCATAATTTTTTTTTACAAATTATTTTATTTGTTTTTGTTTTGTTTTGCTATTGTTTAGGTGACTCCCCTCACTGTGCTTGGGGTTAGCTCCCATGGTGTTCAGTGGACATTTGCCTTCCTTTGTTTTTTATTTTGAGGCCTTGGTTACATAAATACCAGTGAATGTAATCATTCTCAATAGTACAGTGTTTTCCCTATACTTTTCCTCTCTCACCAACCTCGATGACTCTCATCTTGATGGGCCCCTGTTGTAGTTAGATGAATACTTGGCTATTTATTTATAAGAGAAAAGACATGTACTAAATATGAAAGTAAGCATAAAAAAATCCTCCCTATGAAATTTAGGAGATCAGAAGAACAGTCCTTATAAGAACAGCAGATAAAAGTTCTGGTTCTGATTTCAGAAGAGAGAAACTTCTATTTCAGACCTTTGAAATTCATCAGAAGCTATTTTGTAGAGTCATAAGCCTCCAAAGGAGGCTGCAGTGGGAAACGTGCTCTGGGGACAGAGTTCCTGGCGCACTATGACAATAGAGCCACGTGCACTCCTAATTGCATGAAGGGAGCAATAAACTGGCAATCAAATGTGTATCTAAGAAAGCCATCTTAATTTCAGTACAGGTTTTTTTAATAAACCAGGACATAAAGGTTTATCTTCCCCACCCCAAATAAAAAAAAGTAAATAACAGCAGAGGCAGTATAATGCCTTTGGTTAAGCTCTGCTTGAATTAAAGTATTGCCCACAGCACCATATCTTTTATGCTGGTAGATAGCTATGCTTCAACTCCTCAAGATCTTAGGCAACATACATTTAACAGCATGGCACGTTAAAGGGAGAACAAATTTCCTTTCTTCACAGCAGATGGGAATAAGAAACGTGAGTGTTGTGCACAATGAAACAATATCTATAAATCTGGCTTTTTATCATTCCCTTTCAGACTATAAAATTAGAAGATTCATCAGTCACACCATCACTCACGAAATATACCTGATGAAGTACGGGGTCCCTGTGGGAAGACTGATGTGGATAAGGCATTCAGAGGGGTGAAGTCATACATCAGTGAGCATCACGAGATTAGCAGGAACTGGGACCTCCTATCTGGCTGCTTTTGCGTTATGCTGTATGGTGTCAGAAGGATGCCAGAAAGCAGAATTATTAAGAATCTGCTTAAAACCAACTCTCAACGTCACGGGCCCCACTGAGATCTGATTTTATATCTTTTTCTTGAACAAAGAATTAAGATAAAATATTAAGGTAAAATTCAAAATATTAAGGTAAAATTCAAACATGATGGGAAAATAAAGGCTTTCAGTTATTTCTTTAGGGAAAGAAATAGTTTTCCACTTATTTATTCTATTTCTTCTTTTCTCAGTTTCTAATTGTATCCCTCAGCCACACTTTTTATCCTCATGATTATAACCATGACATGTGATATTTGTAAGGTGTTGAAAAATTTTAGAGCCTTTACTCCTTCATTATCTCTTGTGATCTTTGAGGAAAACAGGGAGTTTGAAACAGAAATGGTTTAATGATTAGACCAGGGTAAAAACACAGATTGTGAATAATTTTCTAGTGGTCTCTTTTTCTCTCTCTCAGTGTGCCATGTTACATCCCTCCACCTCTCCCCTTCTGTTGCAGTGAAATTAGCAAACTAGATAAAATGTCACATAGTCTTTGTTTTCTGTCCTTTTCCTTTTTTTTATTTCTTGACAAGTACCTGTAGGACACAAGGGAAATAATACACATTTCTCTCTTTAGTTTCTCTATCATAGTAACATGACATTATAGCTATTACAGGTATGGAAAGTTTACCTGATTTAATTGACTTAGTAGCACATGCAAATTAGTTACCCATACTGAATAAACAACTCCAAAGCCCACTCACTTACAAAAATTAGCAGGTATTATCTTTGATATTTATTGGGTAAAAAATACTGTGGATCAAACAACAACAGCTGGAAATTTGAACTTGGAGCTGTGCTGTGCATGAAACTATGGTCAGATATCAGCCACACTGTAATTATACAAAGAAGAAAATCACGGTTTCCAAAAAACTTCTCAAATGACTGGCATAGCAGTGTTGTCTCTTGTAAGAGTCCTCAATTCTTCTCTTCTTGCACTTTTTCCAGGGCTGCTTTAATATCCCTTAAAACCAGAACAAGTAAGCCATGAAAGCAAGTGGAAGTCACACTGCTATTTAGAGACCCAGCTTCGAAGTGATAAGCTGTTTACTTCACTGAGTTCTATTTTTCAGGCAGACCAGCCTAGATTCAACAGAGGGGAGGCCCACATGTCTAGTGAATTATGGGGTCAATTTGAAAGGCAGGATGATTACTACAGAATTCCCTGAGTAAGACACCAAATGCCACAATGAACACAGGAGACTAGAATGTCCTGGTGACAGCTGACAGAGCTCTAAAGTCAAATTGGTGTCTGGTTGGTACTTTCTTTGGACATTACCCTCAATCTTGCTTTCGTTTGGAAACTGTCCTCTACATACGGATGCTAGGGGCCTACCATGAACACTGTTATCACTGACTCATTGCAGTTTATAGGTTCAGGAGTAGACACTGAACAAAAATGGAGGGGGAAATTGGAAAAACTAAGATGGTCCAAATGGGATGTTGATGCAAACTTAATTTTGAAATTTATTCCAAACAATAATAATAAGAAACCATACATGCAAACTTAAGGGAATCTCTTTTCCCTAATGGTCAAAGTGTAAAAGAATACAAAAATGTTCCCACTTTGGAGCTGCTCAGAGTGAGAAAGTCAGTAGTGAGCAAAGCAGAGATTAATAATGAGGAGAGGAAGTTGACTTCCTGATTTTATTCAGTTAAGATAGTCTCAGTTTAGATGGTCTCCACAGCCTTTAGAATATGTCAGCCAGCAAGTCACCACCACACCCCTACCCCGCCCCACCACACCCATAAGCACCAGCACATTATTACAAATGAATATGAGTTATTAAATGATTCCCACTCAGATGTAGATGAAACTTTCATTTTGCTGAAAGAAATTGTTTTTTGCTTTTTATTTATTTATTCATTAATAGTGAATCACCATGAGGTACAGTTACATACTTACAAGCTTTCGTGTTTGTGTTTCAGTCATACAATGATCGAGTACCCATGCCTCCACCAGTGCCCATTCTCCACCACCAATGATCCCAGTATCCCTCCCACCACCCCTACCCCATGTCCCCCCACCTCACCTCTGTGGAAGGGCATTCACTTTTGTTCTCTCTCTCCTTTTGGGTGTTGTGGTTTGCAATAGAGGAATTGAGTGGCTATTGTGTTCAATCTATAGTCCACATTCGGCACACATCTCCCAATCTGAGCGAGCCCTCCAAACACCCTTTACTTGGTGTTCCCTTCTCTATCTGAGCTGCCTTTTGCCCCAGCGTGTGAGGCTGGCTTCCAAGTTATGAGGCAAACCTACTGGTCCTTACCACTACTATTCTTGGGTGTTAGCCTCCCATTCTACTACTTTATACTCCACAGATAAGTGCAGTCTTTCTTTGTCTATCCCTCTCTTTCTGACTCATTTCACTTAACATGATACTTTTGCTTTTTTAAACTCTGGGATAGTTGTTCAATCTTTCCTAAATCCTCAACCCTCTCTCCTAGTGCTGTTGGATTGAATAAGGAAAAGAGGTCTCACAGGCCCTTGTGGCTCAAGACCAGAGAGGTTTCAGAACTCCATAATGCTTCTGGCTTCTGGACTTCTATTCCTCATTTACCTTCTTATCCTGTCAACATTGACCAAGAATATGTAATTCCTGATCCATTCTCACTCTGCTAGCATTTCACTAGCCCCCAAAAGTCATGCCAAGACCTCACCTCAGGCCTTGCAGTCTCTAGGATACATTAAGTTTCTGCTGCATTCTCTTTGGGACTCTGAGAATATGAGGTCTGACAACCTCTTGTAGCTTCTGCATGTAACAACCAATAAACTGTCCCTCTCAGACATGCAGATCTTTTTCCATCCTTCCCACTTGACCTATAGCAGGTGGGGGTGGTTTCTCCTTGTATCTTCTCTGTGAGTTTCCCCTTACATAAAACTTGCATTAATATCTCCCCCAAACCTAAATTTTAAGCCCGTTATAATACTAAAACAGAATGACAAATTATTTTCCTCTTAAGCCAGTACAGAAAGGGTAACAAGGTTTTTGAGTAAGCTTTAGTTCTAGTACATCAGCACATGTTCCTAATTAATGCCACGACAAATAGTAAAATAATTAAGTGACAGCAAGCGGTGGCTTCCAGGAATCTGGTAGTGGGGTTTAGGAATAAGTAAAGGAGTCAATAAGTTGGTAAAGGACGGTTGACTAGACTTTATTCATGGATTTGGGATAACATGTCCAGTTTCCATGGTGAGAAACTATACACCAAAAGCCTACACAATTTTGTAAGCCAGTATTTCCTCAATAACATTATACAAATTAATTTTTAATGGATCAAGTGACATTCATTTAACTTCTAAATTTGTCAACAATCTCTTGAGTATTTGCTGAATTTGTAAACTCTGAGTACAATTTATCTCTATTCATTAGATTTTCTTGATCTAGAAAAATAAACAGGTATTTGTTAAAACAGAAAAAATAAAAATGTAATGTATTCAGCAACATCCCCTAAGAGAAGGATCACTAAGAGCTTGTTATCCTCCTCACATTTAATTACTGAGAAGGATGTACCCTCACCAAGTTGAGGAATGACTGAGCTCTATGAACAACAAAGATATCCACTCCACAGTACCAGATTTATTTATTAAATTTATTTGGAGGGAGGACACACCTAGCAGTGCTCAGGGGACTATACGCATATTTGAACTGTTGTCCTAGCTTCTGTTGCATGCAAGGCAAAAGCTCTAACCTCTGTGACTATCTGGACCTATTTATTAAATCTTTGAATAAGTTACTTCATAATCTCGAATCATAAGTGGGCCAAAGGTAGTAAAGGGTTGTAACACTCTATTTTTTTTACTATAAAAATGCATAATTAGTTGTGCAGCACAATTATACTTCTGATTCTTGTTTCTGTCCACTTCCAAGTAAAATATGAGTGAAATTATATTAGGATGTGTTGACAAGGGCTTCTGGACACATGTGTGCCACACACTCCAATGGCTTCAGGCTTCCTCTTGCATGACATTCATTACCGCTCTTTACATATTCAATGGCTAGTTATATCAGGACATGGTTGTGTTTGGCTTATTCACTGCTCATATATCTGTTTCGTAGCACAACTCTGGCGCCAGAAAGAGCAATTAAATAGAGAAGTTATGAAAATGGTATGATGAATGAATACAACTTTTTAGAAGAGTGATTTGATTCTATGTATTAGAAGTCTAAATTTTTATTAGGGATTAATCCTAAGGAAACAATGACACATGCAAATCATTTATTACAGAAATGTGGTTTAAAATAAGAGAAAATCAAGGGCCAGAGCAGTAGTAGGATGAGCAGGGTGCTTGCCTTAAATATGACCAACACAGATTCTATCCCTGGCATCCCGTCTGGTTCCCCAAGCACCTCAGGAGTGATTCCTGATCTAAGAGACTGGAAAAAATCTCAGAGCCAGAAGAAATCACTGATCATCACCAGGGGTGATACCAAAATCAAATAAAGATATCACGAATCAAGAAATCACAAAATCCTGTTAATCACCGATTTCTCAGGCAGGCTCAGTAACATCTCATTTTGTCCTTTCTCTGAGATCTTAGAAGTCCATCTCGACTCGGCCCTGCTAACAATGTTGCACTGGGGGCTCTTCAGGGTCAGGGGAATGAGATCCAGCTTGTTACTGGATTTTGCATATGAATACACCATGGGAAGCTTGCAAGGCTGTCCCATGTGGGCAGGAAACTCTCAGAAGATTGCCAGTTTCTCCCAGAGGGAGAAGAAGGCTAAAGGTATTGTGCGGGGCCGCATGCTTCTAAGAGCTTGCTTTTAAGTCTCTCTCTGGATATTGGCCGTTGATGGGATTATACACACCTGGGTTCCTCTACCGGTACCTTCATTCACGAGGCCTGTCCGAACGTGTGGAGAGGGGCCTCCAGCATGGCTGTAGTTAGGTTCTGGTGGTCTTTGGCCGCCGCGAGTTCTGCTCGGGGTGGGGAGGGAAGCTGGAGCCCATTCCCTCTGAGGGGCCCCGGGGAAGACAGCCAGGCGTGCGGGCAAGAGACTTTCTGCATCACTCTCTTCTGAGAGCTTGCTTTTAAGCTGGATCTCTGGATGTTGGCCATTCATGGGATTACACACACCTAAAGATATAAATAATAAAAAATAAACTAAGAAAAAATCATAAACAATAGAAATGCACGACAAAGGAGTGCTGTTTAAATAAATTCTTCCTGGTTAATGTCCCCAGGGCCCCTCTGAGGGGGTAGGCATCATTTTCCCTCCCCGCTCCAAGCAGAGCTCCCGCAGCCAAAGACCTCTGGAGCCTAGCCACAGCCATGCTCAAGGCTCTTCTCCACATGTTCGGATGAGCCTCAGGAATGAAGGAACAGGCAGAGGAACCCAGGTTTGTGAGACCCGGGACTGAGACCTCCAAGCCTGCTCGGATTGGGACCGGGCCTCTTCTGCCCAGATTCCCCATTTTCCAGTAGCTAGGCGGTTACACCCAGGGACTGGCCCTGGTGCTGTGTAATCTACCAATGGCCAGCATCCAGAGACTATAAAACCAAGCTCCCAGAAGCGATATCTTTTAGCCTAGTTCTCCCTCTGAAAGAACCTGGCAAGCTACCAAGAGTTTCCTGCCCACATGAGAGAACCTCTCAAACTCCTCATGGCATATTTATATACCAAAATCAGTAACAATAATGGGTCTCATTCCCCTGACCCTGAAAGAGCCTCCAGTGTGGCACTATTGGAAAGGATGAGTAAAGAGAGGCTTCTCAAGGCTACTAGAACAGATGACTGGTTGAAGAAACTCTGGTACATCTATACAATGGAATACTATGCAGCTGTTAGAAAAAATGAGGTCATGACGTTTGCATATAAGTGGATCAGCATGGAAAGTATCATGCTAAGTGAAATGAGTCAGAAAGAGAGAGACAGACATAAAAAGATTGCACTCATCTGTGGAATATAGAATAATAGACTAGGAGACTAACACCCAAGAATAGTAGAAATAAGTACCAGGAGGTTGACTCCATGGCTTGGAGGCTGGTCTCTCATTCTGGGCAACTCAGAGAAGGGAACACCAAGTAAAATGTGATCTCTATTTACTCACTATTATAAAGTAATGTAAACTTCTTTTGTTGTATGAGTAAAGAATGATGACGATAAAATTGTTTAACAATTTTTCAGCACATGCTTTAGACTGGTGGTTAACTAAGCTTGACTATCAATGTGTCCTCACTTCTTTATCAAGGCCTCTTATGTTAAAATCATATACAGTGTTTCTCCAAGTTATTTATAACAGAATTTATAGCATCTCTATTTTCCTTCCATCCTGCTTATCAAATCAGTTTGGTGGAAGTTTATCCAGCAAGATCCAAACAAATTTTTGGTAATCCTCCTTTTTATTGAGCCCAATATTGTTTTGAGCAAAAACCAAGCTAGAAATGCCTGGTACACACAAGTACCAAAATTTATGCATCATTCCTAAAAGAAATTTCAAAGAGATTAAAATAAGAACACTGGCTCATTTCTAAACAATTCTAATCAGGAACACAGAATTCCACATCTGTTAGTCTGGACCTGAAACTCACTCTTTCCAAGCTAATTGTTTTTATACTTGAAGGTGTGTGTGTGTGTGTGTGTGTGTGTGTGTGTGTGTAGTGTAGTGTAGTGTAGTGTAGTGTAGTGTAGTGTAGTGTAGTGTAGTGTAGGGAGAGAGATACTCAGTTGTGCTCTGAACTTACTCCTGGTTGTGCACTCAGATAATTCCTGGTGGTCCTCAAGGAATCATATGCAGTACTGGGGATCCATATGGCTGCCTAGAAAATAAGCATCTCTAAAGAGTTCTACAAACCATCCAAGTACTTGGTATATTATTTCAGTCATAAAAGTCACAGTATTCCAAAGTCACAAATATTAAACATCACACCGCTTTTCTGGGATGAAGGCAAAGGAAAGATGGCAAGGATATTTTCTCAGCAGAAGAAGTAACTATTTCAAGGGTACAGCCATAGATAAGAGATGCTCTATGTATGTACATTCGAAGTTCAGAATAGAACTCACCTAAGTCTGCGTCCTAGATAAGTGTAATTTACTTACACATTTCACCTTGCCCTGACCTCAAAGAGTTCTAACCTGATAACTCATTTTCGAGTCTATGCCTTCTTCTATAAAATCTATTTTAGCTCATCTTTTCCTAAGGAATTCATTTTTAGAAAAAAATAGCAATAACATTCCTAATGAAATGATTGTTTCTGTAAGTGATACAAATGAAATGCCATGACAAATTTGACAAGCTAATTGTTTCTTGGGTAATATTTACCATCATTACATATCCTGAATTTCATATGCTGCAGCTTTCACCCCCAGTACAGAACAGCACAATCAATATGATTAAAAGGGAAACATTTATAGTTACAAATTGCCTTCATCTCAGGTTATTCAAAGCACTCCATTAGTGATAACTTGTTCTGATTCACTCTTTTGGCATTGCTCATTACTAAGTGCCTTAACTCTTATTTATAGCTTTGGGGGTTGTGTGTGTGTGTGTGTGTGTGTGTGTGTGTGTGTGTGAAAACTGGGTTGCAAATTGACTGTTACAATAATGTTCCTTAGGATTTAATTTTTTTCATATTCAGCTTTCAAAATGATAACCTTATGCTGGAATCTTCACTGCTATTGTCCCTGTCAGAATTCATGAACAGTAGCACAACAAATAGAAAATAGAAATGATTTGGAAAGTGTTGAGGGGTGGAAAGAAGGAAAGATGTTACCAACTTAAAATCTGCTGTGAAAATTTTAGTTATATATTCTAAGTTTTTTAAAAAAAATGACTGACTCTTCTACACAAATACTAAAATGTAAAATACATACTCCAACTTAAACAATGTTGTAGAAATTTTACCCAATGCATAGTATCCTGACATTATTTTTCTTTTTCTTTTTTTTTAAATTTATTTATTTTTAATTAGAGAATCACCGTGAGGGTACAGTTACAGATCTATACACTTTTGTGCTTATACTTCCCTCATACAAAGTTCGGGAACCCATCCCTTCACCAGTGCCCATTCTCCACCACCCGTAAACCCAGCGTCCCTCCCACCCTCCCCAATCCCATCTCCCCCCCACCCTACCCTGCCACTGTGGCAGGGCATTCCCTTCTGTTCTCTCTCTCTAATTAGCTGTTGTGGTTTGCAATAAAGGTGTTGAGTGGCCGCTGTGCTCAGTCTCTAGCCCTCATTCAGCCCGCAACTCCCTTCCCCCACATGGCCTTCGACTACAATGTAGTTGGTGATCGCTTCTCTGAGTTGCCCTTTCCCCGGAACGTGAGGCCAGCCTCGAAGCCATGGAGTCAACCTCCTGGTACTTATTTCTACAGTTCTTGGGTGTTACTCTCCCACTCTGTTATTCTATATACCATAGATGAGTGCAATCTTTCTATGTCTGTCTCTCTCTTTCTGACTCATTTCACTCAGCATGAAACTTTTCATGCCCATCCACTTAACTACAAAATTCTTGACCTCCTTTTTTGTTCAGTCCTTCTGGAAAACAATTTGGACGATTCTCAAAAAATTAGATATTGAATTCCCATTTGACCCAGCAACACCACTGCTGGGAATATATCCCAGAGAGGCAAAAAAGTACAATCAAAACATCTGCACATGTATGTTCATCGCAGCACTGTTTACAATAGCCAGAATCTGGAAAAAACCCGAATGCCCCAGAATGGATGACTGGTTGAGGAAACTTTGGTACATCTATACAATGGAATACTATGCAGCTGTCTGACATTATTTTTCTTAAACGATACTTAATGCGTGATTGCCTTATTGCTGTCTGCTTGTCACACAGATTATGTTGTATTGAGTGTAAACAAAGTACTCATGAATTCTGTGTATTCATTCTATCCCACAGTACTCTCTGGGCAGTGCCCCTGTTCTCCAGAAGTTTGATTAAAATATTGAATTGAAAGCATGGACTAGAAACATTTCTTCTATACAAAAAGAATTAAAATAAATATCTACTATGCCCAGGGTACCTCTCCACACACTCAGGCCGAGCCTAACCCATGATTTTAATCTCTGAAAAAAATCAGGTATGCCGGACTTTGTGACTGATAACTCTGGGTTCAGTGGGATGGGGAACGGAGATCCTCCACCTGTACCCCCCTATCTCCCGCAACTCAGCAGTGACACTCATAAGCTACCTCTGCTGGAGCCAGATAATCTCATCATCAGCCACCATCCTAATCACATGTTCTTCTCTCCCAGAAGGGAGCATAACATGACTCTCACCATAACCAGCGGCCACCATGCCCACGACCTCTCTCCACATGCTCCAGCAGAGCATCACCCACGAGTGAATCTATTCCTGGACCATGCGGCCACATTTGTAGCAGTGTGATACTTCAAACCACACACCTTACCCACACTCCAAGATTACCACACCACATTTGATAGCGTTGAAAGTGGTAGGCAACCACTCTTAGAGAGAAATATACATATTTTTTTACAGATACATATATAAAAAAAAAGCACACAAGGCTCAACCTTCAACAACATGTTAGTGATCTCTTATAGAAGGGTTTAATGGACCCTGGGAAAATACAACAATCTTTACACTCTTTCCTCTAAGGATTCTTTTTTGTAGTGTTTTCAGTGGTTTTTCATAACAAACAATACAAAATATATTATTTCAGTTCTGCTCTAGGGCAGGGATTGGGGTTTGGGATGGAAACACCCAAAATATGGTGGTGGGAAGGTGTAATGGTGGTGGGATTTTGTTTGAATATCAAATGTAATCAAATATTGTGAACTACTTTATAAAATAGAAAAATTAAAAGCATTGTAAAATAATAAAATAAATATCTAAAATTAAGCAAACTTATTCTAACTCTCACAATATCTAAAATGATTTATATTACCAAATACTAACCACACTTTATGCCATGCTCAAAATCTTTTCCTAGATGAAGGAGAAATTCTGAACGATAAGGGGATAAGGACAGAAATGGATTCCCCTAGCCTGAAAGAGTCAGTACTGTGTGCAAGGAGCAAGTTTTCATTTTTTCTGTATGTGTTTCCTAATAGAGTTTGACTCCATTTCTCTTATGTCTTCTAATTAAAGAAGCCCAAATTAGCCAAATGTTGTTGAAACTTAAGTGGGATAATAATGTTCCCCAACAATTCTAAGGAAAAAAGAAAATGGCAGACTTCTTTTTCCAGACTTCAAATTATACTGTGCAGCTGTGCTGACCAAGACAGTTCAGTACTTGAAAAGACAAACTCTCAGACCATTGGGATAGCTAATATTTGATAAACTAAGAATATGTAGTGGACCAACGAAAGTCTCTTCAAGAAAGGGTATTGTAAAATCTGGCCATTTACACATGAAAAATAAACTTAGATCCCTATCTCACATCATTTACAAAGTTGTTAAAAATAGATTAACAACTCTATATCAGTTCTGAATCTATAAATTATTTTGACCTAAGCAGGCATATCCTCTCATGACATTGAATCTAGAAGCAGCTTCAATGATTCAATGTGTTGGCAAAGCAAACAGAAGCAAATATAAGTGGAACTAATCAAATTATAAACTCCTATAACACAAAAAGAAACAATGGCCAGAATAAGAACACACCCCACAGATGAGGAGAAAATATTAGTCCACCACTCATCTGACAAAATATTAATATCAAAGATAAATAAATCAATGGTAAAACTTAACAAAAAAGTTAACTCCATCAAAAAACAGGGAGAGGAGATAGAAGCTTCCTCAAGGAAGACATGTAGATGGCCAATAGGTATATGAAAAATTGCTCTGCAAAATTTATCAAGGAAATGCAATCAAAACAATAGTGAGACATCATCTTAGAACAGTGAGACTGTCACATATTACTGAAAGAAAGAAAGAAAGAAAGAAAGAAAGAAAGAAAGAAAGAAAGAAAGAAAGAAGGAAGGAAGGAAGGAAGGAAGGAAGGAAGGAAGGAAGGAAGGAAGGAAGGAAGGAAGGAAGGAAGGAAGGAAGGAAGGAAGGAAGGAAGGAAGACAGACATAGTTGGTTTGTCCTAAGACCTCTTTCCTGGGGTTTTAGATGACAGCTTTCCTTGAAGGTCTTCTTACATTTTCCCTTTTGTGTGTATTATGTCATAATTTCTTCTTATAAGAGTACTGGTCACTTTACATTAGAGTCACTTATATGAACTCAATTTATCTTAATTAATTTTTAAAGCCCCTATCTCCAAATATAATCACATCCTGAGGTCGAATAAGCTAGAACTTCAGGGACCATAAAGGTAGTACAAAGGTTAAGGGTTGGTCTTGCACATGGCCAGCCCTGGTTTGACCCTAGACACACATATGGTTCCTCATGCTCCACAAGAAATAATCACTGAGCACAGCTGGGTGTGGTTTCAAAAACCATAAAAAGAAGAGAAGAAGTTAGAACTTCAAACAAATGTGAAATAAAGGGACACACAATTCAACCACATCAGATTTGATCTCATTTTATAGCCTAGAAACTGAAAATTCAGAGGGAAAGAACTTTATTACCAAGTTTGTGTAGTCATTAGATGATATGGTTTAATTTGGATTACTGAGGATCTGATTCTAAATGCCATGTTTTATCCACTATAATCTGCTGTCCCTTGAATAGTTACCTTGCATTTAAGTATTTAACACTTACCTACAGCTCATTATCTCACTGAATCTCCGTGGGAAAACCAATCAGATATTACCCTAGGAAACCATGACCACTTTTTCACACACCTTTTCTTTGAAAAACATTGAGGGGCAATGGACAGAGGGTCATGGAGAATTCTCAAGCAGCTCACACTACCCACAGTCTCCCCATTAACCAGAATTTGATAATGGAATTCACCAAAGGGCTCTTTGACTAAAGCTTCATTCTCAAAAGTGCCCCAGGTTTGGACTGCATTTCTAGAGAAAATTTGTTCCAAGAGAGTAGAATGTAGATGTATCATTTTTCTCACTGATTTCAGCCAAACCTCGGGTATTAGCTAATTCTGAAACTAGAGTAACCAATCTAAGAACGAGAAATTGAAAAGTGTGCCAGCATTCCTGGTTCCCTGGTGGAATCAATTAATGATGAAAGAATCGGTTCCCATTACTCCACGGTAGCAAAGTTGTTCTTTACTTATAGGACTGAGATCACTCTTTCCTCAGAATGTGAAAAAAAAATATTCAATTCTCACTGACAGTTTCCTCAAAAAATAAAAACAATGTATAGTTTATTTATTTATTTATTTATTTTGTTTGCTTGTTTGTTTTCTTTGGTGGCCTGGTGCTCAGAGTTTACTTCTGACTCTTTGGTCAGGCAGTACTCAGGGACCAAACCAGAGTTTGCCTGCAAGCAAGGCAAGCCCTCTACTCTCCATACAATCTCTCCAGCCCCAACAATACAAACTTGAAAGTGTGTTGCTAGTGACTACATGTCTGGCATTTGATGTGAGTGATTTTTTTTCCCAGCGTGTGTCTCCAAAGAAGCCAGGTGACTTTAACAGAAATGTCTGGTGCTAGGATTGGTGAGGAATTTAGGAAATTGTTTTTGGCCCTTAATTCTCTCACAAGTAAAATTCAGGCTGGACTAGCTAAACTTAGGACTCTTATCATTTTAACATTTTACATTGGAACAAATTCAACTTTTGTTCTTCCCTCCTCCAACCCCCACATTATCTTCATCAACTCTTCAAAGATGTAATTTGTGTAATATTCAAAAACTATTTTTTTCCCTAGTACCAGTCATTATCATACCTCACCCAAATCTTCTATATCACTCATATGGGCAACAGGATCTGACCAAATAATGTAGAGGAAGGGAAAATTTCCCTCTGGAGCAAGGGCCAAGGCAACAAACACACATCCGGGGAGCTTATATGAAGCTGATATCTAATTTAGAAAAGATATGAATATCGGAGGGGCCAATTCTTGATTTGCACCAAATCACAACCAGGAAAATATTCTAGAATTCTGGAAATTCTAGGTTTCCACAAAGATGGAGATTTCTACAAAATTAAAACTAGGAAATGCCCACAAGCCAAAGCTTCCCCTTAGGATGAAGAGAGATGGAAGAGAAAAGAGGGGGCATGAGAGGTGTATTGCCTGAATGGAAAAGTCATGGCTTTGCTTTCTCTGCTTTTACAAGCTTTTTGTGACGCCTTGTACTTCCCCAAGGCAATGCAAGAGTGCAGGAGTCCTATTTCTGTGTGGCCTGTGAGGACGAGGTGGGTGTTCCTCTGTCTTCTCTTTGTCCAACAGCCTGCCAGTCCCAGGAGTCAAGGCAGCAGAGGAGAGGAGCTAGTAGGGGATTTAACATTCTGGGCTGGAGCTGCCTCCTAACAATCTGCCCTCTAGCTCGCTAGCAGTTTTTGGATTCTCTCAGCTCCCTCCTTCAGCCACCTGCAGTCTTAGGTCAAGAGCAGACAACTTGCTCTGCCCTCTCTGGGCCTTACTCAGCAGGCAGCAGCTCCCCGGCAGGGAAGGGGGCCCCAGCTATCAGCTCCTTAAGCTGACAGCCTTCTGGCTCCTTCTCACCCAGGGGGCGGGGGCCCTTCTGCCCAGGGCAGGCTGTCTGGGCTTATCTTCAGGGTAGCAGCAGGGAGCCCTCCCTCATATGGCTTTCAGAGCTTTCTGAAGGGGCCGCTGTGGATCTGGATTTCTTTCTGGAGTGGGGAAAAGGGAGTCCCGTTCATAAGCCCCAGGCACTGAGTTCATTGCAGGGGGCAGACACTATGGCACTGACATCGCTAGAGGCAGCACCCATAGGGGGCCACCTCCACAGTCTTAGAGCATTCACATAGAGGGAAGGGCACAGGCCGTTGTCCGCCCTCTGTAAACCTGGAGCAGAAAAGTACTAGCAGTACTGTGGTCTTGTTACTTTTCCCTCCGTCCCATCCCCAAAGTCCCGCCCACGCGCCTCCTATTTTCCCTAGGCTTAGCAAACGCACAGGAGCCATTGCGTAAGCAGACTCTGGAGGACTCACTGAGCCTGGGTCCTCAAAAACGCCATCAGGCATAGAGCCCTTTCAGGACAAGAGCTGTGTTAGTGTTGGAGCAAGGCCTAAATTTCTACCATAAGCCCTGCAAAGCCAGGTGACCTTGACCAAAATGCCTGGTATTTCCTATTCTGAAGCTTTTCTAGAAATGTGACACTGCCCTAACAGGAGATGCTTTCTACTACCTCTTTCCTTGATTAATCAACAGGTTTGTACATAGTTATAAATATCAGAACACAGAAGAAAGGACACGGTGATTTCTGAGATTCATAATATCCATGCGCCTTGCTCACTGGAACATTAACCCTAAAACTACCATGTCAGCTGCCACTTGTGCTTTCCATGTGACTAGGAAGCCCAAAAGTCACCTGTGTGAAAAGCTCATGAGAAACATTGGAATTTATGCTCTGAAACACCCAGTTCTCTGCGAGTTGGTCCAACATCCCTCCTTATTACAACTCCCACCACTGAAATCCCATATCAACAGCTAAGAAGGAACCTCGTTCCTTCCTTACTTCCCAAATCACAAAAATTTTCAAAATGAATAAGATGATTTTTAAGCCTCTAGGTCCTGTCGTGATTTATAATGCTTTCACATGATCCTTTATTCTCCACCTGCTCTCCCTAGTTCTGCTTCAAACGTGAGTGCTTAAAATTAGGCCTATAAACTCAGAGCTTTCCTCACCAGAAAAGGCCATGTTGTGTTGTCTCTCAAGAGAGAGAAGAATTAACTCAGGAGAACCAAGCTGGGAGAGTGAGAGATTTTCTTAGAAAAAACAAATAGAAAGAAAAATAGAGTAGTCTAGGAGGTGGCAGAACAGAATGACCTATGAAATAGGTCTTGCCAAATACTCTGCATAGGTTTTTATTTAACTATATTTCTTTGTTCGTAATGTTGGGTGTTTCCCTAATTTACCTTCCTGTGTTATTGCTTCCAGGGGAAGAAAGTCCTGGCATCATATGGTCTTGTTTCTGCAGGATCAAAGACTCAGTGAAGAGCAGCACACTCACCCCCAGGAAGCATTACCTGTATGGTTCCTGTGTGTTGGCATTCAGAAACTTAGAGATCCTACACGGCAGGAGGCTTTGTCTGGTTCAGCATTCCCCAGGGCCCAGGGTAATCTCTTCTGGTTGCATAACCCCAACCTCCTCACCCACCCACCCCACACCCCACACATTAACTCACGCCTGACTTCCTTCTCTATTATTCTCCCTTGATGGAAACATTGGAGTAGAAGCTGAAGCATCCAGACACACTGATCACGACTTAGTACCATTTTTGTACTCTTTTTAAGAAATAGATAACCCTAGCATGTTCATATCTATTCATGTGTATGTGAAAGTATTTTAAGCACTAAATTCATCCAGTGTTTACAATTGCATGCACATTACTCCAAACAATTCAAAATCCAAAACTATGAAATAAAAATCAGTTGATATATTAGCCTCAATTTTCTCTTCTCCCATATTCTATTAAACAGACTACATTATATTGAGTTTCTCCTTAGGAGGAGGGGAATGTTTATTTTGTTTTAACCTTTTTCTAATTTTGGCTATTAGAATGGATTATTTGCCAAATTGATAACTGACATCTAATTGCACTTCACTCATTAGAAAAGAAAAGGCTAAAATAATAATAGATCAGTCTGGGGGAAATGCAGTGTAGAAAGAATCAAATTTAATAACATCATGATCCTGTAAGTAGTTGATGTTGAATGTGTTTATCAAATCTTTGAATATAGATGAATACTTTCAAAGCTGAATTTTCAGACTGAGAAATGATGGCATATCCTTACTGATCCTGGGGAAACAACTGTATGTGTTTATGAAGAAGAAATAAGTGGGAGTGCATGTGCCATGTGACTCTTCCCTAAAACATTTGCACACCATTTCCATAAAAGCAATTACAATTATAAAAAGAAAAAATACCATTTAAAACTACCCATGTTAGATCTTTATAAAGAAAGGCACAATCATTTAATGTAGTATTTGTAGTGTCAAAAAAATTCTCAGTCAAGAAAATGTGCATTTGCCCTTGAAATTGTTTTTGCTACCACTACATGATGAATTCTGAGGAAAAGCTTGAATGTATTATTGAATCAGTGTTGATTTAAACATAGATCAGCCTCCTACATAGCCACTATCTCTGAGTTGTTTTGAGAACAGAGAGAAGATTGGTAGGAAATGATCAAAATTCCCCAAAAAGAATTGATTAGCCCTCTGCCCAAATTGCCTTGAGATAGAAAGATCTGTCCAAGCTCCAAAGAATGTCAAGTAATTTCATCTACAATGACCTATAAAATATTGCTCAGGGCACCTTTTCTAATTTTTAGAATTATTTTTACTTCTATCAAAACTCTCTGCTATAAGAAAAAGGACAAAGTTGTGCCTTCCCCTGCTCAGGATCTTTCTCCCTTGGCCTCGACATTTGGGGCTAGAGATACTATTTGTGGAATGAGGCTGAGGAAATGAGCCAAAATGAATTTCAGGCTTGCCAGAGCTTACAATCTTAATGCAAATTCAACAATTAGCAATGCCTCAGCTGTGAAAGCTGGAAAAATATCCACACATCAGATGGTGAGAAAGGCTGGTGAGGAAATCACTTCCATTTTACTGTTGCTAACCTGTCATCTTCTAACTTAAATCACAAAAAGCAGACCAGGACCCAGTGGGTCAGAAACTCACTGAGGTGGCTCAAGAAAGATAAACTTGTTAGTCCAAACTAGAATGAAAAAAATTGCAAAAGCTTTAAGTTGAGAAAATGTTTTAAAATATATGAAAAGCAGATTATATCATCAGCTTAATTTTTTTTTTGGCTAATGGATATCAATGAATGCCAAGGGAATCTGATTAAATTAAGACACTCATTATAATAAATAGCTAGTGTGTTCTTATTTACCTTAAGTATATGGCAGATGTCATTTTGTAATAAGGCATCTTGGTTATCTCCAATGATCTTGAGATGTTTGAACAGAGAACAAACATAGATCCATATCATAGACCTGGGTTCAATAAGTGCCTCCACAAATACCAGGATTACCTAGCAGTCATTTCCCCACCTTGATATTTAACTAAAAGAAAATTTGTAGGTATAGGTATACATGTGAATATTCTATTTACTTTTCTTTTTCTTTTTTTGTGAGGAAAAGGGGCACAGTTTGAAGTTTTTAGGACTCACTGTTGGCTTTGGGAGTGCTCGGGGAGCCATATGTAGTACCAGGTATTGATCCAGGACTGGTTGTATGTAAGGCAAGTATGTTACCTCCTTGCCATCAATCTCCTTGCCCTCTGCATGCAAATATTTTGATTAATCCTATTAGAAATAATATAAAATCTCAACTTTAAGGAAAGATCTAAAATTTTAAGGACTTCACAGTTACTGTTCCTTGCTGGATTTTCCAAAAACATATTTATTTTCTTTCTATTTTCACTGCCAATTATTATAGGTAACACATCCTTCAAAGTCTCCCCAAAGCTAAAAACCGTGTTCCAAGGCACATTTTCATTACATCATATAAATTATATCAATACGTGCCTGGGAGTAAGCTTCTGATTTTCTTCAAACATTCCTCTCATCAAAGTACTCTCAATTTCTATTAAAATATCACCTTCTAAATGATCTTCCGAATCAAATAAAATTGATTTTTTTTTTAAATTGTCTCAGAACTTTTCTGCATCAAGTATTTAATCAACACATATCTTGGTTTGGATTCTCCCCAAAGCAAGGCCTGAGAAAGAGTTCAGGGCCAAGTAGTTCATTTGAGATGTGATTCTGAGAAACTGAGTGTTCCTTTATAGGCAAGACAAGGAAAAGACAAAAGCAAATGCAAAGTGTTCTAGTGAGTGGTTACCTCCGGGGCAACTTCACCAATTCCAGTTAAAGACTTGCATCTCACATAGAGAAATGTCTTATGAAGACACATTTATCTACTAAGTCATATCCCCCATGGTTTGAGGTTCCCTCTAAGACTTGCCTAAGTCTTCATGACTTTTGACCTACAAAGTCCCCAAGCAGATTACACTCAACAATCTCTGGCAGAAAGACCTGAAAGTTCAAAAGGTCAAGTCTCAGGATAGGCTTCATCTGCAAAACAGATGGCCACTGACCTTTGGAGAGTAGTAGGCTTACAGGTAGGACCCCAACAACCAAGTTTGACACAGCATGTGGCTGAACTCTACACATTCACAGCTATTCACACAGTAGAGAGTTGGGCTTTAAATACATTTTAAAATAGTATCAGCCTTTTCATATTCTAACTGAATTATGATTTGTACCATTTCCAGGATATGCCTTGCAGGTTGTACCTTTTGCAAGCTTTGAACCAATCATTCATTTACACATCTTTTAATCTGTATAAAAACATCCTGCTTCCATTCTCCAAACACTTGTTTAAAATTCAATTATCTCAGTGCCCCTCTCTCTCTTATGAACTGTCAGAGCAATTTACTTCAAATGAGCAACTAGCTTTAGCTCTTAGACCTTGGCTTTGAATCTTAATTTGAAAAAGAAAAAGGAAAAAAAGAAAGAAACTAGAATATCTCTCTTAACCACAGTTTTCTTCCCTCTACAATTATAAAAAAAATCTTATTTTATATTAAAATTTTTCTTCTACTTCAGAAGTAAAAATTAGATGGTTCCTTTATAAATTAGCCCTGTATTCAATCAATGTGAAGACAATGATTTTCATTACAACAAATTATGATGACTTTATATTTAAATCACTGTTGTAACTTTGTAAAAGCACTCACAGTCTATTCAAAATTAGGGGACACTGAGCTAGAGCTATAGTACAACAGGTAGGGAGTTTGACTTGCACGCGGCAGACCTGAGTTCATCCCCCCACATCCCATATGGTCCCCAAAGCACTGCCAGGAGTAATTCCTGAATGCAGAGTCAGGAGTAGCCCGTGAACATCACTGGGTGTGAACCGACAAAGCAAAACAAAACAAAACAAAAAAGCAAAAATAAATTAAGGGAACAAAAAGTACCCAGATTACATATGTAAACTATTTTCTCAAAACTCAATTTATCTTCTACATTAGATATTGCCTATTAATATTTCTGTTTTTTCTGTTCTCTTTATCTTCTTTTTGTAATACAGGATGAATTATGAACAGCACTTTTGACAACTGTGCCACTGATCCTAAAAAGACTTTTCAACTCGACAGTGAATTTTACAATGTTCTTGTGATACCTAAGAATTTATGAGTGTTAGGGTTTCAGAGGTTAGAGGTTTATCACCCCGGGCATGACCGAGGAGTCACATTTTCTTGAAAGTAGGAAAAGTAGCCATAAGGGTTCTTGGTGGGAATATACTCTAGTGTCCCCTGTCTGACTTATATTTGTAATTAACCTGCTTTTGGATTGCTGGCAATAAAAAGGACATAATCTTTAAGTAGGTCTCAGAGAAGCTCTACTAATTTATGTGTCAGGTTTCAATCTCATGTGAAAGTTTAATTAGAGTCTCGAACAGTGAAAAGCTAAGCCTGGCATCTGTTTTTCTGAGCACAATTCAGGAAGATCAGAGGATTGCCTTGTGAAGAACATATATCCAGACTTTTTTAACTGACAAAAATGACTCAAATAGGGAATGAGGGAAATGGGAAACAACCATCACAAGCACAAAAACAAAAAACAGCAGAGAAAATCCATTATGCTTTCTGGTTACTGTAATAGGCTCCAAATGTTCCCCCCAAAGGAAAGCATGATGTGGATAATTTATGTGCCTATTGAAAGTAATCTTCCGAGCTTGAATGGCTGAAGGATTATCATTTCTTTCCCTTGATCATCATAGGTCTCCCAGAGGTCGTACAATAACCAGCATCCTTTCATCCCAGACACTACTAAGCCAAGGTTGAGATATGAGCCTATTAAAATTAGGTTTTAAAAAAGAATTTTATTTTGTCAATGATCTCATATATTAATTGCTGACTGCCTCTTGAAATCTTTGGTGGGAGACAAAGAGACCTTCAAATCTTTTCTTGAGAATAGAACTTTCATTTAAGGATTCCAGATGGACTGTATTTTAACTATTAAAGTTCAAATACTTTAACTACCAACAGATGAAAGGAATTTTATCCAGTTTTGTTCAGCAATTGCCACCCAGTCCTTCTTTAATCCTGGCCAAATTGAGCATCAATTCAAATTAGATTTACTCATGGGACCCCGGCAATCACAATCAACACAAGATATTAGGGAGTTTAGGAAATGGGTCTATTAAATGACAATTAAAGCTGTCAGCCTTCCAGAGCTTATTTTCAGTTAATTTTATCCCTAGTAGACAGTCTTATTTGACTATACTAAACAAAGAGGTCTGATTGAATACGCTTGCTAAGAGATCTGAAACTGGATGTTAGAGCCTTGGTGATGGTAAGGATCAGTGGGTCAGCGTTTTGCAACCTTTTTCTGACTATGGCCACTTTCCAACCTAATTTTCTTGTTTTATGGAATTTTTTCCTACTGGTTGTCCTTTATTCTCATGATGTGGTTTCTCAATTCTGTATGTTTTCACCATGGCACTCTTAGAATTTCCTGGGAATATCCTAAATGACCGCCCCTCCCCCCAACCCCAGTGAGGAACTCTTAAGGTGACTTCAACTGGTTCTCTGAACCCGTGACCTCAAATTTACTCTAATTCAACTGTGTAAGACCCTATGTAGGTGCTAATATTTACCAAAAAAGAACTTAATTGGCCTCCTTCAGGCAAGCTATCAATAAAGCACTGGAAAGCAAATAAAGAATTTTTATCCTTTTTATACAAATCTTATGGGACTTCTTTGGGCAGATAGCGAAAGGTGAAAATATGCCTGAAATAGACTATTAAATGTCTTAAACTATGCACAAACTTTGATACAGTATTTTTATTTCCAATGTCCTCACATTCTTCAGAAATAACCAGATAAGTGTGCAAAGATGAATGAGCAAGGAGTTTGCTACAACATGAAGTGTGAGCAGTATAGAAAGAAAATTTGTTTTTGCTACTTGTCTGCCTCATTCTCCTTTACTCTCCTTGTATTCCAACCATTTTCCTTCACTTTGAAAGAAGCATGATGTCATTGTCCTCTCAAATATTTATTTATCTAGAAAGTTATGCCCTCCAGGGATCAAAATTTTTAAGACATGGGCCTCTCTTCATTGGGATTCACATGTACATCACTATATAAATTTGGTTTTAAACTATGCCTATTAAAATTGGAGATCTCCTGGTATTGGAGATCAATGAGACTAATGATGGCCAGTCCAGTGACTCAGAGAGCTGTCACAGCCAACGCTTCTGAGGAAAGCTATGAATTCCTGAGAATCCATTTCTATCTTCCTGCCACCCTTTGCAAGACAGATGTGCTTTACAAGACAGTTCAGTCCCCATCCCACCCACCTCACCCAACTATTTGCTGTTGAGAAGGTGATTTCCAATCCAGTGGTGGCTGAGGACCACTAGGTACACAATGTAAGGTTAGAAAATTAGAGATATTTTTTAAATTTTTTTTAAATTTATTTATTTTTAATTAGAGAATCACCGTGAGAGAAAATTAGAGATATTTTTATACTGATGTGTTAGTGGATTAATATTACATTCTACTCTGTGACAATTTTTAATTTAAAACTAGATCCTGGGCTGGAGCAATAGTACAATGGGTAGGGTCTTTGCCTTGCATGCAGCCAACCCGGGCTTGATCTTCAGCATCCCACATGATTCCCCCAGAACTGCAAGGAGTAATTTCTGAGTGCAGAGCTAGGAGTAACCCCGAGCATCGCTGGGTATGACCCCAAAATTTTTAAAAAGCAACCTAGATCTTCTGAAGTCAATGCATGTGATCCAAAATGGAATTATGAGAATTCCTGACTTCACATAAACCCAACAGTTAGAACTTCATAGCTTAAAATAATTTTTAAATATAATTTAGTCTATGTACGTGTGTATATATGTGTCTCAGTTGATTATGTTTCATTATGAAAATAAACTCACACTTATTTTAGAACGTGTGAGAACTTTGAAAAGTGAGAAGTGGAATTCATCCATATTCCAACCTTGCTGAAATAATATTTTAACATTCTTTTGTGTACAAATTTTTTAAATCATAGTGGGTTATTTCCTATAGTATGAATTTTCTTATTTTTTTAGTTACCATTGCATTATGGGCATGATTTGCATTTCTGTTTTAGTTTCCATGATTTTTTTTAACTGTTAGTATATTTTACCCTCAAATGGCCTTTTATGGGGCCATACATAAGAGTAGTTCATTCTTTTCTTTACTGGAAATTTTTTTTTGCCTAGAATATTTTAAATGTTGTATCATCCAGGATTTCTCATCTGCTACAACCTCTAGTTTAAATCGGAAGCTAAATTAAATTAGCTTCCTCATAGCTAGCTGGTAAGTAAATATCCCAAGATAAAAGCACTCAAATTCAGGCCTAGAAAGGGTAAAGAACTGGAATGCGTTTAAATAATGTGACCCAGAACTGCTATAGGACACCAGTAGGAAGTTAAGATCGGGGTTTGTGTCTTCAGTGGTAGGGCTTCAGGGCCACAGATTTTCCACAGTGTGGGTCTCAGCCCTCACCCTAAACAGCCTGTACTTCCCTCTGCATTCAAGGGCATCTATTTTAGTTTGGTACAAGTACCAAATACCAGAATCTGTCATAGATTAGTTATGATGGCACACAAATAACAGTAACTTCCTATGTAGAGCAATGTGACAAAATATTTTTTAAATTTTTATTAAATCACCATGTGGAAAGTTACAAAGTTCTCAGGTTTATATGTCAGTTATACAATATTCAAACACCCATCCCTTCACCAGTGCCCATATTCCACCACCAGAAACCCCAGTATACCCCCCGCCCCCACCCCCTACCCCCTACTGTATAACTAATGAATTTCACTTCATTTTTTCTTTACCTTGATTACATTCCATAATTCAACACAAAACTCACTATAGTTGACATAATTCTCTCTCTCTCTCTCTTTTTTTTTCTCTTTTTCCTTTTCCCTTTTTTTTTTTTCTTTTTCCTCCTCATCCCCCTTCCTGCGCCTCATAGTATGGTGTACGCCACGCCATGTCGGCCAGCGTGGGGCTTTTGCTTAGTTCACAGTCCAGAGGTGGCTGCTACATTAAAAACCTTCAATATTTTCAACAAAAACTTACTGTTATTATTTGGAGTTTCCCCCCCAAGTCAGACCTGTTCAAATGGAACCAATTCACATTGCTGAACAATTATGGTTTTGGATTTCTGTATAAAGTCCAGGGAGAATTCTGCCAGAAATTACATAGCCCAGCTCACAGTCCCAGTGCATTGCTGTAAGAAGTCTCTGAATTCAAAGTCTTTAGGCGCAGAGGGTCCGATTCGTGCTCAGCGGCTCCGGGTTTATCTGGGCCGAGGGCGTGCCGGTTACGCCCCCTTCCCATGAGTTCCTGGGAGCCCCCAAAGTAAAATCCGAATACCTGTGGGTCTGGAATCAGAAGATGGCGCCTGCCACATGGTGCCGCCAGCCCGCCGCTTTCCATGCAGGAAGACAGGGTTGGGAGGAAAAAAAAAATCCACCCCCAGCAGCACCGAGTTGTAGCCCAGTTTGGTGTCCCAATGCATTGCTCTCGGGTGCTACGCTGGATGCCCGAATGTGTTACATCTTTGGAGTCAAAGTCTTTAAGCGCCGCAGAGGGTCCGATTCGCGCTCAGCGGCTCCGGGTTTATCTGGGCCGAGGGCGTGCCGGTTACGCCCCCTTCCCATGAGTTCCTGGGAGCCCCCAAAGTAAAATCCGAATACCTGTGGGTCTGGAATCAGAAGATGGCGCCTGCCACATGGTGCCGCCAGCCCGCCGCTTTCCATGCAGGAAGACAGGGTGGGGAGGAAAAAAAAAAATCCACCCCCAGCAGCACCGAGTTGTAGCCCAGTTTGGTGTCCCAATGCATTGCTCTCGGGTGCTACGCTGGATGCCCGAATGTGTTACATCTTTGGAGTCAAAGTCTTTAAGCGCCGCAGAGGGTCCGATTCGCGCTCAGCGGCTCTGGGTTTATCTGGGCCGAGGGCCTTACAGACAAAAGTGAAGGGGAGATTGACAGCTCTTATGTTTATGATTTGGTGAACACATTCAAAATTCTCCCTGAACTGTTTATTCCTAGTGTTGCAATTCACCATGTAACAAGTGGTAGCATTTACTTTATATAATCCTCTTTGGTTACTGATAAATCATTTTTATGGAAGCTCAAATTAAATAGAAAAAAAGTACAGCCAAAAGTTTTTATATGTGTTTATTGGAGTTGGGGAGTGATTTCTTAAGCAGTCCTCAGGAGTCACTTCCTGCAATCTCTGCAGAGTGGTTGTTTCAGGGTTCAACCTGGCAATGTGATGCTACTTAGGCCCAACAGTAGTCCTAGTGATGCCTGAGGACCACCAGGGTACACACAGTGATGCTAAGGAGACCCTTGCTATTCCCAGCTTACTCCTCATGTTCATGCTTCCTTTAGACGGGGCCTGGGGGCCACACTCGGCAGAGCTCTGGGATCACCCCTGGAGGGTGCCAGGGATTGAACTGCGGATGGTCGCCCACCTGGCAATGCCTTACCCGCTGTCCACCTCTGGTTCCCATGCACTGCTGATGCCCTCCCCAGGGCCTCTGTCCATCTGCCCTTCTGAGACAGCCTGGAGTGAGTGTGAAATGCTGGGCCAGGCCCAGTGACTGCGGAGGGAGAGAAACAGGTTCTCGGCATCCCTGTGACTCCCTTCTCAGCAGCAGCCTGAAGGAGAACCCGCTGGCCCTGCACCCGGGCAGACCCTCCTCCAAGATCCATGATGACGCAGCCTGATGCCAGGGACAGCTCCCTGCTCTGCCTAAATCCTTAAACTTTGGGGGAGTTGCGGGGGTGAAGTCACCCAGCGATGCTCAGAGATTCCTCCTGGCTCTGCACTGAGGAACCATACCTGACATTGCTCAGGGAACCATATGGGAAGCCATAACCTATGTCATACATACGCTCCAGCCCTTTGAACAATTATCCCTTTCCTCAATTGTCTTATGAAAGCAAGAAAAGAATTATCTAATAATGGTAGATCCATATCTTTTGAACATAATGCAATGTTCAAAATAACATTTAAAAAGTATATTAAAAGGGGGGAAAATAATGGGAAGGGATAGAGAGAACTATATAGACCCCAGATGTTGTGAGTATTAATTTGTAAATAGCATGCCATTTTGCTAATGGAGTTGAGCTTCATTTAACCTTTTTTATGAATATTGGTGTAAATTCAATTTAAGCAGGTTATAAAGATGCTTTTCCTCTTTTCAAACAAAGTAAGACTGCCCTATCTATTAATTAACACTTATGAGGAGTATTGAATTTCCAATAGCTGAAAATATGTTTACCTATCTAGAGATTCGGAAGGAACTACATTTATAATGTCTAATAACTGACATGTTTGCTGTCTTTCACAGGGACTGCTAAACACAGCACGTGATGAAACACCAGGGAAACAGTGATTGCTCACCTTCTCAACAGCAAATGGGTGGATGAGGTGGGTAGGGTGGGGACTGAACTGTTGTGTGAAGCACATCTGTTTTAAAAAGGGTGTTGGGAAGATAGAAATGGATTTTCAAGAATTCGTAGCTTTCTTCGGAAGCCTTGGCAGTGACAGCTCTGTGAGTCACTGGACTGGCCATCATTAGTCTCATTGATCTCCAATCCAGGTCCATTCAGCCTTCTAACAAAAACAGATAAAGGAGGTGGCCAAATCAGCATAGAAAGGAAGAAAGAGCTCAAATAGACCAGAATGTGCATTAGTATGCTCATAAATCATGTGACGGATATATAACTCAGCACAATAAAATTAATGGTATATTTCTTCTTACCATTATCTTACATAGAATAAGAATCAAAGCTCCACTGAAATAAATAACATTTATTCCATAGCATCTTTTATAGATATCCTGCATTGTTTTTTCCTGTTTCTGAAAGTTACTCCCCTGAAGGAGTTCCTGTTTAGAAATGTTAATATGTATCTATCAAAATATTATTTCAGTGTTTTATTTGTTCATACTCATAGGATAAAGTGACCTTTTCAGTGTAAACATTTTATAATGTATTTTATCTGAAAATAATGCTTTGAAAATGCATGAAGATATGCATCAAATTCCTTTTAGATATTCTGAGAAATGACAATTGGAGAAACTCTTTGAGTTGCCAAGAGCAGAAAAATCTATCATATACTGGTTAAAGTTGACTTTATAACTTAAGAGACTCTTTTGTTAACCATTTGTAAGGCGTAACATATTATCCAGTGCCTTTTCTCAACAATTGAGGTTTGTGTCCAGAGCAAACCTCTAATTATGACCCAGCAACATCAGAAAGGATAGTCTCCTAGCTCTCCATGCACTGACTCTCTGGGCACTCTCCCTCACAGCCCACGTTTGGTGCTCTCAAGCCGCTGTGTATGGACAGGATCGGGACAGCTGTAGGCAATAGGCAGGCGAAGGAAGAACGAGGACCAGGCTGGTTGCTGATTAGTTACCGTTTATTCAATCTCTCTCTCCCTCTCTCCACCTCTCTCTCCCTCTCTCTCCCCCACCTCTCTCTCTCTCACCTCGCACTCTTCTTTCCTAGCTTCTCATTCCTCGATCCCCGCTCTCCGGATTCTACCCTCTGGATCAGACTCTCTGGACTCAGACTCTCACTACTTCTCTTGGATTCTGACCCCGCCTTTTCTCTCCACGTCTATTTATATCTCTCCACTTTGTCCTCCAGGCCCAAGCTCCACCTGGTCTGGAAGCAAAAACAACATAAGAAAGCCCTTCCTGACGGCCCACAGGCAAAATACTACTTAAGGTATTTTTCTTCTTTACTTATTTTTGTAAAAAGAAAAGGGAGAGATGTAGGATAACATAGCCTCAGGTAGTTTAGGTTTATTGTGTTGTTCCCATCACAGTGCTCCCTTTCCTCTGCGTTTATTTATAACTTCTTTCTTTGTGCTCGGGTTGATTTGCAAATATTGTTTTTCTTTTCTCCTTAAGTTCTTAGTATATTATATCCAGAGCAATGTCATTTTTGTATGGGCACAGGGAGACAGTAGTTAATGCTATGCTTTTGTTATGTGGGAGTCAGTTGACTCTACATGATACTTTCCTCCTGGGCATCTGTTCTCTCGACTGCTCTTACTTCCTAGCATCCCTAAAATCAGGGTCCCGACGAGGGACTGGATGGACCCAAAGTAAGTGGTGAGCTATGTGCTACCCTGGCATCGAGATGGGCCTGGCCAAAGTGCCTAATGCTTAACTATAAGTTAAGAGCTTAGTCATGGACAGATGCTGTCATGATACAAAAGTAATAATTAAATTTGGACCCTGCTAGGGTTAGGAATCTGGCCTGAGCTTTGTAGTCTGAGTCTGTTGCAAGATGTTCCCAGGAGAACTGCCCTACAAGTTTCAATGTGTCTTTTACTGTGTCCATACAAAAAAAGACATTGCTCTAAATATACTATACAAAGAACTTAAGGAGAAGAGAAAAACAATATTTACAAGTCAACTGAGCACAAAAAGAGAAGTTACAAATGAACACAGAGGAAAGAGAGCATTGTGATGGGAACAACCTAATAAACCTAAACTACCTGAGGCTATGTTATCCTACACCCAACCACACGTGCATGCTATGGAATTTTCTGTGTCTCACAAGGAAACATACCTATGTGAACATGTTCATATTCAGCACATGTAATTTTTCTTTTCTTTGTAGAAACCAGAAACTCTAAAATCTTAACCAGAACCTATAGCAATAAAAGTCAGAATGCAAAATCTATTCATTTAAACCTCTGCATTGGAGCTGGAGCGATAGCAAGCGGGTAGGGCATTTGCCTTGCACATGGCTGACCGGGGTTCGATTCCCAGCATCCCATATGGTCTCCTGAGCACCGCCAGGAGTAATTCTGGAGTGCAGAGACAGGAGTGACCCTTGTGCATTGCCGGGTGTAACCAAAAAATAAAAAAATAAAATAAAAAATAAACTTCTGCATTAAACTTCATTTCTGTCAGATTTCAATCTTTATTCTAATTTCACTTCAAATCTTTGTAATGAGCGTTGGCTTCCATTTTGTAGTTTCCAGATAAATAAGTTTTAAGGGAACAAAACTTTTCCCATTGTCCTTCCAGGTTCTTGGCTGAGACCCTTGTAAACAAAGTGCAGGTTAATAGGGGCGAAAAGAAGTCAATTTGTTGTCCTAAGTTCCCATGAATATACAAAATGAACTGCACAGATGAACAAAGCTGTTAGCATATATATTCATGTGTTTATACATGCATATATATATATACACATGTACAAAATCTTTCAGACAAAAAGTCAAATAATTTGTGAAGAACTCAGACTGAAAATAAAACCCAATCCTTAAGCTTCTCTAACTACTAGCAAATATTAACTGTTATGTAACAACAAGTCTCACAATGGAGACATTACTGGTGTCCACTCAAGCAAATCAATGAACAAAGGGATGACAGTGATGCACAGTGATCCGCAGTTATGTTTACATAATTTGGGGTGAGCCAAATGCCCTTTCTGGAATAATAAAGCTATGTCTCTATCTCAAGTCCAGTGAGGATATAGTCTGCGTGTGGGAGCTTCACTATTCCTTGCGTCCAGGATAGAGGGAAGGACCTGAGTATATTCCTGCATCCATCACTTCTCAAGTTACTTTCTTTTTTGTGTGTGTGTGTCTTTTTTTTTTTCTTTTATTAGTTCACCATGTGGAAAGTTACAAAGCTTTCAGGTTTAGGTCTCAGTTATACAATGCTCAAACACCCGTCCCTTCACCAGTGCACATATTCCACCACCAAGAATCATAATATACCTCCCCCCTCCCCCCCACCTCCCCAGCCCCCCACCCGCATGTGTAACTGGTAAATTTCACTTTACTTTCACTTTACTTTGATTACATTCAATATTTCAATAAAAAATTCACTATTATTGATTTGGAGTTTCTCCCCCCTAAAGTCGATCTGCTGAAAAGAAAGCATTTGGTAATTTGTTTTCCATTGCTGAGAATGAAGAGATATGAGGTACGGAGGCCGCACTAGCAGCAGCATAGTTTTGGATTTCTGTATTTTAGTAACTAAGTCTAGTGAAATGTCTGCCAGGAATCACAACATTGTAAGCTTGTACCTTTCAGCTACTTTATATTCCACATATGAGTGCAATCTTTCTATGTCTGTCTCTTTCTTTCTGACTCATTTCACTCAGCATGATACTTTCCATGTTGATCCACTTATATGCAAATTTCATGACTTCATGTTTTCTGACAGCTACATAGTATTCCATTGTGTAAATATACCAGCAGGCTATAGAATCAATACCAAAAAGTCCATGGCTTTCCTATATGCAAATATTGAGAGAGAAGAAAGTGACCTGAGAAAAGCAATCCCGTTCACAATTGCGCCTCAAAAAATCAAATACCTCGGAATCAGCTTAACAAAGGAGGTAAAGGACTTGTATAATGAAAACTATAAAACACTACTTCAGGAAATAAAAGAGGACATGAGGAAATGGAAAGACATCCCCTGCTCATGGATTGGAAGAATTAATATTGTCAAAATGGCAATTCTCCCCAAAGCATTGTACAAATTCAATGCGATCCCTATAGGGATACCCTTGACATTCTTCAAAGAAATGGAGCAAGCGCTCCTGAAATTCATATGGAACAATAAGCCCCCACGAATAGTTAAAGCAATCCTTGGGAAAAAGAAAATGGGGGGAATAAACCTCCCCAACTTCCAACTCTACTACAAAGCGGTAGTCATTAAAACAGCATGGTACTGGAACAAAGGCAGAGCGGCAGACCAATGGAACAGGGTTGAATACTCTGACATACACCCCCAAATATATGATCATCTAATCTTTGATAAGAAAGCAAGAAATGTGAAGTGGAGCAAGGAAAGCATGTTTAACAAATTGTGCTGGAAAAACTGGACGGCTACATGCAAAAAAATGGGCTTAGACCTCCATCTATCACCATGTACAAAAATCAGATCAAGTTACTTTCACCTCGTATCACTTGTAGTCCCGTTGATCTTCGATTTGCTCAAGGGGGCGCCAGTAACATCTTCATTTTTCCCTGTCACAAGCTAGTGTAGCTCAATGATACCTGCTCGCTCCAGGAACAGAAAGAGCCTCAAATCGTTCATTCAGAGACTTTATGGAGAAATCTGACTATCTAGTTGGAGGGTGGCCATGGGGTCTTCTGAGGTCCCATGGAATCCAGTCTGTAACAGCTCTAGTCCAACGGTTGTCTCTGAATCGCATTACATGACCGGCCCATCTGATTTTTGATGCCTTGGCAAACGAGACAGCATCCCTGATTTTTGACCGTTGACGGAGGTCAGAACTCCGGATTCCTTCTCTCACTTGAGTGAGACATGATATTCCAAGCATAGCTCTTTCGATTCCTCTTTGGGATACCCTAATAGCATTTTCATCCTGCTTGCGTAGGGCCCAGGTCTCTGAGGCATATGTTAGTGCAGGAAGAATGGTGGAATCGAAAAGATGTGCCCGGAGTCAGAGGTTCTTCGTTCTCTTAACCACCTCTTCGACACTCTTGAATGCATTCCACACTGCTCTCTTCCTCCAGCGCAGTTCTGGCAGCAAGTCATTCCTCATGTTGATTTCTCGCCCCAGATACACATAGCTGCTGCATTCAGAGATGTTTGTTCCATTGAGAGCAAATGGAGCTTCAGGGACCGGTTCGTTTTTCATGAACATCGTCTTGTTGAGATTCAGCTGCAATCCGACCTTTCCACACTCGCGGTCAAAGTCGGCCAGCATTTGTGCCGCCTGGCTAATGTTTGGTGTTATGAGAACGATGTCATCAGCGAAGCGGAGGTGGTGTAATTGCCGACCATCTATCTTCACTCTTATTCCTTCCCATTCCAGTCATCGCATGATGTTCTCAAGAGCAGCACTGAAAAGTTTTGGTGAAATGGTATCACCTTGCAGCTTGCGGAGGATTTTGATATACTGAGTTTGAACGCCCTGTTTGGCCAGGACTTGATGATCGCCTCAGTCTCAACAGAATCGAAGGCCTTCTTTAAGTCGATGAACGTTAGACAGAGCAGGATCTTGAACTCTCACGAAACTTCAATGAGTTTGGTCACTGTGCGGATATGGTCGATCATGCCGAATCCTCTTTGGAACCCGGCTTGCTCACATGGTTGCGAAAGTCTCTCACTTTCACCTTAAGAAATCAATATGCAAAAAAAAGAAAAAGAAAAAAAAGAAATCAATATGCAAAGGAGCAACATGACACCCGCCATGGCCATGCCACCAGGCTCTATGCTAGGCTGTTTCACTCAGGGCACCCCAAAGTGTGGTGGGTGAGAGTACCCCTGCCCCAAGGCACCCAGCCCCAGCAGCTGAAAACCTCCAGAACCCAACTGCTGCCACACTCAAAGCTGCAACCCACACGCTTGGGCTGAGCCTCACACATGAGTGAATGTATTCCTGGACACCTCATAAAGCACTCTCTACCCATTCTCCATATGTACCATGCCATATTTGAAGTGGTGCAAATAGTAGGCAACAAATCATAGAAGGAATCATATCACACACACATCACAATATCCCGTTAATCACGGATTTCTCGGGCGGGCTCAGCAACATCACATTTCGTCTTTCCTGAAGATCTTAAAAGTCTATCTCGACTTGGCCCTGCTAACAATGTTGCACTGGGGGCTCTTCAGGGTCAGGGGAATGAGATCTAGCTTGTTACTGGATTTTGCATATGAATACACCATGGGAAGCTTGCAAGGCTGTCCCATGTGGGCAGGAAAATCTCAGAAGATTGCCAGTTTCTCCCAGAGGGAGAAGTAGGCTAAAGATATCGCTTCTGAGAGCTTGCTTTTAAGTCTCTCTCTGGATGTTGGCCATTGATGGGATTACACACACCTGGGTTCCTCTGCCGGTACCTTCATGCATGACGCCTGTTCGAACATGTAGAGAGGAGCCTCCAGCATGACTGTAGCTAGGTTCCGGTGGTCTTCGGCCGCCGGGAGCTCTGCTCGGGGCGGGGAGGTAAGCTTGAGCCCATCCCCTCTGAAGGGCCCCAGGGAAGACAGCCAGGCGTGCGGGCAAGAGACTACTATTAGCGGTGCAAACAGTAGGCAACAAATCATAGAAGGAATTATATATATACATATATATTTTCAGATATGTATTTACAAAGGTATATATATATACACATATACATTAAGACATCCTTCAGGATATCACTAACATGTTGTTAAAGGTTGAGTGATGTGAGCTTTTGTATATTTGCTTGGGACAGGGATTGGGGCTTGGGATGAAAATATCCCAATATATGTCGGTGGGAAGGTGTAATGGTGGTGGGAGTGGTATTTGATTATTAAATGTAATCAAATACTATAAACTACCTTATAAAATAAAAAAATAAATAAATGTGCCACTTTGACATGACCTTTCCTGACTCCAAAAGCCAGTACTTCTAGCATGCAATCTATGTCTCTGCCACCCCATTACTGTTAGCATTGCATTTCTTGAAATTAGGCCCATGCTTTACTCACTTTTATGTATTTTCCTGGAAAACCCTATTATGGAAAAAGAAAGAAAAGAAAATGGCTCTAGATATCTAGAATATATATACACATATATTCAATTTAACTTTGGAAATAAATAGCACTGCGTATACACTGATGTCCCACTGTTCATGGATTTGCTTGAGTGGGCAACAGTAACATCTCCATTGTGAGACTTGTATATCATTATTAATGTACCCTATGTTGGAATCTTTTTATACTCCCCAAAATAATCTAAGAAATATCAAAGATTACAGACAATAGCAGTGACAAGAACACGGGTCAATAAGAACAATATCAGAATGGGATTTGGACTCAAAACTTTGATGAGCCTGTAATTATTTACAATATACAAATTTTAAAAATTAATAAAAACCTAAGATCTAAACAGAATACATCTCTGAGTGCATCGGATGCCTTTCTGAGGAAAGGGAAAATAAAGACTGCAAAGTTGCTTGCATTTACTTAAATTACTGGGTGACTAGAGCATTTTGGCATTTTAATTAAAGAGAAAATGAGGTACAAGGAGCCAGAAAAGACAGTGAAAGAAATTCTAAATTCACAAGTCTATCTGATCAACGTACTGTAAAGAAGAGCAGGGCTTCATCTTAAAGTCACACAAGGTGGCCATTGCTGTTTCAGTCACATCTCCATCTGTGCTAGCAGAATCAAAGGCAGGATTTTCTCTGATTGGTTGGGTCAGGCTGCTAATAAGAGAAGGTCAGGGATTAGATCCGCTCTCTGGGCCAGTGAGTGCCACTCTGTCTCCTGGCGTTTTGCTGATCACAAAGGAGCCGGCTACAGAAGCTTCACTGCTTCCCTGTTATGAGTGTTCAACCACCGCGAGTTCAGTTCTACTTCGGGGAAATAATTAAAACACACACCTCCCTAAGGTCACCTCTAAACATAATGGACACACTTGCACAGAAGTCCTGTCACCAAAATATGCTTCTAAAAATAACTGTGCCAGGAAAAGCAACTCTTATTACATTCAAGGCCCCCGTTGGACCCCTAAGAAGGAGATCTGAAAAGGTGACCCTGATGGGCCTTTTGGACGATGGATGGACACCCTGAAATACTTGAGCGCTTTAGTCAAAGCATGTGGGAGCTCCGCAGAGCTGCTTGCGGATTGAATATCACTTAGGCAGACACGGAAGTCATAAAGAATGAGGCTTCCCACCTTGCCCCTGACAGACATCTTCGGCTTTCATGCTTCCAAATTATCGAGAAGGGGCTTTTTATAACAATTTCCCCTCACCCTCTCCCTGCAGTGCCATTTGTTTACTAGGAAGCTTCCCTGTGCTGGGAGACAGTATGAGACAGAAAATCCTCCACTCCAAATTTCAGTCTGTTTCAGAGCCAAGAGCAGCTAAGGAATTGGAATGAATTTAAACATGAGATTAATTTGGAATCATAAACAAACACAGCAATTTGAAAGTAAATTTGCATTTGTGATAAAGTGAAAAAACATTAGCAAGCTTCACACACTTCTTCCAACACTTAAAGGACTTAACTTTGTCCTATATGAGAGGTTGGCCCCTTAAGATTCAGTGTGAGGAGCTGGATACATTACATCAGGCAAAGTCCTCGGTGGCAATGCTCCCACACTGCCTGCTCCTTCCCTAAGCTGTGGATTTTGAGGCTCTCCCTCAGCACCTTCTGATCAAGATTTGGTGTGGGAATAGGCAAACAACAGCTACCAAAACTCCATTTCCATCACACACACACACACACTTTGCTTTTTAAATCTTTCTGCAAATCTCAGGGAAACAAGCTGTTTCACTAATTTGAGACTTGTCAGATGCTTCATGATCATAGAAATAAAATAAGAACTAGGAACAATCTTCATCGAAAATTTGTTAAAGTGCAGTCCACCTGTGATGAGAAAAGGTAAGGAGAGTGAGCAAAATCAATGTTAGAAAGCCATCAAGTGTGGAGTAAAATCTCTCGAGATTCCAGAAGCACTGAGTTGTAAATACTCTTAAACCCAGGTTTATAAGAGAAAGATGCCAACCCATATTACACTAAAACGGTTGTGTCATTTTTAGATGAAGCAATTCACATTCTACCACTCTATCTTGATCTACATTTTCCCTCAGGCCAACTTGAATAGACATCTTTGTGTTCCTTATAGATTTTTACTGTCTAAAGAATAGACTAATTTTACATTTCTATCACCTACATTCTTTCATTGCTATACCAGATTGAAGGAACAAATAGTCTGAATTACATTTCTCTCTGGTAATAGAGATAAAATTTATTTCATTGCATATATGCATTTTGCACAGGAAGGTGGGAGAAAAAAAGTGTACTGATGTCAAATTGATCCATGAAATGAGATAACAACAATGCTGTCTCTGAGAAAATGATAGAAGAAGTTAAGGAAAAAATTATTCATGACACTCATTACAGAGTGGTAAGGCAAATGGGTTTTGTTATAAGAAAGACTGCTTAGACTCAAGTCAAAATACGACAGGAAATCATAGGAATTTGTAACCAAGGAGCATGTGATAAGAGAGGGAGTCTTTACGTGTGTGATCATGCTTACTTGCTTCACTAGTTTTCAATCCCCAGTTTGTAGTCTGGCATAGGTGTATAAGGATTGGAAATAACTATGGAAGCTAAGGTAACAGTACTTTTACTGCTGTAGGCCACAGGGCTATAAAACCTAAATTGGCGAAGAAGAAAGCCCTGTCAGCTATCAAGGATGATCAGACATGGAGAATGGAAGCTCCTGGGAAAACTAATTTATAAACATTCTTGTTAAAATTGTGTTTTGGGTGCACTAGTACAGGGTAGGGTGCATACAAGTTTCAGTCCCTGGTATGGTACATCTCCCTGAGCATAGCCTGCTGTGCTTCAAGAGGTCCCTGAGCACCACTAGGGTGACCCTGATGGACCCCAGCACTGTGGACTGACAAGCACATGACTGACTCTTAGCACTGAACCATCAGCCAGCCCATCCAAGAATTACTGAGTGTGGCTCCTGGACCTCCTGAGGACTGCTCAGAAGGACAAAGCAAAAACCAAATCAGACCAAAAATTGTGTTATACAAAGAAGCTCCTAAAAGTCTCAAAGTTGAGTTTGGTTGGGAAGACCTGATGGAAGTTCAGTCGAGGAGAGACTCACAGTGAGGCCTCAGCCTCCCTGAGCCAACTAGGGTGCAGGGGAAATCACTTTCGTTCTTTGAAAGGGGGTACTGTAATGAGGATGTTCAATCAGTGCTAGAATCAACCCCTCTGGGTAACTCTCTTAACTCCCCACCACATCTCTTTTAGTCATTCATCCTGTGCTGGGAATCAAGAAGAATTTCTTTTTGCAGTTTATTCAGTACATTGCACAAATGAGCTCATTGAAAGAGGAGAGTGACTGCAATCTTACATAGGAGAAAGCAGGGACAAAGAGCCTGGGGTGACTATGGAGTCAGAGGCAAGCTAAGAGAACTGTGCCCTACTCCATGAACCCCAGATCACCAACTGTTTTTCTTTTTTTTCTTTTTTTTTTTTGGTTTCTGTCTATACTCAGTGGTGCTCAGAGCTTACTCCTGGCTCTATACTCAGAGATCATTTCTGGTGGGCCTCAGTGGGTCATATGCAATGCCAGAGATCAAACCTGGGTAAGCTACATGCAAGGCAAGAGCCTTGCTTGCTGTACTGTCCCTCTGGTCCATCCTTTGAGTCACATACCAGAGTTTTTCCAGTCAGAATCATTGTCATGCATTGTTTGTCTAATGTTTTCACTGTCCCTGTGTGCTTGCAACTTGCATCTCTCCTTTCCTGTCAAAATTCACATTTGCCCAAAGAAACCCTATCAATCCCACTAAACTATAGCCTTAAAATGAATGCAAAGTGTCCTTCGCTCCCCAAATTATCATATTAATTATATAATGACCTTGTTGAAGATAGAATTGATTTAGCAATCTTATTTTCAATTGTGAAATTTCAACCAGCTCAAAACGCACATATAAACACAGTGAATACATTACATATAAGCTTTGAGAAAAGCACCAGAGCATTAGAATTACAGAATAAATTTTTACTCCGAGTGGACAACCTCCATTATGTTCAAGTACTCAGGGAGCTACCACAGTATAAATAGTATCAGGCATCTCTGTGCAGAGATTACTCATACTTATTTCTTACCTCCTGGAGTAGCTCCCTGACCTAGTAGGATTTTATAGTTGCAGAGCCTAGACACTTTGCCCCATTTACTATCTCACACACACACACAAACACACATACACACACACATACAACTCGAATTTGTAGGACAAGCAAGTATAGGGGCATAGAAAAAACTCTACCCACCCTGCTGGATTATTCTCAAGATATTTGAAAAGCCAAATTAACACCAGAGCGGAAAAAAAAACAATTATACATGTATGGAGAATCAAAAGTAAATAGGACAAACTAAACATTTTCATCTTAAGTAAAGGAATGGTATAGGGCTCTGGAACTTCAAGAAGAAAGTATTATGTTATATGGCAAAAAAAGTAGCTGTTTTCTAGATATTTGCCCTGCCATATAGCTAGGTTTCTCTAATAGGAAAGCTAATTCTAGAGATAACCCTACATCTGGGTCAGAGCCCCAATTTTCATTCTCCTAGCTAATTAAGGGAGTGGTGATGGTTTCATTTGAAGCCTCCAGCAGTCCACTGACCTTAGCTTAAATAATCCACATGCAGGTGGAAGTGATACTGAGACACAGCGGAATCAGTATAGTCAGACTGGAGAAAAACTGGATATGAAGAAAATTACTGGATGTAAAAATGGAATGTCAGAGAATGGGCCTGATAGACAATGAATAGAAGATCATTGTTTCAGTATCCTGCTTTAAGCTTTTATAAGCTTTCCTTGTTTTAACAGAGTTCCTGAGTATTTAGCCCCCACAAAAAAAGAAAAGAAACTTCACCCTTAGCGCTGAGATAATGTGAGAATGTTGCTGCCTTAAATTTTTCTTCCAAGAAGTTTCCAGGCAAGAAAGAGGTTGACCATAAACATTAGTACTTTGATGAGGAATTGTGTTTTCATTGCCCTTCCCTATTACACACACACACACACACACACACACACACACACACACACTTATTCTGCTAATATACAAATCTTTGATTCTGGGAAGAGACATGCTGATATGGTACTTTTGGATGTCTGTGTTTCCTATTTATTTATCTTGCCAATCCCTTTAGCAAGGTTTTATCTTTTCCACTCCACCTGATTTGCTCTAAGAAAAAAATTTCCCCTTCTAGAAGTCCAGCATCACCAAGTCACTGAACCAAACTTAACTCCACTCACCACTAAGATTCCCTGTTATGAGAGAAGCAGTATACCTTCATTTGATTAAGGCACTGTGGGTTGAATATTCTGCAAAACAGAAAGGAGAGCTAACTAATGTATCCTGCTCATTCTCTTGAGCTAGCCCTCATGATCATTGTCACCCATCTTTCTGTACCAAACTGCTTATAGTTCCTTATAGGAAATTCCAGCAAACAGAATAACCTAGATTGGAGGAACAACCATTGAGACTCAAAACACAGTTTCTAGACCCCAGAAAAATTAAAGCAGAAAGGGTAGCAACATCTGATGTAATTTAAGTTTTAGCTCTCACCTAGCTCACTCCATAAGTCAATGCAAATCAGCTTCTCCCACTACTTTCTTAAATAGCTTCAGGCAATTCTAGACTAATCTTGTAAGACAAATAAAAAGTTGTTGTTAAACACTTTCATGCTTTCAAAAAGTTTTTTTTTCATTAAAAAAGCAGATATGAGAAATAAAAACCTACATGTTTTCTAATTTGATGACACTCTTCTCCAAAGTCTTGGGTAGTTTGGGGAAAGTTGGAGGTAAGGGACCATAAAAGATTAAAGGGAGAGGGAGCCATTGAGCTGACATCTCTTCCAGAGTCTGCGCAGGAGAGGAGGCAAAGGTGGGAGGGAGTTGAGCTGAGTTCTCAGTTAGTGACTTGAGAGAAGCAGGAGGAAAGGGTGGGAAACAGGGAGAACCACACCCAGACCTAGACCAGAGAGGGAAGCATTCCTCAACTGTGAGAAATTCAATGGGAAATTGAACTACAAAGCCCAAACCTTTAAATTAAGTCAATTCTTACAAGACTCTGAAAAAACATTCTTTTTTTCCAATCTAAATCTCAATATCTTCATCCACAAAATTAAAAGGGTGGGGAAAAAGTGGGTTTCAGGACTCTCTGAGATCTTATTGTTCTACACTCGGTCTTCACAAGAGGAATCTGGCCATGGCTATGCCTGTTAAATCCAATCTTAAAAAGAAAGAGTAGGAGTAAAAAAAAAAGAAGTTCTTAGAATAGGTAGTGCATTTGCTTCTTGGCCAATAATTGAGCCTCATAAATCAACAGCTTTGGTAATTCATTTTGTAACTTTTATGGAGCACTCACCATACATATATCAAACGCTGAAGTTGTACTCAGAATACAAAGTGATAAGACAGAACAGCTGCATTCAAGTTACATAGTTTAGCTCAAGGCAACAAGTCTTGCAAAATCTATTCCAAATTTTATCGACTAAGTAAGTTGGTATTGTGATGATTGGAATAATTTTGCTGAGAGGAAAATTCTTCTTCTCTGTCTTCACCCTCTAAGCTTGGTAACAGAAGGATAAATGTTTTTACATATTATTCATCTACATGCCTTGCATCCAGTATCCTAAAGTGAGAATGTAGAACAATGTTTGGTGAATACAAAATCACCAATGTATCTCCACATATCATAAGTGCTTTCTTGCCCAAATACTGCCAAAGACTTGTTGAAGAGTGAGCAGTTATTTGTTGAAGGATTCAGGAGTTTTCTCTAAATTGACAGTAGTGGAGAAATACAAAATTTTTACCCAGTTATTATGCTAATAGTCGCCTCCCTTTTAAAGTACCAAAAGGAAGAGAACCCTCCACCTAGTCCTTTCGAAGCTGTCCTACATGGATGATTCATTTTCTTTTCTAATTCCCTTTCTTCCTATAGTCTTCCCATGTAAATCTCATGCCCAATTAGTGACAGATTACAGCCTCCTTTTTATGCTAGGAATCTCCACCCCACCCCTTTATAAAATTAAATAATCAATACTTGGGACAATTCCTGTTTTCTTGGAGATTTTATAGCCTCAGACATCCATTGCATAAGTGATACTTTCTTCCAGACACAATTCCTGCTGATATACAAAATTAAAATGATGTTTTTTTTCTCTTCACCGTAGAAAATTCTGAACTCTTAACTTTTTCTTAGATGTAGGTAGGTTGTGAAAACAGTAGTGTTTTTTTGTTCTGAGCTCGAGAACTTTTTATCCTAAAGGATCTAAATATAAAAATAAAAATAGTCCTCCAAAAAGAAGTATAAGTGAGATCATTTCCTTCCACGAGCAGTGTGTATTCCTCCTAATAAACATACCTTTAAGAAATAATTAAAATTTTCCATTATGCTTGGTGAATAAAATGTACAATAAGGTACTAATAAACAGAGCAAAGTGACTACATTTGATGAGATTGAGGAAGACTTTATAGACAGTGCAATAGTTAACTTGATATTTGAAAGAAGTTTGCCAGAATAGAGAAGATATATGGGTAGAAAAACATAGGGTTATATTTCCAAGCAGGGGAAAATGTGAGCAAGGAACAAAGGCATGAATCTGTCAGGTGTATTGAAAATATTATTAAAAATTGACCATTCTAAGGCATTTTGGGAATCTTAGACCTATAGCTCCCTCCTTAATTTCTGTTTTATGAAAATATTTCTGAAGGCCAACATGACTTTTGAGAAATAGCAATGGGAGACTCCGAGACCATCCCCAACTAACTTTATAAAAATCCTACCAGTATTAAATGAAGCTGTTGAGAGGATAACAGATGCAGTCAGGACGGAAAGAACAAAGCCATGTGTAATGCTATTTGTTCATTCTATGTCCTAAATGGAAAACATAAAATCCAATTCCATCTGTCATTCCCTCTCTTTTTAAAGTAATTCACTCAGATCTTTATATTTTTTTTCTAAACTTTTACAAAGAGGAAGGTATCTACAACAGGAAAGAAAAAATTGTAGAAAGGAAGGTACATGTAAACAAAGAGAAGGAGTATGTAACTAGAGGAATCAGCGAAGTCTTCCTAAGAAAGCCAGCTCAGGACTGCTAGGTAGGCATTTGGCAGGTTAAAAATGTAGAAGACAATTCAAGCAGAAAGTGCAGCATATTATTGGAAATCCCTAGTCATGCATATGGTTGTCCAATAAAATTTTCTTAGATGATGAAAACGTTTCATATCTACACTGTCCAGTGAAGCAGCCACCAAGTAAATGAGGAGACCGAGCACTTACAATTTGATAGTGCAACTGAAGAACTAAATTTTTATTTGCATGACTTTAATTAATTTAAATTTATATAGTCACTGTGAAAATAAACAAAGACTAACCAAATGAAAATATGCTAAGACTATTTACTCAGAAGGTGCTCTAGCACAAGAATCAGTTGGTTCATTTGGCTTTTGGCAGAGACTCAAAGGCAGGCAGAAGAGAGGAAAAGCTTGATGGTAGAAAAAAGAAGACTCTCTGTACCCTGATGGCATAGTGAACCCAAAGTGGACCAATCAGAAGCAGGACATCAAACATTACTAGAAAGTGGTACATATTTGATTTTCTCTGATTGGTTGCTCCTAAATTGTACATATGGACAAAATTAAGAAAGTTGTCAATTATGAGTCTAGACCTTATCACTTTTGGATGATTGTTTCAAATGTTATTGTTTTGCTTCCAGAAATGTTCACTAGAGATAATGGTCTTGTTTTATACATGTCTGACTGCTCAGTGTGGGCTGGTTACTGTAGATTATGTTTTCTAGATTGCTTGATGCACCTGGTGGACAGAGATCTATTTTCAATTGTCTTAATTTAATTGTTTTACCTTAATTCTTTTAAGTTGCATGACCTATATATTTGTGCTCTAACTGCTCATAGTGACATTAGATGGTACTGCTCAATACTAATAAAAAACTCCAATTTGATGGAACAAATGCTGTATCTTAGGAAACAGTAGGAAGTAAACCTAAGAATAGAGATAAGACCCACATGCAGAAGCCACAGTGGTAATCTAATGAATTGTTTTGAAATAGACAAAGTAGAATTTGAAAGCAGGAAACTATATGATTACAGTTTTGCTGCTAAGGATTACTTTAATTTTAATACGTAAAATATACCTGATAAGGAAGCTACTAGAAATCAGGGGGACCGTGTTAACATATTAAAATATGTAGGCAAAGGGAAATTAGACTGAAGGCTGATGGAATGTGGATGGAAACAAGAGACAGAGTGATAATACAGCAGTAGTATACCTGCCTTGCATGAATGTAGCAGGTTCAGTTGAACACTGACACCACATTATCACATATGGTCCCCTGAAATGGCCCGAAATGATCCCTGAGAAGGCATAAGCCCTGAACATAGTAGTCATGTGGACTACTACTACCACATAGTAGTCATGTGGTCCAAAAACAAAGAGTTGGAAAGGGAAAGAAAGGGAATGGATGGGGAGGAGAAGATATGGGAAGGGAGAAGAAGGAAAGGGAGAAGAGAAAGGAAAGAAAAGAAGAGAAAAAAGAAAAGAAAAGGAAGAAATGAATGGGGGTAAAAAGAATTCAAATAATTTGTATATAGAATTAGAGTTCTTGGAATATGGTTGGATATAAGAATTTAAAAATGGTCTGTTAATGGCTTTTGAGACTGGTAGGTAGAATATCATAGATATTGTCAGGTTAAGGGAAGGAAGGAAATAGCAAGATTAGAGGACAGCACAAAGTAAGGAAAAATGAAGTAATAAGCTTCAACAGATTAAGAACAAAGAAAAAATGGAAATGCAAATCACAAATAGATTTATAAAAAGAATGCAAATAACAGGATTGTTTCTCAACAAATAACATCATTTAATTTATTTAAAAGCTGTGTATTCTACTTTGAATCATAGATTGTCTTTGAAATCTGCTTCAGATGGTCAACTAAATTTTAAAAGCTTTGTTCAACAGAAGTAGTAATACCAACTCTCTCTCTCCCTTCCTCTCTTTCTCTCATTTTATAGAAAATAAAGAGCCAACATTTCTCCCTGCTTTATCTGAAAATTATTAGTTAATTAGAATAAACAAAATCTAAACAAGGGTTCCTAGTAGCATTCTCTGTTTTTAATTAACAAAATCTTTTTAAGAGGACGCCCACTCTTCAAGAGATTGCAATCACAGTAATAGGCTCTGGATCATAGGACAGAATGAATGCTCATTAAGGCTTTGGGGTCCCCTAGTTTCTCTTATTTCTAGTTAATTAGCCTAACTTGTTTCACAGAAACTTTCTTTTCTCCTTTCTTCTATCTACCTTTATATGAAAGCTTTGTTTCCAAAGGTATTTAAATTCAAATGCTGAATCACACACCACTTCTTGTGTAGCAGTCAGAACCAAGACTACCTCAATCAAAACTCACAACTATCATCTCCCTGTGACATCTATAACAGAGGAAACCCAATCAATGAAGAACCAGATCCGAAAGGTAAGGGCTACTCTGACTCAATACCACCTGTAAGTCTTACCAAATGCTGTTTCAACCATCTTTGTAAATCAATTACTAAAAGGACATGGGAAGAGTAGGCTGCAAGCCAACTTGAAAACCTGACATATGCTACAAATGCAGAAAATCATTACATTCATTTGTTTAAATATTTGCTGAGTGCCAACTACATGTCATAGAGCATGTTACTCAAGTACTCCAATACAGAGATGAATGCTATACATAGCCTTGTACTCCAAAGTACACAGAGTCTTTGTTTTCTATAGCTTTATGTGTAAAGCACCTAATAGGCTTTATTCCCAGGTTGACATATGACATTAAAAATACATGTAGGGGAATAAGTCAGTGAAGCCCCTGTCTGGTTCTTCCTGTATTCCAGTTCTCTCATGTCACAGATTTTATTAAAAAAGGATTTGATTGAAAACATAAAAACACAATTCAGTTGTTTTAAACTCAGAAAGTAAAGTCATTGGTTTAGATAATATGTCTTATGATTCTCATAACAAAATCCAAGCAAGTGAATAAGCAAGTGTAAGTTCCTCATCTCACTAACTCTCTAATATCATCTCTAACATGATTTTTTCCTTCATTCTGCCTTGAATAAAGTTCCAATACTGGATATTTGATAAAATGTTATGAAAATACCCTTACTCTCAGAAAAAAATGGTTAAGGTATACTTATAAATGTTAAACAATAAAATTGGGATCATTTATTTTTGGTTGCCTTTTCTTTCAATATTCTGAATACTTTATAGATAGCAAAGATGTCATTATTATGATTCGCTTTGAATCTGTCACTATACATTTTTAGAGCAAGTTCAACTATCACTGGGTATAGTATATGATAATCTGGAGTTGAATATTGCCTCAGGTATTGTAATGTTCTTCTCAGCTTGAAGGAAAGGCTTATATTAACCAGAGTTCTGATTCCTAAGGGCCAAGCAGAATATTTCTCTGCTGCAATGGTCCAGGAATCACTGGATTTCTATCATTGCCTCTTTGAAATTCCAAAGGCGTCTTTAAAACTGATCACATTATAAATAATGACCCAGAATCACACTCAGTGGTTAAATTCTATAATTTTTGCTCATCCTGCAAGATCAATACAACATTCTGATATATTTATTTCCAATAGACAAATAACTCGTGTATGGGAAAGTCACTTAATGCAGTATTGAGCTTTCAAAGTTATCCACATCATTCAGGTCCTATGGACTGCGTTTCTTGGAAGCTGGACAGGCCTTAAGGGAAGTTTCTGATGCCCTTGGATGTACCTTCTGTGTCCTGTTCTTCACAGTATTCTGCTTTCAGACTCCTTGAGATCCCATCATAAGAATAAATGTTTATCTCTCCCCTTAAGGAATGAGGTCAGCACTTTCAGGAAGCAGCATGCCTGGGGAGGCCAAGAAAAGTGGACATCTGCTTCTTCGTTATTTCAAAGAAAATATCTACTGGAAGGTTTTTGGCAAGCAATGCAACACAACTCAGCCTAATGTAGGCAGAAAAAAGATTTAATCAAAGCCCACAAGCTCAGAGAGATCAGAAAGCCAGACATGAAGATATCCAGACAAAATAGTCACCCACTTTCTTGCACAGGGAAATACCTATGAAAACAGCAGTAAAGGGCATGGAGAGAAAACTCACTGCTGAATATGACTAGTTTACAAGGGCATTCATGAGTGTAATCCCAAATTAGGATGACTCTGATATCCACTACAAAAAGTACAGTGACAGCAAATATGCCCAAGGTGAGGCAGAGGAAGGTAGTTCCATAAAAGAAACCATAGACAAAACTAAAATAAAACATATATAATGACAGCAGCAGAACTGAAATAGTCACAGGCACATGGAGTCTGAGATAAAATTTAAAAGGCCGTTTATTCACAAACTTGCAACATAAGAAATAGTTCAGCCTTCATTTTCAATTCATCAAGATTTCCAGGTTACGTGCCTCATAATATCAAGTACTTTGGAATTAGTTTAACTAAAGACGTGAAGGACCTATACAAAGAAAACTACAAAACACTACTTCGAGGAATTAAATAGGACACTAGGAAATGGAGACACATCACTGCTCATGGATTGGGAGGATTAACATAATCAGAATGGCAATACTCCCGAAAGCATTGTACAGATTCAATGCAGTTCCTATAAGGATACCCATGACATTTTTCAAAGAAATAGAAAAAACACTCCCGAAACTGATGCACTGTAGCACTGTCCCACTGCCATCCTGTTGTTCATCGATTTGCTCAAGAAGGCACCAGTAACGCCTCCATTGTGAGACTTGTTGTGACTCTTTTTGGCATATTGAATACGCCATGGATAGCTTGCCAGGCTCTGCCATGTGGGCGGGATACTCTTGGTAGCTTGCCGGGCTTCCCGAGAGGAATCAAACCCATTTTGGCTGTGTGCAAGGCAAACACCCTATCCGCTATCTTTCCAGTCCATATGGAATAATAAATCCCCACGAATAGTCAAAGCAATCCTTGGGGAAAAGAAGATAGGTCGCATCACCTTTCCCAATCTCAAACTTTATTACATCTCAGCAATGGAAAACAAATTATCAAATGCTTTCTTTTCAACTGGTCAACTTTAGGGGGGAGAAACTCCAAATCAATAATAGTGAATTTTTTGTTGAAATATTGAATGTAATCAAAGTAAAGTGAAAGTAAAGTGAAATTTACCAGTTACACATGCGGGGTGAGGGGCTGGGGAGGTGGGGGGAGGGGGGGAGGTATACTGTGATTCTTGGTGGTGGAATATGTGCACTGGTGAAGGGATGGGTGTTTGAGCATTGTATAACTGAGACTTAAACCTGAAAGCTTTGTAACTTTTCACATGGTGATTCAATAAAAGAATAAAATTTTAAAAATTTAAAAAATAAAAGAACAGGGGGCTGGAGTGATAGCACAGCAAGTAGGGCATTTGCCTTGCACGTGGCCGACCTGGGTTCAATTCCCAGCATCCCATATGGTGCCCTGAGCACCACCAGGAGTGATTCCTGAGTGCATGAGCCAGGAGTAACCCCTGTGCATTGCCAGGTGTGACCCAAAAAGCAAAAAATAAAATAAAATAAAAATAAAAGAACACTTTTTAAAAAAAAAAACCTGTATTACAAAGCAGTAGTAATTAAAACAGCATGGTATTGGCCTAGAAGTAGACCCGCAGACCAATGGAACAGAGATGAATATTCTGACACAGCCTTTCAAATACGCGATCATTTAATCTTTGATAAAGGAGCAAGAAATATGAAGTGGAGCAAAGAGAGCCCCTTCAATAAGTGGTGCTGGGAAAACTGGACAGCACATGCAAAAGAATGAACTCCGATCTCTGTCTAATGCCAAGCACAAAAGTTATATCAAAATGGATCAAAGACCTCAATATCAGACCTGAATTCATAAGATACATGAAGAAAGATGTAGGCAGAACCCTTCATGATATTGATGGTAAAGACACCTTCAAGGATGAAATGCCACTGGCCAAGCAAGTGGAAACAAATATAAACAAATGCGACTACATTAGGGGCTGGAGAATTAGCACAGCGGGTAGGGCATTTGCCTTTCATGTGGATGACCCAGTTTCGATTCCCAGCATCTTGTATGGTCCCCGGAGCACCACCAGGAGCAATTCCTGAGTGCAGAGCCAGGAGTAACCCCTGAGCATCGCCAGGTGTCATGCCCTCCCCCCAAAAAATGGGACTACATTAAACTAGAAGCTTCTGCATCTGAAAAGAAACAATGACAAAATTACAGAAAGATCCCATGGAATGGGAAAAAATATTTATCCATTACCTATCAGACAGGGGCTTAATATCCAGCATATACAAGACACTGGTAGAACTTAACAAGAAAACACATACAACCCCATCAAAAAATTAGGAGAAGAAATGAACAGAAACTTCCTCAAAAAAGAAATTCAAACGGCTGAAAAGCACATGTTAAGTGCTCTACATTGCTAATTATCAGGGAGATGCAAATCAAAACAAGAATGAGATATCATCTCACACCACAGAAACTGGCACAGATCGATAAGAACAAGAAAAACCAGTTCTGGTGCAGATTCGGGGAGAAAAGGACTCTCATTCATTATTGGTTGCAATGACAACTGGTCCAGTCTTTTTGGAAAACAATACAGACATTCCTCCAAAAACTAGAAGTTAAGCTCTCATATGACCCATCAATACCACTCCTGAGAATATATCTCAGAGATGCAAAAACAACCCAGTAGAAATGACATCTGCACTTGTATGTTTATTGCAACACTGTTCACAATAACCAGAACCTGGAAAAAACCTGAGTACCCGAGAACACATGACTGGTTAAAGAAAACTTGGTATATCTACACAATGGAATACCATGCAGCTATTAGAAGAGATGAAATTGTGAAATTTGCATTTATGTGGATGGACATGGAGAGTATCATGCTAAATGAAGTGAGTCACAAAGAAACAGACATAGAATGACTGCACTCACTTGTGGAATATAAAGTATTGTAATATGAGACTATCATCTAAGGACAGTAGACATAAGGGTCAGGAAGATCAGTCCACAGTTTGGAGTGATCTCATGTGCCAGCCTCATGTGCTAGGGGAAAAGGCAGTTGGGATGAATGGAGAAGGGACCACGAAGTAAATGATGGTTAGAGGGATCGCTTGGAATGGGATGTGTGTGCTGAAAGTAGTCTAAGGACAAAACATGATGGCCTCTTAGTATCTGTATTGAAAATTACAAGATCCAAAATTAGAGAAAGAGGAAGAAGGAATGCACCTGCCACAGTGGCAGGGAAGGTGGCAGGAGGGACACTGGAAACAACCGGCACTGCTGGAAGAATGGGTGCTCAATCATTTTATGACTAAAAAATAATCATGAAAGTTTGTAACTATATCACATAGTGATCCAATAAAAAAGATAAATAAAAAATATTTCTAGGGTACTAGAATAGGAGCAAATTTTATCAAGTGAAAAAGGCCAAATAATGAGAGATGTCTGATTGGCAAGTGTTCCATTAAAGTGATATTTTGGGAAGTGGAGAGATTTTTCGATTTGATTACTTTGGGTGCATCTAAAAGTCCTTGCCCTACTGTAAGCACTCAGTCTGAGAACGTTTCAGAAGGAAAAGGATTATTTAATGCCAAGGGCAGAGAGGTTCTACACAAGTTCAGGGAGATCAGAAAACCAGTCATGAAGATATCCAGATTGAATAGTTTCCCACTCTCTTGCACAAGGATGGGCCTTTTTATTTGTATGTTTTGGTTGTGGGGACACATCCAGCTGTACTCAGGGCTTACCCTAGCTTTTCACTCAGAAATTGCTCCTGTAGTGCTCAGGGGACCATATGTGGTACCCGATTAGCCACATGCAAGGTAAGTGCCTTAACTGGGCCCTCAACACTAGTGGATAAAGTGGAGATCAATAAAATCAAAGTGGGTACTTTTCACAGCATGGTCTCAGGACAAGCTATCAGCTATCAGCTATCAGAATGGGCAGTTTCTGAAAATTTAAAAGAAAAACAAAGTCAGGAACCAAAGGAGCAAAGGCGCAGACATAATGAGAAACCAGGTGAGAGTGGTGCTGACAATGGTTTCCAGTCATTTTCTGCCATTTTGGAAGGACGTTTCTAGTCCTACCCAGAGAGCAACTATTCTCATAGTTGGTTTTGATCCTCACAGCTCCTGGATCCCTTGTTTCTTGCTGTGTTCTCAGTTATTGCCAATGCAGTATTCCCATACTTTGGAATTATGGGCTTCTGTTCGGCAAAACTACAGATTGCAGTTTCATTGCATTTCCTTCAGGCAAAAAACTGACTCAAAAGCTTGTGTTGTAAACTGAACATCAAGTCTCCTCAAAATTCATATGGTGTAACCTCAACCCCCACTGGATTAGCAATAGATGTGGTCTTAAAGGAGTTCATCAGATTATGGTCAAGAGCTGGAGTGATAAAACAACTGGTACTGTACTTGCCCTGCACGCTGCTGACCAGGCCCAATCCCAGCACCACAGACAGGCCCCAGAGGCTGCCAGGATCATCCCTGAGTGCAGAGCCAGGAATAAGCCCTGAGCCCTGCTGGTGTGCCCCCTCAAAAGAGGGGGGAGTTTGTCAGGTTTAAAGAGGTTATGAGGGTAGAACACTCACGAATGTCTCTTAGAAAAGACATGAGAGTATTTCTCTTCTTTCTCTAACCTGTCATTTCTGCACAGCAATTTGAATCAGAAAAAGTATTCTGGATTATCCTGAAACCCTGTTCTTGAATGTCCAACCTCCGGAACTGTGAGGAATTCATTTCTATTATTTTTAACTCTATGGTATACAACATTTCTGTTACAGAAGCCTAGATAGATGACAACAGTTTTGGGTTAATACATCAGTGAGGATACTATTAAAATGATAAAAGACATCCAATACTAGGCCAAGGTTCTAATAATATAACATTACCAGAACTCACTCAGTGGCACTAAAATTCTTCTGAGATAACAGTTCAGTTACTACCAACTCCACGAACAGGAGGAAATACCTAGAGGGAAAGTCTAAGATTTGTACATAGCCTGACTAAAGCCTCAAATTACCTGATGAAATAAATAAACTTGATTCCTATGTGGCTGTAAATTAAATCAGGTAATAAGTTTTCATTATCCTTCAAATACCATGAATCTTTTATTTTGTTCTTTAGGTTACACTCTTAAATACATTTAACATTCTCATGCAACACTCATGTTGAGTTCTTAGTACAAACTCTCTAAGTTCCTTGGGGCTGGAGTGATAGCACAGGGGGTAGGGCGTTTGCCTTGCACACGGCAGACCCATGTTCAATTCCCAGCATCCCATATGGTCCCCTGAGCACCACTAGGGGTAATTCCTGAGTGCAGAGCCAGGAGTGACTCCTGTGCATCACCGGGTGTGACCCAAAGAGCAAAAAAAAAAAAAGCAAACTTTCTAAGTTCCTCCTATAAATATAACAAAGAAAAATAAGGATTGTTCAATCTGTTCACTTCTTTACATTAACATTCAAATTTTTGGAGGAAATAAATATTTTTATAAACACAATAGAATTTTTAATAAATTTTAAACTATACTTGGGCTATGTTGTGATGACAGATCATATGGCTCATGTGTGGAATATCTGGGGACAATGCCTGACACCACAGTAAATAAATACATATACATATAAATATTAAATGGCACTAAGTATGAAATATCTTCAGAGAAAATACCAGAATGATTTCACATATGTATTCAGCAGAATTTAATATTCAATGTACAGTTTGAATGGCGTCTGTTTCTTTTATAATATAGAAGAAAATATTAATTTTTGCAAATACATCTTTCTTTGCTTACCAGCAAAAGTTCATTTGAACAAAGCAGTTTTTCATGTTCTTTTTTTATTGAATTCACATCTCTATAAAAATTGTCCTTCTCATTAGATTTGGTATTCCAATTATTGTTGCTTTTCCCTGGTTGTTTCACAATTCCACAATGTGATTGTTGCCTTGGTAATAGGAAAGTGGACTCAAATCCTTTCAAGTGATAGCCATCTCTATTCCATGTTATTTAATATATATCATTCGGGGATATTATTCTTTCTATTTTTTCTTTTTAATTTAAACTATTTTCCTCCTTTGTCATCCTGATTTCCATTTTCTAAATGCTTCTCAAATTGTAGACATTTCTTGCCCATCCAATTTTAATGAAAAATTAATGCTCTTACATGCATCTCAAGAAATTCACATTCAAATTTCAACTTATATTGTTAATCAGCACTATATTCCTCCTGCACAAAGTTTAGAGTCACTGTTTCAGTGGGATTTGCTTTTGTGGGATTCCAGGATTAAGGTACTGAATGCAGCACAAAGTGATGGAATGGAGTAACTGGTTAAGGGATTCATATAGTTCTCAGCCAATTGCATTCCTCATATGGGCATTGTTACTGGGAACAGCTAATTTCTGTTTGCAGGTGCCATGTGATTGGAAGTAAACTACTTCAGTGATAATATGATCTCGCCCTTTATCATACAAAACAGTATAAGGAGATTGCTCTTTAATAATGAAGCAATACTGGAGACAAGTATTTAAACTGAGGGTTGAAGAGTTATTAATGTGGGAATTATCCAGAATCAAATATACTAACCCATGATCATTAACACATTTACTGTATTTCAAATTTTTAGAAAGAACTTAGGGTAGTTTTGCCTAGGAATTCTTTCTCAGATCCTTAAATTAAATATCACAGATAATCAAAAGTAAGTTTATAGACTGCTTCATTTATATGTGAAATTTAGGGTGCATGTATATGAGAAAATCTAAATTTTCATTACATTCTCTTAAAAAACTTGGACAAGCAAAACACATACGAGAATTCATATGGATGGCTAATTTCTATGCTTGTGTCCTGGAATAATTATAATAATGTCTCATTTTACTCTCACAAAGGTAATTTATTGATGGTTTATCTGTGAAATTGTGTCCTTAGATTGTATGCCATAAAAGAATAGGTCTCCTCCACATTTGTTCTAACATTCCACTTATACACAAAAACTGTTGCTATATTGCCTTATCACAAAGAGTGTCAAGCTATAAGGGTTCATAAGATACAAAAGAATTATACATAAGAATTTATACTTAAGAATTCATAAGAATACCTACATAAGAATTCATAAGATACAGATGTATTTGAATAAAAAAGCAAAATTATGTTACACAGATATTTGAAAATTGAGCAATTTTTTTAAAACTTTAAGATAAACTAAACATTTTATCAGTATCATGATTATTGCAAAGTTTAGAGACACTTCTAAAAGTAAGCAGCAATTTGTGTCAATATTTCGGGATTGTTTAAAAATGATAGAAAGCTATAGAGTTATTTCATTAATTGCATTTCATTATCACTGTATCACTGTCATCCCATTGCTCATCTAATGCAAGCAGGCACCAGTAACGTCTCCATTGTAAGGCTTGTTACTGTTTTTGGCATATTGAATATGTCACGGGTAGCTTTCCAGGCTCTGCCATTCGGGCAAGATACTCTCGGTAGCTTTCCGGGCTCTCCAAGAGGGGTGGAGGAATCGAACCTGGATTGGCTGCGTGCAAGACAAACGCCCTACCCACTGTGCTATCACTCCAGTGCAATTGCATTTCATTAATTTCTCAAATTCCTTTTAATTACATTAACAATTTTTATTGTGTATATAGCTCTAAAAAATGACGTATTCACTGATTGGCAATAAGTGGGCTAATTCAAGTTAACATACACAAAATGAGTATTGACTATGTGCTAGATACTTGTGGAACATTTTCAAGGACCTTAAGGTCTATATAGTCAAAAAGAAAAAATATTACAATGAAACACAACAAATATTGTAATGTATGTTCACCCAAATTTGGAATAAAATTTTAAGTTATAGTGACTCAACAGGGTTACATTTTATTTTTTATACTAGTCAAAATATGGAATAAGTTCTAGAGAGATAATACAGAAGTTATTTGTCTCCCATATAGTTTATTGTCCTTGTTTATTGTCCAACACTATATGTGCTCCCTGAACTTCATCAGAAGTCACTCCTGACCACAGAGCCAAGAATACCCCTTGAGCACTGCTGGATGTGGCCTACAAATCCATAAAAATTAAGATAAAATATGGAATTATATAGGAAAAGATAAGTTCATCCTTGTGCTAACAGTAACATTATTTAAAATAACTTAGAGCTAAAATGACAAAAATACCCATAGACAAATGATAAAAGAAAATATAGTATATATACAAAATGGAGTACATATACGCAATATATACATAAAACTACATAGGTCCTCTTTGACTAATGATCATTACATTCCCATAAGCCCATTGTAAATTTAAAATATGTTATATCTAAAATGCATTTAACATATCAAACCTACCAAATATCATAGCTTAGCTTTGCCTATGTTAAATACATTTTGAACACTTGTATTAGCCTATTGATGAACAAAATCATTGCGAAGGCAATGCTAATTTTATAATGACATACTGAATACTGCCCTTCTCAGGGAGCCCAGCAAGCTATCGAGAGTATCCCGCCCGCATGGCAGAGCCTGGCAAGCTACCCATGGAGTATTTGATATGCCAAAAACAGTAACAAGTCTCGCAATGGAGACATTACTAGTGCCCACTAAAGCAAATCGATGAAAAACTGAACAACGGTATGACAGTGCTACAGTACAGTGTTATATTGAATACTGTATATTCATATATTCTAGAGTACTAGTTATTGACCTTTGTGACCCCTTGACTGCTGTGGCTCACTTCTGCCCACCATCATGATAGAGTGAGATATGAGACAACAGTAACTTGTGTTAAAACCAAACTTTAAATTTTGACATATCAATTTCAACAGAAACCATAGCTTTTGTGTGACTTTGTGACTGTAAAGTTGAAAACTGTAAGTCAAACTATCATTAAGTGAAGACTACCTAAAACATGGAATCTCAGGTATTTCCACTGTACCTGAGTGTATTTGTAAAGGGTTATAGACAAATGGAAGACAAGAATGGATTGAAAGTAGATTACAAATAGCCTTAAAGAGTTCATTAAGTACCTTGATTTATACTCTAAAGCTAGGCAAAAGCTTCAAAGATTTTGAGACCAAGGAACTATCAATGATAATTCTTGAAAAGATTATGTAGAGAGTAATTGTGATAATATATTGATGGGGATATTATTTGAGTTGAAAAGATATGTTAAAAGTCCTGATACCCACAACTGTGAATAGTGTTCTGGATTTGAGCAGAAATCCTGAAAACAGAGAGCAATCAATGCATACTGAAAGGCTAAAGTAAAAGATTTGTTAACCAGTTTCTTTCTTTTACAAAGGTTAAAACAGAGAATTAGAATATTTGAGTATTTCCCAAAAATGTAGATTTCATTTTGTTTTTCATTTTGGCTTGGGTTTTATTTGATTGATTTTGATTTGGAGAGGGTCCTTGAGCATGGCTGTGGCTAGGCTCCAGAGGTCTTTAGCCACCTGGAGCACTGCTCGGGGTTGGGAGGAAAGCTGGAGTCCATCCCCTCCGAGGAGGCCCTGAGAAAAACAGCCAGGCGCTTGGGCAAGAGACTCTCTGTCATGTGTGTGGACCCGGGGCTCAGCCTTGGAGAAGGCTGCTTGGATCGGGACTGGGCCATCTCCACCCAGATTTCCCATCTCCCAGTAGCTAGGCGGTCACACCCAGGGACTGCCCCTGGCGCTGTGTAATCCTGTCAATGGCCAGCACCCAGAGACTTAAAAGCAAGCTCCCAGAAGCTTTGAGGCGGCCGCAAGATATCCTAGAGTCTACTTCTCCCTCTGGGAGAACCTGACAAACTACTGGGAGTTTCCTGCCCACATGGGAGAGCCTGACAAGGTCCCCATGGTGTATTAATATGCCCAAACCAGTAACAAGCTGGGTCTCATTTCCCTGACCCTGAAAGAGCCTCCAACATGACTTCATTGGAAGGAAGAGTAGAGAGAGGCTTCTAAAATCTCAGGGCTTGGACGAATGGAGATGTTACTGAGACCGCTCAAGAAAGTTGATGATCAACGGGATGATGATGATGATGATGATGATAATGATGATGATGATGATGATGATGATGATGATGATGATGATGATGATGATTTTTATTTGGAAGCCACACCCAGGAGTGCTCAGAGATACTCTTAGTTTTGTGCTTAGGGCTCCCTCCTACCTGCTCACTGGGGACCATATGTGGTCTCAGGAGCTGAACCAGGGTTTCAGCTGAATGAAGCAGGTGTTTTTCTTCTGTACTATCTTTCTGGTCCAGAAATGCAGATGAGATTAATAAAAATTAAAGAAAAGTTTGATATGAAGGAAAGGTTTATTTTTCATATTCTCAGAGAGGAAATTTGGACTACAAATATAGACCATAGAGGCATGATAATGAGTTCTGACACAAGAGTAAAGAACTGGGAATTCAGTGGTGAGCAATTCCAAGACTCTGTTTCCATACTACTTATGTGGATTAAACAAGCAACAAATAAGTTTTAAAAGAATAAATCATAATAACATTAGTGTCTTATAAAGTAAAAAGGGAAAGTGATAAAATGAAGTTCCCCATGATGCCACATCAGATATATAAATAAGTGAATGTATGACATTCAAAGGTAACCTTTGCCTTGAGACTTCAAAATTAAGAAGAAATGGGGCTGGAGCGATAGTACAGTGGGTATGGAGTTTGCCTTGCATGCGGCTGACTCAGGTTCGATCCCCAGCATCCCATATGGTCCCCTGAGCACTGTGAGGAGTAATTCCTGAGTGCATAAGCCAGTAGTAACCCCTGTGCATTGCTGGATGTGACCCAAAAAGAAAAAAATTAAAAATAAATGGAAAAAATATTCCAATCCAAAGATGAAAAAAAAGCTCCCCAAACAATAAAAAGACCCAATGCATTTAAGCCACATAAGAAGATCTGGATATTGATGTTTACTTTGTATATAAATTGGAGAGTAAAATGAGGTAGAACTTTCTAAACAATAGCAATTAGGACTTCAAAGTCTGAAGAAGTGCAAAGTAGAAACAGTTAATCTGATTAATTTATGGTGTGTTTGTGTATGAGTATGTGTGTGTGTGTGTGTGGAGAGATAGAGAGGAGAGAGAGGATTAGGAAAAGACAAAAATGAAAGATCAAGCATAAATTATATTGGCAGGACAGAGAAATAAAATCTGTGACTCTTATTGATAATGAAACCAATAGTGTTGAAATACTGTTGAAAAAGGAAAACTAGGGAAGGAAAGGAAACAAGGGAAATTCCCACTTTTGAAGCTTAAGAACATCTGTGGATAAAGGTAACTCAACAAAGAAGAGGAAGATTGAAGAGGAAGCAGCTAAGCAAGCAGGGATACTGGGAACATAGGAAATAGTTTGAGCAGATGACTATCAAAGTCTTCATTTTTGAAATATTAATATTGAAAAGGATATTAGATATTTAAGTACAATTGTAAAGTAGGTGACTGTCAATATCTATAATTATAATATTGAAATATAGAATGGATTTAAGAATGTGAGTTAAACTGAGTAAGTTTGTAAAGCAGAAAGAGAATGGATAAGGGAAAAATATCTAGAATTGAGTTTCTAAAAGTAAACAATGAGTATTGTCATCAAAAAATCTTACAATGTATACAAAATGAAATTTTTACTTTCAAAGACTTGCTTTTGAAGAATTGTGAAAGAGGCATGACCTTAAGAATAAAACATATCAATTAAAAAAGTTAATAATGTTTCATATAACATTAAAATATTTTTGGATGACATCTTAACAAGTGAGTAAATGTACATTGAATTGGACTTAATATGAAAAATTCTTTTGTTTGTTATCTTTAGATGCAAGATTGAATAATTGAAAATGACATTCAAGTAAAATGCTAACAGGCTATGAAACAAAAGCAATGGGGATTATGAAGAAATTAACAGAAGTTATACTAACCTCAAAATACAAATAGTAACAAAGATAATCACGAGGTCATGAAATCCCGTTGATCATCAAATTTCTTTTTTTTTTGTTTTTTTTTGTTTGTTTTTGGGTCACACCCGGCGATGCACAGGGGTTACTCCTGGCTCATGCACTCAGGAATTACTCCTGGCGGGGCTCGGGGGACCACATGGGATGCTGGGAATCGAACCCGGGTCGGCCGCGTGCAAGGCAAACGCCCTACCCGCTGTGCTATTGCTCCAGCCCCCAGATCATCAAATTTCTTGAGCTGTCTCAGTAACCTCTCCATTCGTCTTATCCTTGAGATTTTAGAAGCCTCTCTCTACTCGGCCTTCCCAATGATGCCGCATCGGAGGCTCTTTCAGGGTGAGGGGAATGAGACCCAGCTTGTTACTGGCATATGGCATATGGCATATGAATACACCATGGGAAGCTTTCGAGGCTCTCCCATGTGGGCAGGAAACGCTCAGTAGCTTGCCAGTTTCTCCCAGAGGGAGAAGTAGGTTATAAGATATCGCTTCTGGGAGCTTGCTTTTAAGTCTCTGGATGTTGGCCATTGATGGGATTACACACACCTGGGTTCCTCTGCCGGTACCTTCATGCATGAGGCTTGTCTGAACATGTGGAGAGGTGCCTTGAGCATGGCTGTGGCTAGGTTCCGGAGGTCTTCGGCCACTGGGACCTCTGCTCGGGGTGGGGCGGGAAGCTGGAGCCCATCCTCTCCGAGGGGCCCCAGAGAAGACAGCCAGGCATGCGGGCAAGAGACTCTGTGCGTCACTCTCTTCTGGGAGCTTGCTTTTAAGTCTCTGGATGTTGGCCATTGCAGAGAGTCTCTTGCCCACATTCCTGGCTGTCTTCCCTGGGGCCCTTTGGAGGGCATGGGCTCCAGCTTCCCTCCCCACCCCAAGCAGAGCTCCCAGTGGCCGAAGACCTCCAGAACCTAGTCACAGCCATGCTCAAGGCCCCTCTCCACATGTTCAGACAAGCCTGAAGCACGAAGGTACTGGCAGAGGAACCCAGGTGTGTGTAATCCCATGTAAACAAAGATAATACCATATATTAAAAGACAGTTACTCATTAAGGTGAAAGAAATTTACACTAGGTGTAAAATGTAGATTTTTTAATTGCTTATAATACCATTAACAAAGAAGAGTAAATCTTAGAATAAATTGAGGCTTTTGCTATTTGGAAGGATATACTAATGATGTATAAGATAACAAAATTCTCATACTATCACATTATAGTGAAGATAATGGTAATAAGGGTATCATTTCAAGGTAATTATGATGAACTACTGCATAAAAAACTTGCAATGTCATAAATTCTTAGAGGGTACATAGTAAAGAAACTTGACATAATTTGCACAAGTTGATCATCCTAAAATTTTACGTGGTACTATCAATAATATGTTGTAAAGGTAGAAGAAATCACTAAATAAAAAATAATATAAAGTAATTTTGGTTAGCCAAAAAAATATTAAATTAACTTTCTAGTTTCTGCATAGAAGATAATAAATATTAGAGATTAATTGTTATATGTATATAGGTGGATGAAGATATGCAGCTCAAACAGTATTATCCAGTAATATAATACAGTTAATTTTGAAACATATGTTGCTGCTTTGGATTTCATGTTTATGGCAACTGTAAAAGTTGTAAAATTTGTTGTAACTATCTCATTCTCAATATTTATTGGGTAGATAATACTTGAATATTTTTTACTTAAATAATGAACTGTACAGATAAACTTGAGGACCTAAGGCTGGATCCACTTACATATTTAGATGTTGGATAGAGAAAGAAACTATAATATGTTGCCTCAAGAGGATCTTTAATCATGCAAAATGCTCCGAGAAGTGGAATATTGCAATGCTTTTATAATTCAGTAGCAAAGAGCATGCTTGTGACTTTGAGATGCACAGATTCACTGACATGAGGAAGATGAAGCCATAATGGAGGAGGTTGAAGAGAAAATTTATACCATCATGATTATTCTCTGATTTCCCTGCTGTATAAATTTCCTACACATCCCTGTCCTGTTGTCTCAAACAACAACATAGTTTGAGAATACTAACGTCTATCAATCACTTTTCCAACCATGCTGGTTTCCTTCGGATAGGCCAGTTGAGGTCCTGAGAGAAATCAGTTTGGGGCTGAACTCTATATATAACTCCTTAGCATATAACATGATAATATATGCTAAGTGTGGCCCCTCCCTTGTATACTGTGCTCTTTTCTTATCCCTAAGATGTAAGAAAAGGAATAGCTGCTAAGTCCAACTCTGTGTTCTTTAAGATACAATGTTGGTTCCCTTGACCTTTCCAACTCCTTTCTCAATAATTCCTCATGATATTTGATATCTCATTAAACCTTGAAATGGGGTTAAATGGGTCAAGTCGCTTTGCCAGGACCTGAGTGACTTACACAGGAACTCTTCTTTCAATCAATCACAACTGTTGGATGGGATATATTATTAAACAGACTGGCACACATTCTTCTGGTAGCCTGGGTTCAATCTCCAGCATCATATGATCCCTTGAACCCCACCAGAAGTGAGCCCTGAGTAATGAGCTTGAAAATAATTCCTTAGCAACACTGGCTGTGGCTCAAAAACTAGAACAAACAAAATAAAACAAACCAAACAAAATAAAGAAAAAGAACCTGAGAGCTAGCTCAATGGATTGGAGTGCATGCTTTGCATGCAGACCTGGATTTGATCCCTGGACTCACATGATTCCCTGAACACTGCTAGAAATGACAATGACCACAAAACACTGAGCTGGAGTAGCCCATGCACACCATGAGGAATCCTCCTCCTCCTCCTCCAACAACAACAACAACAACAGCAACAGAAACAACAACAACAACAACATAGTTTTATTATAATAACCAGTCTATGTAGCCTGGAGTTGCACAATGTTATGAGTAGGTTTTGAATTTTGCTACATGCTTAGACTGGAGTGATAGCACAGTGGGTAGGTCATGCAGCTGACCCGGGTTCGATTCCTCCGTCCCTCTCAGAGAGCTCGGCAAGCTACTGAGAGTATCCCTCCTACATGGCATAGCCTGGCAAGCTACTCATGGTGTATTCGATATGCCAAAAACAGCAACAACATGTCTCACAATGGAGACGTTACTGGTGCCCTCTCAAGCAAATTGATGAACAATGGGTCTACAGAGCTACAGTGCTTAGCTCTGAGACAAGGATAGTCAACTATGAGTGCTTAAAATCTCAGTTGGGGCCAAGGAGTAGGATTTATATTTACAAACCTAAGAGAGTATCTGATACTTTCAATTGCTACGATGACTCCTGAGATTTTATTCTCAAATTAAAAAGTTAGACATTATGACTAGGATCTGTATGGCTTTCATAAATTCCAGTTTTTACACTTTTTGAGGAATACATATATAAATATGTATATTTTTATTTTATGGATAAGTCAGGAACCGATGCCTTTGAATATATTTCTGTAATAGACTTGAGTGTACTCTGGAAGATAAATAATATTGCAGAAGACTTTTGTCTCAACAGCAAAACTCTCATTTGAAAACACAAAATTGCCATGCATGTCACTATGAATATAATCAACTCAGGTCATCCTGCCCAATTTTCTATCCACAGATACAGTTCTGTTGTCTGTCTTCTAGTGGATCAAATCAAATTCTTTCTAATAAAATTTTGATTTTGTCTACTATGAAGAGTGAGACCAATAGTTAAGTTAGTGTCTCAGGCTTGGTTTTCAGCAATCCCAAGTGACTAAAATCTCTCCACTGACAATGTTTCCTATCACAGCTGACCCTTTCGTGTACTCAAAACCAGTGATCAAATCATTTAATTGCAAAAGAATGAAACTGAACTTCTCACATTTTCACATACACTAATACAAAATGGTATAAAAACATAAATGTGAAAAATCTGAAACCATTAAATGAAACAAAAAATACAGAGAAATAAATTTGACACTGGTCTTGGCAATTATTTTTGGTATAAATACAAAAACACCATACAACACAAACAAAAATGAATCAAGTAGAACTATAACAAACTTAAAAGAAATTAGCAACATGAAAAGTCAACCAGCAGAGGAAGAGAACATATTTTCAAATCATGTATCTTATAAAGGTTAATGTTCAAAAGACCATGTACAATTCCACAGCAGAATAAAGAATGAGGAAAGAAAGAAGGAAGGAAGGAAGGAAGGAAGGAAGGAAGGAAGGAAGGAAGGAAGGAAGGAAGGGAGGGAGGGAGGGAACTGAACAGATATTTTCAAATATATACATTTTCATATTTTAATAAATATATAACACACTGATGGCTGAAAAGTTTCTTAAGTTTAGTCAATAGGCAAATATAAATCAAAACACAATTAGAGATAATGTCACACCTATTAACAAAAAGGTGTGAGGTCTTGGCTATTAACAAATATATAAGATTCTTAACATATTGGTGGGAGTATAAATTGATACAGGTACTACAGAAAACACCAACATTCAAAAGATTAAATATAGAACACCATATGCTCTAGAAATTTCACTTATGGGTATATAGAAGAACTGTTACTTCATTCTGTAAAATCTCTGTGCACGCCCATGTTCACTGAGATACTGTTTACAATAGTCAAGGTAAGGAAAATCTGAGATCACATATATAAACAAAATTTCTTAAAAAAAGGAAATTCTACCTTTTATAACAACATGGATAATCCTGGGGGCATTATGTTAAGTGAACTAAGTCAAACAAAGAAAGTTAAGCACTGTATGATCTCTTTATTTTTATGTGAAATTTCAGGGGAAAAAACAAACTTATTGAAGTTTAGTAGATTTTTGATGGCCAAAGGCAGAGGAAGTGGAAGAAATGGGCCAAAAGAGATGGATTTCATAGACTTTCAGTTACAAAATGAACAAAGACTGGGAATTAATATAGAGCAGGGAGATTGCAGTCCTGCCTTGCTAACCAATAGGAATCTATCTGAAAACTAAATCATATCATCAAACAACTTTACCTATAGGAAAACATTATAGAGGAAATGTAAGTTGGGTCCAAATTCTTGTTCAGCATCACAAACTTTCTTTGGTGAAAATTATCACTGAACTAAGAGAGATAGGTCGTTAATCTAGGTCATTAGAAGTTTTTCCCTCCCTGACATGTGATTTTCTCAAATTTTTGTTATTCTTACTGCCTTCAATGATTCTTCACTGGCTCTAGTCACTTTTTAATTGTTCTTCAAGATGGTAGTTATAGTGGAATGAGACCTGCTTGTGACAAGCAATTCCCAACACTGTTTCTTCTTTCATAGTTCTCAAAAATTTTTTACTTATTTTCTGTTTTTATATAGGGGTCACTCTCAGTGGAACTCAGGTGGGGAGAGGTTGTGTTCTAATAGAGCCATGCCTAATCTAGGAAGAGGTGGAATACAGATAGTGATGAAGATCTAACACAAGCCTCAGATAAACAAGGTACGTACTACACACTTTGAGTTCACTTGCTGGCCACTAATTTCTCTAGGTCATTGGTCAATGTATTCTTTTTTTCTGAAGAATTTTCTTTTATTCATTGTGTTATACCAAGTAGTAGCTTTATGTATAGTTATAATTCAGTTATATTTTATTTACTGTTTTTTTAAAACACACAACATTTTTTTTCTCTTCAACAGTCTCATCCTGTTGGCCTTGGTCCAGAGTTGAATCGTTTTCTCCTCAAAGCAGGAGGTCAGAGTCCACTAATACTATATTATCTTAAGACACATGACACAGTTGGCCCTTCTAAAATTCTTCGACAAACCAAGATTACACTATCTGAAATATGCAAGGAGCCATATCCTTTGTGAAAGCTTTGTTTTTAACATGGTCTATTCTAAAACAGGTAAGACTTTATTTGGCAACATTTGTGTGAATTGTGCATACACAGGAGCCATGATAAACTAAATGACACAAGGTTTCATCAAACATAAAGGAAAGTAATGTTTCCAAAAGTCATGGTAAACTTTAAATATATGAGATTGTTATCATAAAAATGTGACTATGACTTTAGGCCATAAGAATTTAAGAATCGCCATTATATATATGGTTCATCATGGACTGAAATGTCATTATGTGGTTTATGAAGATATATTAAATAGTTTACATGGCAGATGTTTAGTCTATACAATTCAATTATTGCTTATTATTATGGGGAGAAAATGGTTGATTTCTACAAATAGTTTCTACAAATAGCTTCCATTCTAAATATAATTTCCCTGCTAATGTCAGGAAGTGGTATGGTATAATTATTAATATAAAAATGGAAAATGTCATCCTTAATGTTGTAAAACATTAGAAAATGTAGCAGAACATTAGGGAAAATAAAGTAAAATATCTTTAATGTTTCCTGATACTTTCTCAAAAAGTTTCTTAGAAACAAGCTACCTTGTAACATCACTAACCTGATTTAAATCTTTCTCTTGTCGTGCAAAGTTTTGAGGCTTAAGTTTCTATTCTCTATTGAATATATTGGCTGTTAATCTCTAAACTCAGATCCCCTCTCTTGCTTCATTTTTTAGCATTTCTGATATGTCTTCAAAGTGTTCTTTCCCAACTACCTGCTTTATATCCTGATCTGCTGGGTTTGTTTTGCTTTAAATGATGCCCTGAATTTCCCAAATATTCTTTCTCCTCTTCTCCCTCCAAGATTCATCTCAAACCTTCATTTCTATGTAGAATGTCCCCTTTTTATCTGATGAATGATAATTAGTTCATTTTGATATTTGTGTAGCATATCTTAGATAAAGTCGTCATACTTAATTTTATATCAGTTGTTTGTATGTCTTTAATACTAGTCTGTCCATTTCTAGAGGAATTGGACATTTTTATATTTCTGGCATTTAATCACAATCACAATATCCCGTTAATCACCGATTTCTCGATTTCTCGGGCGGGCTCAGTAACATCTCATTTCATCCTTCCCCTGAGATCTTAGAAGTCTATTTCAATTTGGCCCTCCTAACGATGTTGCACTGGGGGCTCTTCAGGGTCAGGGGAATGAGATCCAGCTTGTTACTGGATTTTACATATGAATACACCATGGGGAGCTTGCAAGGCTGTCCCATGAGGGCAGGAAACTCTCAGAAGATTGCCAGTTTCTCCTAGAGGGAGAAGTAGGCTAAAGAGAGCTTGCTTTTAAGTCTCTGGATGTTGACCGTTGATGGGATTACACACACCTGGGTTCCTCTGCCGGTACCTTCATGCATGAGGCCTCTTTGAACATGTGGAGAGGGGCCTCCAGATGGCTGCAGCTAGGTTCCGGTGGTCTTCGTCCATTTAATACATGAAATAGCACTTTGAGGTAAACACACAATATTCATATGTAATTTAGTGTATATTGAAAAAATAAACGTATACATTTTTTACCAGAGATGTTAAAAGGAGAAAATGGAAATTGCAGGGAGGAGAAATTGCAGCAAAGCTATTAGAAAGATGAATATTTGTGAAGGTAAAAGAGGAAATTGTTCAGAATAATTATCCTAGAAAAGATAGGCTATAAGATAGCCTATTTTTCACTTAAGTAACACAGTGTCCCAGTTATAAGTAGGCATACTTAAAGAGATGTTCTGAAATTAGATCAAAAATATCTATTTATACAACAAAGGTTTTTTATTGTAACTGTTTCCCCAATACGTTTTTGCAAATAACAAGATTAAAATCCATCTTTTCTACTAGTTTGGGTAGTCATTTCCTGGAGGAAAAAATAGTTTCACATCATTTTAAAGCTGAAAATATAAACTAATACACCTACCTGAATAAGAACATCACAGAGATAAAAAGTGCAAACTTAGAAACTTAAAGAGCTGTTGACATCCTAATTTGTTACTTATTACTTGCTTTATAAGACTTGTTAGCTAAGTGGTTTCATTATCCTTAGCATTATTGTTACATAAATTAGCAAACTATAGGACTGGGAGATGCCACCAAATAACCGGTGTTGTATAACTAGTTACAAGTCAAACTGGAACTTGAACTGGCTATTCAAACCTTCATCTTCTATTCTTCTGATAATGGTAGGGTAATGAATGGAATCAACTGAATTTTTTATGCTTTTGAAGAATTAAACACTGAAATAACGTATTTCGGTATTACTGTATCACTGTCATCCCATTGCTCATCGATTTTCTCGAGTGGGTGCCAGTATCATCTCCATTCGTCCCTGTCACATTCAGGATCAGAGGAATGAAGCCAATGATTGTTACTGTTTTTGGCATATTGAATATGCCACGGGGAGCTTGCCAGGCTCTGCCATGCGAGATTCTGCATCGCTCTCTTCTGGGAGCTTTGTTTTATAGTCTGTGGATCTTGACCATTAATGAGATTACATGGCACCAGGAGGTGGTTTGTGGGTGTGGCTGCCAAGTTACTGGAAAACGGGGGACCTGGGTAGAGGAGGCCCAGTTCCAATACGAGCAGGCTTGGATATCTCAGCCACAGGTCCCACATACCTGGGTTTCTCTGTCAGTTCCTTCATGGGTGAGTCTCATCTGAGCATGTGGAGAGTGGCTTTGAACATGGCTGTGGCTGGATTCTGGAGGTTTTCGACTGCCTGGGCTCTGCTTGAGGCAGGGAGGGAAACTCAACCCGCCTGCCCTCTGAGGTGACCTGGTGAAGATAGCCTGGCACGGGGGCAGGAGATTTTGCCCTGTCTCCATTTGATCCTCATTCACTATGTATTTCAGTAATAAATGATTACTAGAATAAATATAACCTATGTTAATGAAAAGACTAAAGAACTATGTTTATTTGCCTTCATTTTTTAATTACAAAAAGCAACACACTTCTCCTGGCAGACTACTTAAACTGCTCCTTTCAAAGTTAAAATGTTAACATTATTTTCTTATTTAAAGCTAGTTATTTTTTAAGTCAATTTAAGTTGAATTGACAAGATGATCACCTAAGGAAAAGTGGTGAAAAATTTGACCTTCTGCAATTTATTCCTATAAAGAGGCTTCTACTATTATTTTGAAAGAAACTGTTGATGCAATGTTCCAGCTTTCAGCTTCCACCTGGATGTTTGATGTCAAGTAGATTGAAGAGAAGCCATGTGGCTACAATTTGTACACTCCCTTAGGAGATGTGTGCACTTTGTTAAGCAGCTGGAGGCCCTGAGCTAGGAGGTTTAGTATTTAATATTTTTCTTTTGCAGAATACATTTGGAACTTTGGATCATGGCCATCTTTCTAAATTTTACTTTTACTTTTAAGATTTTTTTCTTCTAGAAATAAAAGGTAGCTAAAATTTAACTGTAATATGAAAGTTCAAAAGATTACAACTAAAAAGCAGAGAGCCTCATGGAATAATCATCCCATTCATATTTATAGAGTTCTCATGTCTCTAGTATTTTTAAAATAATGATTTCCCAGAAAGTATGGTAGTTTCCACTTAGTAATCTCTGCCCTCGAAGATTCAATTCACAGTAATCTTTACCTTCCTACATTACATGGATTAAGTCTTCTCCACTAGTTGATGGACTTTTAAAAAAAACCTAGTGGCTAGGTGATTGCAAATATTTCTGCTGCTATCACAAATAACAATGCCTTATTTTTGCCTATATATTAAGAATTTGCACTGTGCTTGCCACCTATAATAGCTTTTAATGTCCACAATTGAATTAATGCCTTATGTTCAATCATGAACCATGAAATTATTTGGCATAACTAATCTTCTGCAACTTAGACTTCAAAAAGAAAATAAAAAATGTTGCAATACAAAATCAGAGAAAAAAATCTCGACTGATTTTTTTGTGCTTTGTGCTCTCTAAAGGTCCTGACTGCATCACTGACTCTGTCAAGACATAAAACCGAAGGACAGAAAATGAAACAACAGAAAATACATACTGTTTTGTATTATAAAAACAAAAAATTCAAACAGAGTAAAAATCACTTAAGGTGAGAGAATGTCACAAGCTTGTCTTTTTTTTTGGTTCAGTTTCCTAATGAGAGTAAAATTTTTGATTACTCACAAATGTCCGACTGTTATTGAGGTAAATTTTTGTTCCATTCAGTCAAGTACTCAATATTTCACCCAAATCACAAGCAACTATATAGTGATCAAAGAGATTACTTCAAAAACTGAGTTTAACTTGAAATCCAGCCAGTCACTGTAACAGGAAGGTTGACCAGTGACATTCTTCCTGTTACAAAAGCAATGACCATGATTTGGTTGTTGACTATTTAAGGGAGGTCTCTGGTATACAGACCTCACATTTCATGAACATGCATTGGAGCTTTTCTTCATGTTTCTTTTTTTTATTTTTTATTTTTGGGGGGGTCACACCTTTCAAGGCTCAGAGCTTACTCCTGACTCTGTGTTCAGAAATTACTCCTAGTGGTTCTCCAGGGACCATATAGGGTGTGGGAAATCCAACCTGGGTTGACTACAAGCAAACAAGCCCCCTATCCACTGTAGTATCTCTCTAGCACAATGGAAATGCATTGGAAAAAAACAACTTCAGGTCCAAACCCAGGCCTCCTGAAGCATAGATCAACATTTAGCCAAGATACTGGGTAATCAAACATATTTACCCAGGTTTGAGGAGCGTTTATTAAATTAATAGCTAAATGTGTTCCATTTTATCCTTAATTGCCAAAAATAATACTTATTAAGAAATTTTAGCAATACATTGGGGAAATAAGTTTATAGCACATGCAGAGTTTTAGACTTTATCTCATTTGATCTTCATTTAAAACCTTGCAATGTAGAATTTGTTCCATTTTTTACATGGCATGAATTAAGTATCTTGTCAAAGATTACACGGCTAATAATATTGGAGCCCAGATCCAAAACAAGGTCAGTCTGGCTCCAATGCTTCCCATCTCTTTTCCATTATAAAGCACCCTACACCTTATCTTGCTCATTTTTCATACTACTTAGAACAATTAAATGTCTTCAGTATGACCCTTCTAATATACTATACCACCAGAATGCATTTATTAAACTCACTTGATTTGTCACTTATATTTTTGCATTTTGTGTTAAAGGCTGCCCTGTGTTAGTCACAGCCTTGATATAACAAACTAAGCTATTTGGAACACTGTCTAGGTTTCATTGATGGTATATACTTCCCCTTTATCTAAGATTTATCTTTTCATTAATTTATTAATGTAATTATTTGTAAGGTCTATTAAATGTTAAATTATCTCAAACTTTTAAAAATTACATAGAATTCCTGGAAGTGTTTTACTAATTATAACAGTAGAATTAGGGGCCGGAGTGATAGTATAATCACTTGTATCATGTGTCATCCATTGTTTGTTGATTTGTTCCAGCAGGCTCCAGAGACATCTCCATTCGTCCCTGTCGCAGGCTAGTGTGGCCCAATGGCATCTTCTCACTTCAGGAACACGAAGAGCCTCAAACCTTTCATTCAGAGTCTTGACAAAAGAAGCAACCATCTGGTTGGTGGGTGGCCATGCGGTCTTTTGACATTCTGTGGAATCCATTCAGTAACAGCTCTAGTCCAGCTGTTGTCTCTAAATTGCATTACGTGTCCGACCCATCTGATTTTTGACACCTTGGCAAATGAGACAGCATCCTTGATTCTTGATCATTGATGGAGGTTGAAACTCCGGATTCCTTCTATCACCTGAGTGAAACATGATACTCCAAGCATAGCTCTTTCGATTCCTCTTTGGGATACCCAAATAGTGTTTTCATCCTGTTTTCGTAGGGCCCAGGTATTTGAGGCATATGTTAGTGCAGGAAGAATGGTGGAATCAAAAAGATGTGCCCAGAGCCAGAGGTTCTTCATCCTCTTAAGCACTTCTTCGATGCTCTTGAAGGCATTCTACACTGCTCTCTTCCTCCTGCGCAGTTCAGGTACCAGGTCATTTTTCATGTTGAGTTCTCAACCTAGGTACACATAACTGCTGCATTCGGAGATGTTCGCTCTGTTGAGGGTAAATGGAACACCAGGAACTAGTCCATTTCTTATGAACATTGTCTTCGTGAGATTCAGCTGCAGTCTGACCTTTCCACACTCATGGTTGAAGTTGGCCAGCATTCGTGCCACGTGGCTGATATTTGGTGTTATGAGAACAATGTCATCAGTGAAGCGGAGGTGGTGTAGTTGCCAACCATCTATCTTCACTCCCATTCCTTCCCATTCCAGTTGTGGCATGATGTTCTTGAGGATGGCACTGAAGAGTTTCAGTGAAATGGTGTCACCCTGTAGAACCCCTCTCTTTATGTCGATGATCACTTCTTTGTTTTTGTTTTGTTTTGTTTTGTTTTTTATCACAGTATAATTTTCCACTTCATTATTAGATATTTTTTAAATTTTATTAAATCACTGTGATATAGTTACAAGCTTTCACATTTGGGTTACAATCACAGAATGATCGAACACCCATCCCTCCACCAGTGCACACTTCCCACCACCAATATCCCCAGAATACCCCCCTTTCTGACCCTCCCCCTGCCTCCACGGCAGACAATATTCCCCATAGTCTCTCTCTACTTTTGGGCATTATGGCTTTATACTATAACATAGACAATGAGAGGTCATCATATTTGGTCCATTATCTACTTTCAGCACACATCTCCCATCCCGACTGATTCCTCCAGCCATCACCTTCTCTATACCATCTGCCTTCTCCCCTCCACTCATGAAGCAGGCTTCCAGCTATGGGGCAATCCTCCTGGCCCTTGTTCCTACTGTTCTTGAGTGTCAGCCTCATGTGATGTTATTCTATACACCACAAATGAGTGCAGTCCTTCTATGATGATCACTTCTTTGAAGAATGGTGAGATCCTGGTGGAGAATTCATAATACAGCTCGCAGAGGATCTTGATGTATGAGTTTGAACACCCTGTTTGGCTAGGGCTTCAATGACCGCTTCAGTCTAAACAGAATCATTGATTCTTTAAATCAATGAACATTAGACAGAGCGACATCTTAAACTCTCGCGAAACCTCAATGAGCTTGGTCTCCATGTGGATATGGTCGATCATGCTGAATCCTTTTCAGAACCCAGCTTGCTCGCATTGTTGTCCTTCATCTAGTGTTCTGCCAATCCTATTCAGGATGACTCGAGTGAATAACTTGTAGATGACGGACAACAGGCAGATCAGGAGATAGTTGCCGATGTCATGAATGTCTCCCCTCTTGTACAACAGGATGGTCCTGCTGGTTTTCCATTGGAATGGAAATTTGCATTCAGCAGGTAGCATTTGAAGAGCCAAGCCAGTGTATTAATGAGTACTGGTAGCAGATTCTTCAGGTGTTTGGGTATGACCTTGTCTGGACCAGGTGCTGTATGCTTTTTTTTGCTGACGAAATGGCATGTCGGATTTCAGAAGGGAGAACGCTGGGAACAACATATCAGTCCTGCAGAATTTGGTATGTGGGAAGGTGGACATGGCTATCAAAGAGATCTGAGTAGAAGTCATGGATAACCTTTTCCATTGCACTTCTGGAAGATGTGATAGATCCATCAGGATGTCAGAGGGCATTCATCTTGGTCCTATTTTTTTTTTTATTGAATCAGCATGAGAATAGTTACAAAGCTTTCTGGTTTAAGTCTCAGTCATACAATGATCAAGCACCCATCTCTTCACCAGTGCACATGTTCCACCACTAAGAAGCCCAGTATACCCCCCATCCACCCCTCACATTCTGCCTCTGTGGCAGATGATTTTCACTTTACTCTCTCTTTACTTGGATTACACTCAATTTTCAACATAAAACCCACTATTACTATTTGGGATTTCCCCCCAACAATCAGACCTGCCAAAAAGGCATTATTAGATAATTTGTTTTCTATTGCTGATAATGAAGAGCATATGATGCCGCACGGCTGCAACAGTGGTTGCACAGTTTTGGAATTCTGGTATTTTAGTAATTAAGTCCAAAGGTATTTCTGCCAGCAGCCGCTGTGTCCTGAGATTGGTTTGTGTGCCTCTGGGATCATGGCCATTCAGGAGTGGAGGAGCCATTCGTGAGTGGCCGCTTGGGGTCTCGTCTGGGTGGGGAGCAGGGCTCGTTCCACCTCCCCGCCACCATGGCTAGATTTCCCATGTGCTCCATCACTGCAAGCTCATATCTCTCTGTCTAGGCTCTGAAAGGTGGCGGTCGCCATACTGCTGCAAAGGGGAAAAGGCACCAAAGGACAAAAACCCTTCCCCTCCCGGGGCAGCACAGGGCTGTAGCTTAGTTGATAGTCCAGAAGCCTTTCTGCCAGCGGCTGCTGCATCCTGAGATTGGTTTGTGTGCCTCTGGGATCATGGCCATTCAGGAGCTGAGGAGCCGTTTGTGGGCAGCACGGTGTCTCTTCTGGGCAGGGACCATCTTGGTCTTATAGTTGGCAAAAGGACAGGGAGATGTTGTGAATACTTTTCCCGGCTTATGCCGCATCGGCCAACACTGTTGCTCTTGTCTCTTTGAGGTCTTCCTTTATCGTTTCTCTGCACAGCTCTGCAAGCTTGGACATTAACCTGTGATTGCTGCAGGCTCATGCCAGACCACGTTGGCAAATGAGCTCGAGTTTCCAAAGACAGGCGAATTTTTGTGTCTTTCTCTCTCTCTGCATTTCTTGCACAATCAGGGAGGTGCTGAACTAGTCGATCATATTCCTCGTCAATGTTGTCAACAACAGCATCTTACCATATTGCTGCAATAGTGCCAAAGAGCTCCCAGTTGGCCTGGGAGCCACGCTCCAGGACGCTTTCCAGACACATCATAAACACTTCCTACTCATTTTCCATCATTACCGCACCATATTTGATGTCATTCAAATATGGAGTAAACCATTGGAACACCTATAATGGTGATTGGAGGCTGCCCTAAAAGCCTCTATCCCTCTCTAAGAGCCCAGCAAGCTACGAGAGTATCCCACCTGCACGGCAGAGCCTGGCAAGCTACCTGTGGTGTATTCAATAAACCAAAAACAGTAACAACAATGGCCTCATTCCCCTGACCCTGGAAGAGCCCCCAATACGGCAGCATTAAGAAGGACAAACAAGGAGAGGCTGATAAAAATCTCAGGCGAAACTAGGCTGCCAAAACAAAGAAGGACTAAAATGGCTGTTTGCACTTTTAATGCAAGTACGCTGACATTGGAAGCATCTATCGAGGACCTGATGGTGCAAGTGCAGAAGATCAAGTATGATGTCATTGGATTGACTGAGATGAGAAGGCATCGAACACATCACGCCATTTTCAACACTGGAGAAGAACTGTTCCTCAGAACATGTGACAGTAGAAGTGTTGGTGGTGTCGATGACCTTGTCAACACAAACTTGGCCATGAGCATTGATTTGTTTGAGTGCCTAAAAATCCGAATCAGATGCTTACATTTGAATAGATATGGCTTGTTGACGGCAGTTTCTATCTTCGTCGTCTATGCACCAATATCCAACTATGACGAAGAAGAAATTGAGAAGTTCTACATGGAGTTGGAGAAATTCTATAAAGAAGACCACACCTTCTACAAGGTCATTGTCAGTGATTTAAATGCCAACATAGTACCTAGAAGGTCACCCAAGGAATTCCACATTGTGACCCACGGTCTAGAATGCAACGAACCAGGTGAGAGACTGTCTGAGTTCATCATGTTGGCCAAGACCATCCATGGTAACTCGCAGTTCTAGAAGGCCGGATTTAAACGCTGGACATGGGAGTCTCCCAGTGGACAGTTCCATAACGAAATTGACCACATAATATTCAATCGATTGTTTAGCCTGGCCGATGTTACTGTTGTCCCAAATTCCAAACAAGATCAGACCACTATCTCCTTCATGCTAAATTCTACTTCATGGAGTGGGAAGAAAGGGCTGCAAAGTTTAAGAAGAAAACTCCCAGAACAAAAGCACAATAGGCAGAATATTTGCCTCACATGTGGCCAAACTGGGTAAAATTCTTGGCATCTCATATGGCCCCCCAAGTACTGCCAGGAGTCAGGAGCACAAAGTCAGGAATAATCCCTCTGCACTACCAGGTGTGGCCCCAAAATGAGGGAAAACAAACAGGAATTAGTGGGGTTGGGCCATACCTGCTGGTATTCTGGCCTTATTCTGGCTCTGTGCTCAAAGATCACTTCTGGCAGTGCTCAGGGAACCATATGGGGTGACAGAGATTGAACCCAGGTCATCACATGCAAACAAGCAACTTACCAAACTGTACTATCTCTCCAGAATTATTATTTTTTTTGAAGTACAATGGTATGGCATGCAATATGGGTTAACCTATTCACCTGAAATGTCATTTTTCCTTACCATCTTCAAATAGTCATATTATCACCTACTAATTAGTTAATCTCTGAATTTGTTTTTTAAGAATTCTGAGTATATAAAATAAAAATTTTTTTTTTGTTGTTTTTTTGGGTCACACCTGGTAATGCTCAGCGGTTACTCCTCGTTTTGCACTCAGGAATTATTTTTGCTGGTGTTCAGGGAACTGTATAGAATGCTGATGATCCATCCAGGTCAGGCACATGCAAGGCCAGTGTCATACCCACTGTACATCAGGCTAGTCTGAGACAAGAAATCCTTTCAGAGAAAACATAGAAGATTTCCAGTAACTTTTTTGCATTTTTAAATCTCTGAGCTCATCATTTTATTTCTCAAAAAGCATCAAGTTCACTAGTGAGTGAACTTAGAAGCAACAATAATACTTTTTATTCATAATAAAATATTCTATAGGAATAAAAATGTGATGACCCAAAGGTTTGTCCTCTTTGTATAGGGACTTGATTACAAGAGGAAGTCATTTCAGTAATTGTTTTTCCCTGCAGGACATGACCCCTAGTATGCCCTCAGTTTACACATGAAAACAAGGTCATTACTGCCTTTAAATTTAATCAAGTTCTTACAACCCAGAGTCATTTGAGGCCCTTCCCTGCTTAAGGATTTTTTTCCTCTGGAAATAATTCTTGTACTAATTTCTGCAGCAGTTCTGCTTTAATCAGAAAAGCACAACCACTCAAATGATATACACTAAGAGATTTATTATAGGATGAGATCACGCAATTGTGGAAATTAATAGAGCAGTGCCTAAGAGTGGATTTTCTCTGCATCTAATATTGAAAGGAAAGGTTCTACAAGTCAGCCACCATAGCAGTTGGGAAAGAAAACTGGGTATGGATGAAAACAAAGCCAAGTTAAAACCCACAGGGATGCACATAAATCCACATATAAATCTAGAATTGATATTTCTAACCACTTCATTTTCAGGCTATGATACCTAAAAGAAAATTTGGCAACTGCTGGCAAGTGCATGAATGTGCTCAGTATTTGAGATACTCAATAGCTTTTAAAACTGCAGGTCCAGGTGCATCTAATTCCAGTAGTGATAAGAAAATGACCATAAATATGTGTTAACTGCCTGAGTATCTAGCTAAAACTAATCTTTGGAACAGTAAAAACATGCTTTCTCTACTTCCATCTTCCAAATAAGTGCTAAATGATTCTATTGCCAGAACAATACATGAAGGAAAACTTCTGGGAAATATAATTAATCTAAGTTCAACACTAAGAGTCAAATCTAGGTTCCATCTTAATTGACAATAAAGTTCAAGCCAGTAGAAATACGGGCCAGAAGGATTGGTCACAGCTAGGGGAGATGGCAGTTGGGATAGAGAAGGAATCACTATGACAAAGATAGCTGAAAATAATAACTCTGGATAAGAACTGCATGCTGTCAGTAGGTAAAGGAACAAACAGTATAATTTCTAAGTATCTGCATTGCAAACCATAATGACTAAAAGGGGAGAGAGACAGAGAGAGGGAGAGAGAGGGAGAGAGGAGAGAGAGAGAAAGAGAAAGAGAAAGAGAAAGAGAAAGAGAAAGAGAAAGAGAAAGAGAAAGAGAAAGAGAAAGAGAAAGAGAAAGAGAAAGAGAGAAGAAAAGTACCTGCCATAGAGTCAGGCTAGGGTTGAAGGGCTGGAGGACGTAAGGGAAACTTGGGAAAATGGTGGTGAAAAATGTACACTGGTGGAGGGATGGGTGTTGAAACATTGTATGACTGATATCCAAATATGAACAGTATTTTTTTAAATTTTATCTATTTTGCCTTTTTGGGTCACAGCCAGCAATGCTCAAGGGTTACTCCTGGATCTGCACTCAGAAGTTACTCCTGGCTGTGGTTGGGGCACCTTATGGGATGCCGGGAATTGAACCCAGGTTGGCCACATGAAAGGCAAATGCCCTACCGGCTGTACTATCACTCTAGCCCATGAACAGTTTTGTAATTGCATCACAGTGATTCAATTTTAGAAAAAAAATACAGTAACCATTTCTCAGTATTTTAAAAACTTTGAGTCACAGAAAAATGTTATTTTTGTTAAAAGTTTAAACTATCAAATAGAGGATTTTTTTCTCATCACACTTAAGAATAACAGAAGAAACAAGAATGACATTTATGGAGTAATTTCTATGTACCAAGAACTTTGCAAAATAATTTATAGGCATTATATCATTTCATCATCTGTATGATGGCATTGTCATTGTGTTCATTATGTAGTTGAGATAAATAAATATTTTTTAAAATAATAACCAATATACAGTGCTATGGCAGAGTCTCTTGCCCCGGCGCCTGGCTGTCTTCACTGGGACCCCTCAGAGGGGGTGGGTTGAGTTTCCCTCCCCGCCCTGAGCAGAGCCCCGGCAGCCAAAGACTGCCAGAACCCAGCCACGACCATGCTCAAGGCCTCTCTCCACACGTTCAGATGAGCCTCATGCATAAAGGAATCGGCAGAGGAACCCAGGTGTGTGGGACCCGGGGCTGAGATCTCCAAGCCCACTCTGAAGGACATCTCCAAGCTCTCAGAAGTGTGGCTGCAAAGCAGCTGCACGACATCTTATAGCTTAGTTCTCCCTCTCAAAGACCTGGCAAGCTACTGAGTTTCCTGCCCTCATGGGAGAGCCTGGCAAGCTCCCCATAGCGTATTCATATGCCAAATACAGTAACAATTATGGGTCTCATTGCCCTGACCCTGAAAGAGCCTCCAATGCAGCACTGTTGGGAAGGACAAGTAAAGAGAGGCTGCTAAAATCTCAGGACTAGGATGAATGGAGAAATTATTGGGCCTGCTAGAGCAAATTGAGAATCAATGGGATAATAGTGATAGTGGTAGTGATACAGTGCTACTGATTTTCAAATTAAAAAAAATTAAACTATAGCAAAAAGTCATTAGCTGATTTTTTTCTACAAATACTTAGAATGATTCACATATATTAACACAAAAGATTTTAAACTATTTTTCCCTAAATATGTTTTTAAAACCCTAGGTCTTGGGTATTTTCCTTGCATCATAATGCTTCCCAAACACTCCCATTTCCTTGGTATTCATTTTTAACTTCTTTGGGCTCTGCTTTCTCTACCTATTAATCATTCATTTCCCCTAAGCCGTTCCTGTGACTTGTAAAGTCAAATTTCTCAAAAGTCTCTGATTTTGTATTGTAATGTTCTTTTCATAGTTTACTTCAGAGCGATGTCATGTTCTTTTCATAGTTTACTACAGAGCAATGTCCTTTTTATATAGACACAGGAAGACAGCTAATGCTATGCTTTTGTAACTTGGGAGTTAATTGACCCTGAATAATATTCACTCCTGGCTGTCTGTTTTCTCCACTTAAGCCCCAGTTGCCCTTCATTCCTAGCTTCTCAAAAACAGGGGTCCCAATGAGGGATGGATGGACCCAGGGTAAGCTGTGAGCTGCCCTGGCATCGAAACAGGCCATGCCAAGCACCATAGGCTATATTCATGACCCTTTTCTTGGAGTGTTGCATTCGACATTAATTTATAAAAATTCTATGAAAACTTCATTGCAATGTCCATGATTTAACCCAGTGTCACCCAAGATTTTTGTCCATAAAATTCTTTATATTATAGCTTATAACATCTATGCATATTAATGCACTTCAAAAATGAACATTGGAAAAACTACTAAAGAGTTTTAAGTCATAGATGATAAAAGTTGTCTATCTCAAATGCAAATCTAACTCATTTATAGTGGGCCCTTGAAATGTGGGTGAGAAATCCTAGTAATCTGAGTGCAAGTTCAATTGGGAAAAATCATGATTAATTAGCTTTTTCCACAATGTCAATATTATACAATTAAATAAATATTAAATAACACTGACCTCAACTAGCATTACAATAATAGTGCCAAATCTTTAGCCAAAGGGAAATACTAAACTCCCATAAAACTTAAAAAATACATGTAGATTGTATATATACCATGTAAACTAGCTTTAAACTGGTTTACTATACCATATTATTCCTTTGTTCACTGAGTTAAGTTATAGCTAAATACTATATACTATTCTATAACAACCTTTTGGACACTTTCTAGTAAAACCATATTTTTGTTAAACTTACTTAAAGTTTTATAAAACTTTCAATTATGTTTAATTTTTAATTAATAAAATTATGTTAATTAATTATGCTTATTAATAAAAGTAATATGTGTCTCAAGTATTGACTGTGAAGAGATTTATTCAGAAATGCATTTGGAGCAAATATTTTATTTCTAAAAACAAAGTAAAACAAATTAGATTGTTTTACTTATGAAATTAAACAGGTATGTTTTATCTTCTACTATAATCAGTGCCAATAAAATTAATTTTAAGCAGTAATAAGTAACAATATTTGTATGGTACAAAGTAGTATATATGCTTCATCATATTAACATTTTAAGTACTACTTCACGTGTTTTATAGCTTTTTTATTTTAACTAGAAGCAAGTCTAAGAAGAAATGTTTCTACTTCAGTTCCCACATAGTAGAAATCTGAATGAATCTAAACAGACAAAAATATAAAGCCCCTCTGGAGCTATTCTAAATGAATGTTCACTTGTGCATATGACAGTATCCCTAATAAACAGATGCTGCTGCAGAACAATGAAACACTATGCTTGCCGCGTTTCTTCAAAGAGACACACAATTCTATTTTTCATCTTATTCAAAGTGAGCTCAGAAATTTAGATACAGATTAGAGCACTAAGAAGCCCTCTTGTTGTCCACTATAAAAGTTGAATTCGTGGACCAGAGCAACAGTACAGCAGGTAGGGCACTTGCCTTGTACATGGCCAACTGTGTTTAATCCCAGGCACCCATATAGTCTCCTGAACCCTCCAAGAGTGACCCTGAGCACAGAAGAAGTAAGCCTTGAGCACTGCCTGGTGTGCATGCCCTCCCCTCCTCAATATTTTTTAATAGAAAGTTGAACTCATTATGAGACATTGCAAGCAAAGACTCACACCAAGTTGAAAGCTAATGATCCCACAAATATCTGGTTTAGCTTCAGGTAATTGATCACCAAAAATTTAAGTTGCCCTATTTAACTTTGGATTTCTAAAAGCAATGGAAAAACAATATGGCTTTAGGAATAGTTCTTGACAGATAGCAAATAATTGCATCTTAACTAAACACATTGTTAATAACATAAATCACCTTTCATTTGCTTATTTATCACTTTAAAATACTAAACAACTTTGACCCTCCTCTTAATTATAAGAGGTACATACCTTAAGAAAGCAAATGTAGGGCCAGAGAGCTAATGCAGTGGGTAGAGGACTTGTCCTACCTGCAGATAGCCTAGGTTCAATATGCGGCACCCTGCATAGTACCCTAGTCAAAAATAAATAAATAAGTAAATTAGTATGATAAATCGCATCTTATCAAATTGATGTTTATTCTCTTCAAAGGACACTTAATAAAATTACAAGGAAGCCCAAGACTAAAGAAAATATTCTTGGTACATATTTCCAATTGAGAATAAATTGAGAATTCAGCATATACAAAGAGCTTGTGTTATGAAGAACACCTGATAAAATAATTGGCAAAAGATTTAAACAAATTGTTTTAATATATATGCATGTCCAGTAAGAACATAAAAATATATTCAGCAACATTGTCATTAAAAAACCAAAACCAGGGTTAGAGCGATAGCACAAAGGGTAGGGCACTTGCTTGGTACACGGCCGACCCAGGTTCGATTCCCAGCATCCCATATGGTCCCCCAGCACTGCCAGGAGTAATTCCTGAGTACAGAGCCACGAGTAACCCTTGTGCATCACCAGGTGTGACCCTAAAATCAACAAAACAAAACAAAACTGTAAAATATCATCAGAGCCTCCATAATAACTACTATTGAATATGTTCTAAGAATTGCAAGTATTTTTGAGAATATCATACAACTGGAATTCTCATATATTAAAATTGAGAGTGTAATTAGTTTTACCATGATGGGGAAAATTTTGTTTCTTATTAATTTAAACGATTTGCTTGAGCAAATCCATGAACAACAAGACAAGAGTAATGCAGTGCTATTAATTTAAGCATATACTTAAAACTGAAATCTATACAACTTTGTGTTTACTTTAGAAAAATCAAAACATTGTTTAAAAAGAGAAGCAATTTGAATGAGTTTACTTTACTTGAATTTTACTCAAAAAGGCCAACTGAAATTTTCATCAGTAAATGTAGGGGCCAGGATTACAGTTGATAAAAATGGAATACATTCTCTTAAGCATGGGGTCCTTGATTAATTCCCCACACCAAGAGTCCTCCAGCACTACTAGACATAACCTCTTGGTAGCTTTCCGTGTCACTGGGCCCAAGAAGCATGAGTCAGTTCCAACTGCATTGCCAATTCTAAGCACCAAACACTTGAGCCAACAGTTCCAGGTTAGTTCCTAAAAACAATTGAGAAGTGCCCCACCCCCCTTAACTCCTGATTAAATCTTGGTAAGTTTAAACCTAATGGAGCATACACATATATGAAGAATAAGATAAGACATAGAAGCAGTAGAAAGTTGATCCTTGTGTAAGTTGAATGATTGACACATGAGAGTTCACTATACTGTTCTGTTTATTTTGTATCTGGTTGAAAATTTTCATCGTAAGTTGTTTTTTTAATTTTCCACAAGTATTTTTAAAAATTGACAGTAATGACTTTGAAAGAAAATACAGGATCTACCTATTGAACTATTAATTTCTCGCTTCAAAATATGCTTAAGAAAGAAATGAGGAAGTAATATATACATAAAAATAATGACCTAATTTAAGTTCAAATGTTTCATCAAATGGAAAGCAGGCAGGAGAAATACTATAGAAGTTAAGGTGCATGCTTTGCATTCAACACATCAGAGTGGGTTTCTGATAAAACATGGTCTGATGGGTACCAAAGAGTACAACTCTGGGGGCCTGAGCATAGTCAGGTGTGGTAATAAGGTCCCTGAGTACTGAGGACCTTCAGAATTATCTGCATGATTCCCAGAATGGCAGAGGCCAATCAGTACCAAATCCTGGGGCTTTTGTGTTGGATTGCTAGTCTGGTTAGCCAGGAATCCTCAGGAGAGACTTACTGGAATCCTGAGCAACCTTCAGGAGACAACGGACCCTCTCCCAAATAATAAATAAAATTGGAAAGAATCCAACCATATAATAACAAAGAAATGTTTGAGGAGTAGTTTATAGACTATGTATCATTTTTATTATTATATGAATAATAGCTAACCTTATTGTGTACTTTTGATACACTGGTCCTACTATATGTACTTTAGTTGATATGATATATTTAATATAAGTAATATGTACTAATATTGTTCATACTAAACAAATATAATTTATTACACACACCAGGACTACCCTATGCACTAGGAATACAAGAGTGAGGCACATAAAATTTGCATATAAGTGGATCAACATGGAAAGTATTGTGTTGAGTGAAATGAGTCAGAAAGAAAGAGACAGACATAGAAAGATCGCACTCATATGTGAAATATAAAGTAGCAGAATGGGACATTTACACCCAAGAGATAAGAACCAGGAGGTCTGCCCCAGAGCTTGGAAACTGGCCTCACATGCTGGGGAAAAATGCAGCAGAGATAGAGAAGGGAACACCTAGTAGAGAATGTTGGGAGAACCCACTCGGGTTGAAAGCTGCGTGCCGAAAGTAGACTATAGACTGAACATGGTGGCCACTCAATATCTCTATTGCAAACTACAACACCCAACAGGAGAGAGAACAAAAGGGAATGCCCTGCCACAGAGGCAGGGTGGGGTAGTGGGGGTTGGGGTGGGGGTGGTGGGAGGGATACTGGGAACATTGGTGGAGGAGAATGGGCATTGGTGGAGGTATGTAAGCCAAATGCAAACATTAAAGTTCAGAAGTTTGTAACTGTATCTCATGGTGATTCACTAATAAAAATTTTTAAAAAATAATAATGTTGATAATGTAAGCCTAATCAATAAAAACACATTAAAATGGAAAAAATGAATATTATTTGTCATCTCATGAAGAAATAAAAATTTTGTTGAAGGACGTGTAAAAGACTAAATGTTTAAAAAATGCAATGAAGGGCTTCCCGCCGCCTGGACTCCCCGAGACCCTCCAGCCGCCCCAGCCCGTGTCCTCCGCGCCCCGGCTCCTCACCGGGCCCCCTAACTGCGGCCCGCCCTCACAGGAAGACACTGGGGGCGTGTCCCGTATCTTAGTGGGCGTGGTCTAAAAGTGGGCGTGGCCTCCTCTCAGAGCGGCCAACGCTAACGCGGCCGCAGTTTTTCTTTGTTACCTCAGCTCAATCGGTACTTGTATTTTTTTGAAAATTCACTTTTGCGATCTCAAACACGCAAAATAGCCATTAGCTTAGTCTGACACTATAAAAGCTGTCAGTTAATAAGGGAAGTTTAGCATGATCAGAAAACCTTCTTTCCACAAGAAGAAAAAGGAATAAATAACTACAAAGCTCCAACTCTATACTTCCGTAACAATATGAAGAAGCAGCGAAAATCCCCTCCACCAAGAGAGGGAGAAGAAAAAATTCCAGAAACATCAATGGGGGCTACTCACATCTACGACCTCTCAGATAAACAATTTAGAGAGGAGATCTGTAGGAGAGTCGACCTACTCCAAGCAACCATGGAACAGACATCCAATAAACTAAGGGAGGAGATGAATGGAGCACTGGAACGGTCCACCAAGAAAATACAGGAAGAAATGAGAACAGAAATCTCAAACCTACGAACGGAAGTCACACAAATAAAGGAATCGGTAGACGAATTAAAAATCTCTCTAGATGCCCTCAACAGTAGAATGACTACAGCTGAAGAAAGAATCAGCGACCTGGAAGATGAGCTGCAGAAAGCTTATAGACAACAACAAATCATGGCCAAAGACCTCAAAATGGCTATAGAGCGAATCAGAGCCCTGGGGGATGACTTCAAGAGAAACAACATAAGAATCATTGGAGTACCAGAACCACAGGGAAGTAACCCCAATGAAAAAAACATAGTCAAAGACATCATTGCTAAGGAATTCCCAGAGCTGGAGAAGGCAGGCATCCAGATACAAGGAGTCCGAAGAGTACCAGCAAAAAGAGACCCGAATAAAAAGACCCCAAGGCATATCATAGTCAGAATGACGGATGCTATGGATAGAGACACAATTCTGCAAGCAGCAAGGTCAAAGAAGGAAATTACATACAAAGGAGCACCCCTCAGATTTACAGCAGACCTGTCAGAGGAAACCCTCCGAGCCCAAAGACAATGGTGGGACATAGTGAAAAGACTCAACGAAATGAATGCCTCACCAAGAATACTTTATCCGGCTAAACTCTCACTCAAACTGGAAGGAACCATACACTACTTCTCGGAAAAAACAACAGCTCAGGTCCTTCATAGACTCAAAACCAAACTTGAAAGAAGGTCTAAAGGGGCTACTGAAAGACAAGGTGGAGCCACATAAAAACAACAAATACCACAGAAATATGACACAAAATCCTATCACAATAATCTCTCTCAATGTCAACGGCCTAAATTCACCCATAAAGAGACACAGAGTGGCAAAATGGATCCAGAAATTAAACCCATCATTCTGCTGCCTGCAAGAAACACACCTGAACAAACAGAGTAAACATAGACTCAAAGTCAAAGGATGGAAAACAATCCTGCAAGCAAACAACCCCCGTAGAAAAGCTGGAGTGGCCATCCTAATATCCGACAACATAGATTTCAGGTTGAAAAAGATTAAAAGGGACAGCGAAAGTCATTTTCTGTTTATCAAGCGATATGTACAACAGGAAGAAATCACACTCTTAAACATATATGCACCTAATGAGCGACCAGCTTAATATTTAAAACAACTCCTAGCAGACTTCAAAGAGGACATCACTAACAGCACAATAGTAGTCGGAGACTTCAATATGGCCTTATCGCCTCTACATAGATCAACAAGAACAAAACTCAACAAGGAAACACTGACTCTGAAAGAAGAAATTGAAGAGAGAGGCCTAATAGACCTATACAGGGCCTTACACACCCAAAAGAAAGAATACACATTCTTTTCCAGTGCACACGGAACATTTTCTAAAATAGACCATGTACTGGGCCCCAGAACATACCTCAAGAATCGGAAAAATAGAAATTGTATCAACCATCTTTTCAGACCACGATGTGCTGAAGATAGAAGCTAACCACTCACTGACACGGAGAATGAAGTCAAACACTTGGAAATTAAACAATTCAATGTTGAACAATGAGTGGGTCAGGAAGGAAATCAAGGAAGAAATCAAAAAAATACTTAGAAACAAATGAGAATGAAGACACGAGCTGCCAAAACCTATGGGACGCAGCTAAAGCCGTGTTAAGGGGAAAATTTATAGCTCTCCAAGCATTCCTCAGGAAGGAAGAAATGGCCCACATAGACAGCCTGACTTCACGACTCAAGACCTTAGAAAAGGACCAGAAAAAGGAACCCAAACCAGATCGAAGGAAAGAAATAATAAAAATTAGAGCAGAAATTAATGACATCGAAACCAAAAAGACAATCCGAAAGATCAATGAAACAAAGAGCTGGTTCTTTGAGAAAATAAACAAGATTGATAAACCGCTAGCAAGACTCACAAAGAAAGAAAGAGAAAGAACCCTAATAAATCGAATCAGAAATGAAAAGGGGGACATCATAACAGAAACCAGTGAGATTCAAAAGATCATTAGAGACTACTTTGAAAGTCTATATGCCACAAAACAGGAGAACCTAAAAGAAATGGATGGATTCCTCTATTCTACAATCTCCCAAGACTGAACAAAGAAGACTTGGAATACCTGAATAGACCCATCAATGTTAAGGAAATTGAAACTGTGATCAAAACCCTCCCCAAAAACAAAAGCCCAGGCCCAGATGATTTCACTGGCGAATTCTTCCAAACATTTAAAGAAGACCTGCTGCCTGTTTTCCTCAAACTTTTCCAGGAAATTGAAAAAACAGGAACTCTCCCAAACAGTTTCTATGAAGCACACATCTCCCTAATACCAAAAGCAAACAAAGACACCACTAAGAAAGAAAATTACAGACCAATATCCCTGATGAACACCGATGCGAAGATCCTCAAAAAATACTGGCAAATAGGATCCAACAACTAATCAAAAAGATCATACATCACGACCAAGTGGGATTCATCCCAGGGATGCAAGGATGGTTTAACACTCGGAAATCAATCAACATAATCCACCATATCAATAAAAGCAAAGATAAAAACCATATGATCATATCAATAGATGCAGAGAAAGCATTTGACAAGATCCAACATCCTTTCATGATGAAAACCCTCGCCAAAATGGGGTTTGGAGGAACTTTCCTCAAGATAGTCGAAGCCATCTATCACAAGCCTACGGCAAGCATTATCCTCAACGGGGAAAAACTAAGGGCCTTTCCTCTGAGATCAGGCACAAGACAAGGATGCCCACTCTCACCACTCCTCTTCAATATAGTACTGGAAGTACTTGCGATAGCTATTAGACAAGAAAAAGAGATTAAGGGCATCCAGATAGGAAGGGAAGAAATCAAACTCTCACTATTTGCAGACGACATGATACTATATCTAGAGAAGCCTAAAACCTCTACTAAGAAACTCTTAGAAACAATAGACTTATACAGTAAAGTTGCAGGGCTACAAAATCAATAGCCAAAAATCCATGGCCTTCATATATGCAAACAATGAGGCAGAGAAAAGGGACATAAAAAAAGCAATCCCATTCACAATCGTGCCCCAGAAAATCAAGTACCTCGGAATCAGCTTAACCAAGGAAGTAAAAGACCTCTACAAAGAAAACTACAAAACGCTACTCCATGAAATCAAAGAGGACATGAGGAAATGGAAACATATACCCTGCTCGTGGATAGGGAGAATCAATGTTGTCCAAATGGCAATACTCCCCAAAGCATTATACAGATTCAACGCGATCCCTAAAGTATACCCATGACATTCTTCAAATAAATGGATCAAGCAATCCTATAATTCATATGGAACAACAAACGTCCAAGGATAGCTAAAACAATTCTTGGGAAAAAGACGATGGGAGGTATCACCCTCCCCAACCTCAATCTTTACTACAAAGCAGTAACAATTAAAACAGCATGGTACTGGAACAAAGGCAGAGCCGTAGACCAATGGAACAGGGTGGAATTCCCTTACACACAACCCCAAATGTATGATCATCGAATCTTTGATAAGGGAGCAAGAGATGTGAAGTGGAGCAAGGAAAGCCTCTTTAACAAATGGTGCTGGCACAACTGGACAACCACATGCAAAAAAATGGGCGTAGACCTTGACCTGACACCATGCACAAAAGTCAGATCAAAATGGATTAAAGACCTCAACATTAGACCACAAACCATAACGTACATTGAAGACAAGGTCGGCAAAACCCTCCACGATATTGAAGATAAAGGTATCTTCAAGGGTGACACAGAACTAAGCAATCTAGTAAAAACAGAGATCAACAAATGGGACTACATTTAACTAAAAAGCTTCTGCACCGCAAAAGATACAGTGACCAGAACCCAAAGACTATCCACAGAATGGGAAAGGATATTTACACAATACCCATCAGATAAGGGGTTGATATCAATGGTATATAAAGCACTGGTTGAACTCTACAAGAAGAAAACATCCAACCCCATCAAAAAATGGGGCGAAGAAATGAACAGAAACTTTACCAAAGAAGAAATACGAATGGCCAAAAGGCACATGAAAAAATGCTCTACATCACTAATCATCAGAGAGATGCAGATCAAAACAACCACAATATACCACCTCACACCACAGAGACTAGCGCACATCCAAAAGAACAAAAGCAACCACTGTTGGAGAGGATGTGGCGAGAAATGGACCCTTCTACACTGCTGGTGGGAATGCCGACTGGTTCAGCCCTTCTGGAAAACAATATGGACGATTCTCAAAAAATTAGAAATTGAGCTCCCATTTGATCCAGCAATACCACTGCTGGGAATATATCTCAGAGAGGCAAAAAAGTATAATCGAAATGGCATATGCACATGTATGTTCATCGCAGCACTGTTTACAATAGCCAGAATCTGGAAAAAATCCGAATGCCCTAGAACGGATGACTGGTTGAGGAAACTTTGGTACATCTATACAATGGAATACTATGCAGCTGTTAGAAAAAAGGAGGTCACAAATTTCTTATTTAAGTGGATCGGCATGAAAAGTTTCATGCTAAGTGAAATGAGTCAGAAAGAGAGAGACAGACATAGAAAGATTGCACTCATCTATGACATATAGAATAACAGAGTGGGAGACTAACACCCAAGAATTGTAGAAACAACTACCAGGAGGTTGACTCCATGGCTAGGAGGCTGGCCTCACATTCTGGGGAAAGGGCAACTCAGAGAAGGGATCACCAACTATAATGTAGTCGAAGGCCATGTGGGAGAAGGGAGTTGCGGGCTGAATGAGGGCTAGAGACTGAGCACAGTGGCCACTCAACACCTTTATTGCAAACCACAATAGCTAATTAGAGGGAGAGAACAGAAGGGAATGCCCTGCCACAGTGACAGGGTGGGGTGGGAGGAGATGGGATTGGGGAGGATGGGAGGGATGCTGGGTTTACTGGTGGTGGAGTATGGGCACTGGTGAAGGGATGGGTTCCCAAACTTTGTATGGGGGAAGCATAAGCACAGATGTGTATAAATCCGTAACTGTACCCTCATGGTGATTCATTAATTAAAAATAAATAAATTTATTAAAAAAAATGCAATGAAGTATAATAAACATGCAATAGAAAAAAGAAAATGCTTATCCCTTGATTTAAACAACAAAATAAATGCATAATATAGTTTCTATTGATGGTAACTGTGTAAGGAAACTAGGGATTTTTTAAGATCTATTTCTTCAGTTAATAAAATTATAGAATCTTTTAACTTTTCATTTGAATTTCATTAATTTTGCTACATTACTTCAGTGTAATACAATAAAATCACCAATGTAACAAAAAACAATTTATAGTGAGCAGGGTTTGTTACATTTAAACTTGTCATATTTAAAATCTGTCTCAGGCCTTTCTATTAATCAGTATAATAGAAAAAGACACTTATTGTGGCATGTATAACCTTATACATAATGCTGTATATACTTATATAGAATCTAATTTCTCTGCTAAAGTGTTTCTAAACCTGGCTGCATATTAGAGTCTTCAGGGGAACTTCAAAAATGCAATGTTGTCTAGACCACACCCCAAGCCAATTAAATCCATTTCATTAAGGAAAGGACCTATTGATCGACAGAAAGAGCAATGGGTCACTTTTCAGCTTTTTCTACATCCTTGGTGATTTCTTTTTATTTAGAAAGTACAATATGCATAATTACAATATTTTTGGCTGAGAATACAATTAAATTTATTAACAACGACACTTCAAAACGTAATTAACTAAGTAAGACTTTCTTTCCATTTTATCATGGTTGGAAAGAGTGTGCTTTGAGAAGTGCACAGGTGCCAAGTACAATTAAGAAAACAAAATTAAGTTATTCTTTTCAACCAGTAGCTTCATCATTGCTCAACATACAGTAAAAGTATCACTTACAAAGTGAATGGAGAATGCACACATGCAAAAGGAAGTATCAGCACTCAGAGAAAAATTCATAAAAATTCAGAAAAAAGTCCAAGCTAAAGTGCATAGTCTTGTAAGTGAAATGATAAAATGGGCAAATCTCCCTGGGCAAGCCACTCCCTCTTTCTCTCAAAACTTGCAGTGTTTGGGGAAACTTAGGATACTGGTGCTGGGAAATTACACTGGTGGAGAGATGGGTGTTGGAAAATTGTATGACTGAAACCCAATCATAAACAGCTTTGTAATTGTGTATCTCATGGTGATTCAATAAAATTAAAAATTAGAAAGAAAAGCTTGTGGCGTATATAACCTTCCACATAAAGAATCTAGAGGGTTGGTTATGCAAAGGGGTAAATAATGCCAGTACTTCCTTGTTTACTGTAAGCTCCTTTCTTGGCATACCTTGGTTTTCTCAGCACTGGTTACACGGAAACCAAGAAACATGGAACCAGAGCTTCCTATCTCTCCTGCCCCTTCTACACGTTGTCATGGTGAGTTTAGGGTGGTTATTTCATAGACATAGACGCAGGAGTAATGTCTATTTAGCTTGCTAGATACAGTATTTAGCATAGTAACACATGCGTGTGGATGCCTAATAAGCCATGCAGTCAAATTAGCCTAATTCTGCTCAGATTCCTTGTTTCATCAGCCTTTGGGGAGACAATGATAATTAGCTGAAATAGCTGGAGAATAACACTTAATCATAGAAAACCAATGCAGAACAATTACCAAAAACAAATTGTCTTTGCCTAGGGTATATTTCTATCTAAGAAAAACAGCAAAATTAAACAATCTGGAAGTCTTCCAACCCATAAATGCCAAAATGTTGGGATTCCCCAACACCCCCTAAAAGTCTCTTTAATATACCTGCATGGGGCTGATATTTGATTCAACTTCTCAGCTGGGTCAAATTCTTCTCTGACCTTTCCAAATAATGAATGTGGATTTTTGTAGAAACCTTCACAGTTTATTATATTTATTAACATGAAGTAGAATTAAGTGCGTAGCAATGAGTTAACTAATTGTTTGATATTTTCAAATTCAGAGATAATCACTTCTTCTTATCATATACATACAGAACCATATTGTTTTTGACACACTGACTTGCATAACTTTCAACAAGGTCATTAAAAATAAAATGAAATAAGGTTGCAAATTTTACCTAAGGTAATAAAGCTTTCAGCTGCTTGAGATGAAATTAAGCACCTTTCTGGAAATAAAAAACATGACTAACTAGAATGTGGTTAGAAAGTGTGTGTGGTTACATAATTAGAATTGCATAATAGTTAGAAGCTGTGCCCTTCCTATCCTGGATAGCCCTTTAAAGCTTGTCAAATATCATTAAGGTGTCAATTACTAGAAAACTGACTCAGTGGCAAAATGTATATCCCAGGTAGGGAAGCTATTCCTTACACTTCAAAAACAATAGCTTTCTAAAACCCAAACCCAAAGAATATTACCCGTAGCACATTTGAAATAGCTCTTCTTTTTCATTTCCACGCTGTCATTTTGTAACAATGCAAACTTCCCAGGGCTGCTGCTCACAATCCCACACAGTGTAGGTGTGAGAATTCAGGCAGCTGTATCAGCTGACGCCCTCCACGGGTGTCACTTCTGTGGCTCACTTCTTCCAGAGAAGACCTGCCTGGCTTTAACTGCACATAGAGTTCTCTTTCTTTGGGGAAATGGTTTTAAAAGATTAACATCTGCTTTGGTCTAAATAGCTACGTAAATTCATGATTTTTGTTTTGCCTGTTGCCTTTTTAAAATCTTTATACCTGATCTGTAATAAAGTCATATACAGCAAAGATCAAGTCAAGGAAAGAGGTGAGGAAATGTGCTTCTAGAGCATCTATTACTAGGTACTTCTAGGATGCAAGATCCAAGAGTAATAGGAAGACGTGCAGGATGTAGAAAAGGAAATTAATTTTCCTCTTACAGAGAACTTGCAACCATCTCAACAGTGAGAAGTATTTAAGGAACACGGGCTGAAAATCAGCTATGACCCCTCAAGAACAAAGATCATCACCATTTCTCATTCTACAGCTAGTTCAGTGTAACCCACAAGATATGTTTTCCAAGTTCTATCCTCTTTATTTTGACTTCCCACTTTCTTTTGTCGTTGAGGTATGAAATATGCCAAACTATCGGAAGCCTGCTTTTTAAAGGAATGTGAATGAAACACTCTCTTCTCCAACCTCTCTCTATATATCTATATAAATATAGATATAGATATATCCTTTCTCTCCTCTCTCTCTCACTTTCCCACTCTTTCTTTTTCTCAGCTCCTTCATGTCTTCAAATTGGAAAACTTGCACTCTTTACTGTTGTCAGATTGCTATGGGAATTTGTATTTCATATTTAAGTTAACTGATTATGTGAGTATACAACGTTTTGAACTAAAAGCTAAAGTCTTAACTAATGGTACTGGTTCTGAAGAGTTTGCACAAAATCTGAAACATAATTGCAGACCAAAGTTTATTAATAATGAGTAAATAAATTACTTCCATTTAAAGGAACTTATCACATTCACCTTGCCTTACCATTCCTGTATGTTGGGTTTAACTTCTATAAGAAAGTTCCTGGTCTCCTTTTTCCTCTTCTATGCCCACGATAAACCTACATCTTTGTATTTCAGAATGTTTTTCTCCAATTTTTATTAACCTTCTCTCACACATTATATCTTCATCCTGTTTTCTAAGTTCTTAGGCTCCTTCCCCTGAAACCAACTGAGTTCACCTCACATAAATGCCTACAAAGGCTATTTAAAAAGTTGATCACCTCTGGTTTATCAGATTTTAATCAACTTAAATGATAAGGTCAAATCATAAATCATAGTTTCTGCCAGTGCTTGTTTCATTCCCAACCATAATTTCCTCTCTATTTTCACCTTTATAAAACTATTTTAACTTGCTTTTATAAAACTATTATATATATGGTATATATATAATATACATATATACATATATATATATATATATATATATATATACCTCCGCACGGGCTGATCCTGGCAAGCTACCAATGGCGTATTCGATATGACAAAAACAGTAATGATAGGTATCATTCCCCTGACCCTGAAAGAGCCTTCAATCTTTGGGAAAGATGAGTAAGGAGAGGCTCCTAAAATCTCAGGGCTGGGAGGAATAGAGACATCACTGATGCCCTCTCAAATAAATCAATGAACAACAGGATGACAGTGACAGTGACAGTTATTTATAAAATACTCATTTATTATTTGGGCATTTTTAAGTAATGACAGTATTTATCTGTGTAAACTATAATTTTAGTGATCCTTTCATTATTTTAAGAAAGTTATCTGTTTCCTGCGGTGTGATCCTAGTTTAGTGCTTTCAGAAGGGAGAGCAAGATTCCACAAAATATTATAAAACTAAATAAATAAATAAATAGAATCACTGTATTGAGACAGTTACATGAAAAGAGAGTTCCAAAAATTGCAGCTCAGCTGTCTTATTTATTTGTTTCATTTTGTTTTGGGGCCACACCCAGCAGTTCTTGGTGCTTACTCCTGATCTGCACTCAAGGATCACTCATGGTGGCCTCAGAGGATATGGGGTGCCAGGTATCAAACCCAGGTTGGCTGCATGCAAAGGTAGTGCCCTACCCACTGTACTATTGCTCTGGTCTCACAATTGAGCTGTCTTTTACATAATACATGAGCAGCATACTTTATCTTGATTGAATAACTGCTAAACCACAAGTGTAGGGGGACTGAGGGTAGGTAAGATAGAGAAGAGATGGTATGACAATAAAAACTGGGAATGATCGTGCTGCACAAGAACTGAGTGTTACAAGTAGGTAAAGGGATATTCTTGATAACTTTTCAGTGTTAATATTGCAAACCACAATGCCCAAAAGGGAAGAGAGAGAAAGAGACAGAGAGGGAGGGAGAATTAAAGTGCCTGAAATAGAGGCAGGCAGGGTGTAATGGGAAGGAACCTGGAAACACTGGTGCTGGGAAATGTACACTGATGGAGGAATGGGTGTTGGAATACTGTATGACTGAAATCCGATCATGAACAACTTTATAATGGACTATCTCACAATGATTCAATAAAAAAGTTAAAAAAGAAAAAGATTTTTTAATTTCTAATATCAAATCCTTCAAAAAATTCCATGGTTCCTTGTTCTCATTCTAATTTGAAACTAGCATCAAATAGAAGAATTTCTTTCAAGGCAATATTTTTTTTTTTGCCTCAAAATATTACTTGAGGGGCTGGAGCAATAGCACAGCGGGTAGGGCGTTTGCCTTGCACGCGGCCGACCCAGGTTCGATTCCCAGCATTCTATATGGTCCCCTGAGCACCACCAGGAGTAATTGCTGAGTGAAGAGCCAGGAGTAACCCCTGTGCATTGCCAGATGTGACCCAAAAAGAAAAAAATATATTACTTGAAAACTATGTCTATTCCAATGTCATTCATGGTTTTGACTTGATTGTAATTCCTCAGAAGTAAGCTAGAAAAGGAATAAGTGAAATAAGAAGGAGCCATCCTCATAAGCAGAGAACATGTATTGCATTTTCTGTGAGCTAAGAGTTTGGTATCCTAAACTTAGCTCTCTCTTTGACTCACAATTTTCAGCGCCCACTAACATCAGCAGTGTGAAATGTCCCAAATAAAACATAGGCATGTCCCAGCAAGGCTCCTAAAGTTAGAGTGAAACCTCAGGATTATTGACTTGAAGATTTGAGGTGACTTGGGCCAGATATAAGGAATAATGAAAACTAATACTTAGAGGAAATAGAGAGGAAGTAGGAGTACAGAAATTTGATGCAAAAATTAGAGGCCAGTCAGAGGAAAAGCAGTACATCATCTTAAGAGTCCTCAGACCAAACTTCCAGAGACTTAGCAAAAGAGCTTTGGTAAGAGACCAGATAAAAATGAGCAATCCATTTCCTTTTTGACTTCAATTTCATTTGATATTAAAAGGACAGTGTTATCTTTATATTTATGCCAGAAACTGCTACTTACATTTTCAGACTAGAAATTAATCCAAGCCTATAAAACAAGTATTATAAGGAGAATATTATTTGGCCATTTATGTAGTTCTAGGCAGTTTAATAAGCTCTTTATACATGGGTTTATTTAAAAGGCATAAACTATCTTGGACTTTCAGGAGTTCTTAGAATCCAGTAAGTTGTCAAACACAGCTTCTAAGTCTTGTTTTGGTTTATTTGGGAAGCCACAGGAGAAAGGCATCTTGAGTAAACATCAATAGCATGTATTTGAAATTTTAGTAGCCAGTCCAGGATAGTCTCCAATTATCTTCCTCCTCCTGCTATTCATGTCCCTGCCTTGAATGGGGTTCATTCATGCAAACCAGAATACTATTGCAGAGATCTTTACTGTTGCAATGTTTAATTGCTCAGAAAAAAAGTAAAAAAATAAATACTTTGCATATTCTTTCTCCTCTCTTGGATTATTTGCTTTGTGAAAAGCCAGCTGCTATGGGCACTCAAACAACCCTTAGGATAGGATACAAGGTAAAGAACTGAGAGTTCCTGCCAAAATGCAAGTAACAAATTGAGGTTTCCTGCCAACAACTTTGTACATGAATTGTGTTGGAGGCTTGTCTTCCAAACCCAATCAAATTTTGGTTGATTTCATCCCAAGCCAAAAAATTGACTTTAGCTTCATTAGTGATCTTCAGTCAGAATCAACAACTAACTTCTCTAGATTTCTGATTCACAGAAGTGATGGGACTATAACCGTTCATTAATTTCAGTAACTAGATTTGGGATAATTTGTTACACAGCAGCAGATAACCAATATAGATTTCAATACTTTGTTACTGGAAAGGGAAATAATCAGAGTAACAAATAATGAAAAATATGTAAATGGCTTTGGAAAATGCAGAGGTCAAAAGTTGCAAAACATGTGGAAGGAGTGTTAGATAAAACCTAAAGTATAGACCGAACATGAAGGCCACTCAATACCCACTCAATACCTTTATTGCAAACTACAACATCCAAAAGGAGAGAGAACAAAAGGGAATGCCCTGCTGCAGAGGCAGGGTGGGGGTGGTGAGAGGGATACTGGGATCATTAGTGGAGGTGAATGGGCACTGGTGGAGGGATGGGTAAACGATCAATATATGACTGAAATGCAAACACCAAAGTTAATAAGTTTGTAACTGTACATCACAGTGATTCTCTGATGAAAAATAAAAAATAAACCTAAAGTATAGTGAATATACTGATTTTGAGCAGGGTTTGAATGGGAGTTTACAGTGTGATACATGAAATGTTATCAAAATTGGAAAAAATGTATGCTCTTTTGTTGTGTTCTTATGTTCTTATATTCTTATGTGTTCCTATGTATGTTCTTATGTTATGTTGTGTTGTCACTTCCAGGAATGATCCCTGATGGCAGAGTCAGTTGTCAGCACTGAGCATCACTAGGTATAACTCAATAAATAAATTTAAAAAGGACCTAATAATAACAAAAGCCGTGGCTATAAACTCCTATGGAACCCTAGAAAATTATTGATTCCAATTAAGCTCTTTTTTTTCTCCACATCTCATTCTTAGGGAATTACATGGTGGAAGGCTTGCATTCAGCTCTTTGAACAATTTCCCCAGCTCAAATAATAGAGCTTTTAAGAAGCTTAGGGCTAAATTTTTTCAGCACAAATCAAAGTTAGAGAAGAACATATCTCCAAAAGATTTAAAGACATAACTTTGTAAACAACTATAATGACAGAAACATTGCTATATTAAACTGAATGGGAGACATAAAGCACAAAAAATGAGATAAAAGGTTTTTGAAGTTCAATTTACCTGGAACAGTCTTGTAAATCTGGATTAGCCTTTCATTGAAAAGCATTAGTGACTCAAACAATACAATTACGAGACTAGAGGGAAGATATAAGAACTATAGTGATGTAGGACAACATTCAAATCAAGCAAATTCCAAAATACATCCAGTTAGATTTCAACTATGCTTGCTTGTGTGTCTCCTTCTTTCCATAATGTAACCAGGAATCACAATAAAGTTATCTTATATCCATTGCTTCATTGCCTATTCAGTGAATATAGGGAAATCATTCCTATCTCTGTTTACTGGTGTTCAGATAAGAGAAGTTGTAACTCAAAAAATTGTACTTAAGAAACTTACACCAGAGGAACTCTTTGTGAGCCTGATATAGTTCATAGAATTCTCAAGTTTAATTTGAGGTTGTAAAGATAATGAAATTTCTAGAGTGCTCAAGAGGGTCTTATTTGCACGTTGGAGATATATATATATATCCAATTATATATATATATAATTGGAATCAGAAAGTAGTGAGTAGTAATGAGCCTCCAACTTAGGCCCCAGTATTGCTTGACATTCTGGAAATTATATCTTTACATACTCCTATGTTGAAAATGGCTCACTATGCAGTAACCAATATATTAAATGATTTCTAAGACCAGATTTATGAAAAACTGCTGCTTCCATTCTTGTCCTCTCATAGGATCACTCCCTGACTTAGAAAAAGTCAGCTTCCATATTGTGAGGGCACCCAATTAACCTTATGGAAAATAAACTGGGAAGTAGTGAGCTAATATGTACTAATATGGTTAATATTGGGAAAACATATATAAAAGTATACCTATATTTTATTAACATCAAAATGATCAACACAATATATCAAGTCCTAATTTCTGTGTTTGCTAATATATGTAATGTAAATGCCCTTACCATGATGATTCTAGTTTCAGAAATTACTTCTAAAACTTGTCAGTTTGAGTATAAAACATAGTTATAGCAAACCAAGTGTTAAATTTTAGAGCATAAATTATAATGCTGATAGAAATTCAAAATTTGCTAGTTTTATGTTAGTCTTTCTAGTTTGAAGTTAAAGGCAAGGAGATATTTAACATGAGCAAGTTCATATGGTCAATAAGTACAGGTAATGTTTTAAAGACTGATTAAAATTCTTGTTCAAAACCAAAATCAATTTTCTTTCTGGCTATTTCCAGTTTGACTCAGGACTAAGGAACTATATTAATTTGCATAATTGCCTTATGCATTGTTAATATATTTTCAAACTCTTCAAATTATTCACCTCAACAGCTTTTCACAAGCTCTTCAAATGAATAGTTACATGGCTTTGTTTCCCAGATGTTACTTCATGTGTCTGAATCATTCTACCCAGACATTTGTGATTACATCAATTCAGAATAGCAAGAACAAACACTAAATTTAACTTGGAACAATTTTAGCAAATTCTGTATTTAGTTTCTTCTTAAACTTTTACTATTTATATATTTTGAAACTGTAAGTTTAGTGATGGATGCTGCAGCAGAATATGAAAGACTGGGATGGTCTTTGGAATTTAGTTTGAGAAATACAAAACAAATGGCCAGAGAGAGCAAATACAAATTTGTGATGATAAAAGAAACAGGATGTGGGGCTGATTAAATAGTACAGCAGGTCAGGCATTTGCCTTGCAGGATGCCAATCTGAGTTCAATTCCTGGCATGCCATATGATCCCTAGAGAACCACCAGGAGTAATTCTCAAATGCAGAGCTAGGAGTGACCTTTGAGCATCAGTGGGTGTGGCCCAAAAAGTAGAGAAACAATATATGTAAAATTCACTCCCAAACCAAATTGTGACAATAATTCAAACTTAATGAGAGTATAATCTCAGGAAAGCATAGAAAAGCTTTGTGGTAAAAGAAATTACATCTAAACAATTTTCATGTAATTTGTAGAAGAATGATTCAACAAAACTGGGATGGTCATCACAAAAATCTGGAAAAAGAAAGTAACAACTCAGAGAAATTAGAGTATTGAAGGCAGTTTCTAGCATCAAATACACTCATATTATACATAATAATCTTTCAGCGTTTGTATTGCAAACCATAATGCCTAAAGTGTGTGTGAGAGAGAGAGAAAGAGAGAGACAGAGAGAGGGACAGAGAGAAAGAGAGAGAGAAGAGAGATGCCTGCAATAGAAGCAGACTGGGAGTGGAGAAAGGAGGAAGAGAAACTGGGAACATTAACATTAGTGATTGGAAATTACACTAGTGGAAGGATGGGTATTAAAACATTGTATTACTGAAACTCAATCACGAACAGCTTTGTAATGCTCAATCTTATGGTTATTCAACAACAACAACAACAACAACAACAACAACAATAATAATAATAATAATAATAAAATAGTCAGCAAATACATCCATATAACCCAGCAATTCCAATTTTTGAGTTCTATCCCACTGTCACTGTCATCCCATTGTTCGCTGATTTACTTGAGCAGGTACCAGTAACGTCTCTATTCCTCCTAGCGCTGAGATTTTTAGCAGCCTCTCCTTATTCATCTTTCCCAACGATTGAAGGCTCTTTCAGGGTAGGGGAATGAGACCTATTGTTACTGATTTTGGCATATCGAATACTCAAATACACCACAGGTAGCTTTGCCAGACTCTGCCTGTGTGGGTGGGATACTCTCGGTAGCTTGCTGGGCTCTCCGAGAAATATATATATATATATATATATATATGTGTGTGTGTGTGTGTGTGTGTGTGAAGTATATATATATACACACATATACATATATATAGATATATATGTATATATGTATGTATATATGTGTGTACATATGTGTATGTATATATATTTATTACTCTCTATGATTTGTTGCCTACTGATTGAACTCAGTTCTCACCCCGCCCCCCGGGACGCCCTGAGTGAAAACAGCTTGACGTGGAGTCCCCAGAGTTCTATCCTAAAGGTTCAAAATGCCTATTCTGAAAAGATATTTGACCTCCTATGTTCATTGCAGCGAAATTTACAATAGCCAAAATCTGGAAACAACCCATATGTCAAAAAAACCTAACTGTATAAAGAAACTATGGTACATATCACAATAGAATTCTACTTAGCTATAAGAAGAGCTATAAGAAATCATGCAATTTGCTGCTACATGAGTGGATCTGAAGAGTGTCATGCTGAGTAAAATTAGAATAAGGACAAATAGAGAATGATCTCTTTCACACGTAAGATTATTTTTTTTAAAAAAAAGCATAGTAAGGAAATAAATGTTCAATAGAAACTGAGTATTTTTCTTCAGTAGCAATCTTACCATGGAAGGGGAATCAAGAGGATTGGATGGGGAGTTCCACTGACACAGTGACAGAGGGAACTGAGCACTGTAGTGGAGGATGTTGGCACATTTTATGCATGAAACCCTACCACTAACAGTAATGTAAGTCACAATATCTAAATCAAAATTTGAAGGAAAAAATGTAAGCAAACAGAAGTTGACAAACAGTCCCATTCAAGAACGAGAATGATCCCACTAAATTTTTTATTAAGATAGCAGGATTTCAAAGTGTTAATATCTATGCATTTGAGACATAATATGGAACTGAACCACACCTACAAATTTCCAGCACTCTTCCACCACCATCTTATCCTTTCTCCTCCTCCTCTCCTTCCCCAACTCTCCATTTCTCAATCCTTGACCACTGCTCAATAACTTTAGTTCTATTGTCAGAGTATAAGGGTTGATTTGATTGGCCATTTTCTATTCACTTGCTTTTTTGTATTCCACATGTGAGGGAGAACATCTTGTACTTATTTTTCTCCTTCTGAACCATCTTGCTGAACAAATCACACTCTAGTGCAATCAAAATTACAGAGAAATGCTTGGTTTAGTCTCTTCCTATAGTTCAGTAGAATTCCATTGTGTATACCACAACATTTTTGTTTTTTGAGCCACACACTATGGTGCTCAGAGCTTACTCCTGGCTCCATGCTCAAGAATCACTCCTGGCAGGTTCAGGGAACACTATAGGGTACTCAGGATCAAATACAGATTAACTACATGGAAGGCAAGTGTCTTATCCTCTGTTCTATCTCTCTAGTCCCTAAATACCACATTTTTAAATTCACTCATCTACGTATATTTGGATTAATCCATATTTGGCTATAATAAATGGCACTGCACTTAGGTAAGTGTATTTCTTTCCAAATTAGTGTTTTTTGTTCTTGGGATATATGCCATGAAGTGGAATTGCTAGATCATATGGTAGCCTAATTTCATATTTAAGAACTTGCCATACTGATCCCATACAGATGGAATCAGATTACATCCCAACCAAGAGTAAGTGAAGGTTCCTTTCTCACCATATCGCTGCCAATACTGGCTGTTTCCAGATCTTTTTTTAGACACCATTCTCACTAGATGATATCAGTTAGATGACATCATATCTTTTTGACTTGCATTTTCCTGTTAGGGAAATGAATATATTTTTGAGACGAGGGCACACCTGACAGTGCTTAGGGCTTACTTCTGGCTCTTCAGTTAGGGATCAGGCCTCACCAGGCCTGGGGAACCACGTGGGTGCTAGGAATCAAACCTCATGAAAGGCTAGTACTACCTCTGTACTAGCTTTCTATCTTAGTAGGCAGTTTGGTCAGCACGTTTTCCTATTTTATTTTTCATTTTTGTTTTATTTTGGGGGCAGCACCAAACAATGATCAGGGGATACTCCCAGCTTCAGGCTAGCTATAGCAGAAGTTTTGATATCCTCTCTTCTTTTGTTGAGTAGCATTCCACTTGTTCATATATACTGCCATTTCTTTATCTACTTAACTGTTGTGGGATATTTGAGTCAATCTTGGATCTTCACTATTTTCAATAGTTTAGTGATGAACGTAGATGTGCATACACATTTTCAATTATTGTTTCCTTACATTTTTAATCATAGATTCCAAATAGCGGAATTACTAGGTCATATGGAAATTAGGTTCTACATATTTTTTAAAAAAATATTTAAATACTGTGGTTTATAAAGTTGTTCATGGCACAATTGTTATGGGCTTTCAATATTCCAACATCAATCCCACCACCAGTGTGACCTACTTTCCACCAGGAACAAAATAATTTATTTTCTATTGCTTTCTACAACAAAATACTAATGTAATTATTAAAAAATATTTAAGTAATAGAACTTTTTAAAAAATTGATTATATTACACAATGGTGTTATTGAAGTCACTGTGTGAGGATGTTCTAAGCTCTTTATTGCTAGTTGAGCCTTCTGTTATTGGTTTATTTGTTTACTTGTCTTCCAAGTTACTTTCCCATCTCATTTGGTGTGCTCCCATTGGAATTATAACACTGTGGAATTTGGTGTAGCACACCTCTATATGTGACTGTCAATCCAGAAACTTCAGGATCTGTAGAACTCAGCTGATGAGTTGACATGGCAGCAACTGGAGAAGGTGGGCAAGGCTGTGGGGGTTTCCAAAAGTGAAGGAGATGGCAGAAGTTGCCCACTCCTATTCCAAGAAAATCCCAGAGTTCTCAGCCTGAACACTGAGTACTTAGAATTTTCACAGTTAGGTGTCTCTGCAGAGATTATTGAAGTGTGGAGTTGGGTCATTGGCACGGTGACAGTGGTGGGTTGTAGGTGTGGCTGTTAGGGCTTTGGTGGTGTGGGTAGTTGGCCCACTACCCTCCCAAGGTTTTCAACTGTGTGAGTGTGTCCGTGAATTTTAGCTACTTGGCTTGTGTCTCTTTGGAAATTTAGTTAGTGAATCTGAAAAGCAGGGTCAGTGGGTGAGTGGACATGGCAGTAACTGTGGGAAGTGGGTGTATCTGTTTGAATCTGGAAGAATGGAGGGCAAGGGATATTTTGACACTTTTGAAAAATTTTCATACCATTTTCCAAAGATGCTTATCCAGATGGGCTAAAGCGATAGCACAGCGGGTAGGGCCTTTGCCTTGCACAAGGCTGACCCAGGTTCGATTCCTCCGTCCCTCTCGGAGAGCCCAGCAAGCTACTGAGAGTATCCTGCCCACATGGCAGAGCCTGGCAAGCTACCCGTGGTGTATTTGATATGCCAAAAACAGTAACAAGTCATCTCACAATGGAGACGTTACTGGTGCCCTCTCGAGCAAATCAATGAACAACAGGACGACAGTGCTACAGTGCTTATCTAAGTGACAGACCCATCAACAGTGAATAAATGACTCCTTCACCACATCCCCACCAACACCGGCTGCTTCTGGACTTGTTGAGATAGGCTATTCTCACTAGTGTAATATGATTATATATTGTCACTTTAATTTGAATTTTCTTGATACCTATGTTTGCTCTAAGATTTTATCCTAGAGTTTGTCACCGTCATCCTGTTGCTCATTGATTTGTTTGAGTGGGCACCAATGACGTTTCTCATTGAGAGACTTATTGTTACTGTTTTTGGCATATCCAATACGCACGGGTAGCTTGCCAGGCTCTGCCTCATGGGCTCAATACTCTCGGTAGCTTGCCGGGCTCTCCGAGAGGGGCGGAGGAATCAAACTCGGGTCGGCCAAGTGAAAGGCGAATGCCCAACCGCTGTGCCAAGTCTCTCAATGAGAGATGTTACTGGTGCCCGCTCGAACAAATTGTTGAGCAACGGGATGACAGTGATGATGATGATGATGAATTTTCTTGATAATCAGTGATAATAAACTCTTTCATATTCTGTTGTCCATCTGTATGTTTTTTTTGAGGATCTGTCTACTCAATTCCTCTCCCCGTACTTTGATGGTTGTTTATATTTTTGTAGCTGAGTACTGTAATTTTTAAACCTAATATATCAGCCCCTGTCAAATGTACATTGTGCAAATATTTTCTCTTATTAAGTATGACTTTGGTTTTAGCAACATTTTTTTCTGCATTTCAAAAAATTTCAATTTGATGTAGTTTGTTATTTTTGCTTTTGGTTTTTTGCTAGTGGGGTTGAATCATTGATGATAATTCTGAAGCCAATATCATAGAGTTCTTCATTTTATCTGATGGTGTTTTCTAGGAACACTTATAATATTGAGAACTTTTTTCCATTTTGCATTAACATTTGCACGTGATGTGAGAATAGGGATACAATTTTATTTATTTGCATGGCTTATCTAGTTTTTGTAACACTGTTTGCTGAAGAGTTTTCCCATTCTTCACTTGATGTGCCAAGCTCCTTTGTCCTAATTAAGTATTAATACAGCTGAGAGTTTGCTTTTGGGCTCTCAATTCTATTCCATGACGTGACTGCTTGTATGTATCCTAGCACCATACTTTTTTTTTTATTTCTACAGATTTATAGCATAGTTTAAGCTCAGGGTATACAATATCTCTGGTCTTTTTTCTCAAATTGCTCTTGGCTATTTGGGGAGTTTTATGGTTGTAAAAATTTTAGTAGCATTTGCTCTATGTCTTTGAAAATGTCAATGAATTTTGATAGGGATTGCCTTGAAACTACATAATGCTTAAGATAGGATGATCGTTTTAACAATATTAATTCTTCTGAGTCAAGATTCAGATTTTTAAAAAATTGCCTTGAGTACTCTTCTATCTCTTATAATAGTGATTATAATTTAAAACATATGTTTTCAAAACCTCTTACTAACATTGACACCAAGCTCCAATCTGTATCAATTAAGCCACACCCATGTGAGCCATCAGCGTCAATATGTTGATTCATGCCTTTTCACATAATTGTAAACTGCCTTTCCTTTCTCTTCCACATCATTGTTTTTCTATAAAATTAAAAACTAGTTCTGTGTATTGAATTTATAATCTACCACTTACAAATATGTTTCTAGAAGCTTTTGGTTGATCCTAGGATTTTCAGTGTATAATAATAACATGCCATCTAAAAATCATGATAATCCTTTCCACTTTTAATTGCTTTATTTTTATTACTTATTTATGTGGCAAGGACTTTATTTTTTATTTTTTTATTTTATTTTATTAGTGAATCACCGTGAGACAAAGTTACAGACTTATAGGTTTTCATGCTTACGTTTCAGTCATACAAGGATTGAGTGCCCATCCCTCCACCAGTGCCCATTTTCCACCATCAATGGTCCCAGCATCCCTCCCACCACCCCCAACCTGTCCCCTTCACCCCACCTTGCCTCTGTGGCAGGGTATTCCCATTTGCTCACTCTCTCTTTTTGGGTGTTGTGGTTTGCTAAGAGGTATTAAGTAGGCATCTTGTTTGGTCTATAGTCTATTTTCAGCCTGTACCTCCCATCCCTAGTGGGTCCGTGTAGCACCCTTGTGGCAAGGACTTTAAATACTATGTTTAATTATAATGGTGAAAATGGAAATCTTTGTCTTGTGCTTGTCTTAGAGGAAACACTTTCACTTTTTCACCTCTCAGTAATAGTTTAACTCTGTATAAGTTCCTTCAATAGCTATATTGTTGAGAGTTTTTAATCCTAAATGAGTACTGAATCTTATTAAAAGCTTTCCTTGCATCTATTTATATGATTTTTAACAATTCTTTCATTATTGTGATATATCACATGATTTGATTTTTGTATATCCAGCCATCCTATATCCCTAGATTAAATCATGCTTTATCATATCCCTAGATTAAATCACCCTTTATCATAGTGTCAGTTTTACAATGTATTGCTGAATTCAGTTTGCTAGATTTTGTTTAAGTTCTTTCCATCTATGTTCATGAATAATATTGATTTATAATTTTACTTTTAGCAATGTCTCTCTGATTTTGATATCAGAGTAACATTTGCTTCATAGAAATTGGAGGAATTTCTGTTTAAAATTTCTGGAGACTAAGAAAGCCAGGTAGTTGATTGTCTTTACAGGTTTTGAAGGATTTGGTAGTAGACCTGTCTGGACCTGAACTTTTGGTTTTGGAGAATGTTTTAGTTGCTTTTTGTTTCCCAGTCATATATTTGGTCTTCACAAATTTTCTACTTCTTACTGATTCAGTTTGAGGATATTGTAAGATTATCATCATCATCATCATCATCATCATCATCATCATCATCATCATCATCATCCCATTGATCGTCGAATTTCTTGAGTGGTCTCAGTAAGCGTCTCCATTCGTCCTAGCCCTGAGATTTTAGAAGCCTCTCTTTACTCATCCTTTCCAATGGTGTTGAATTGGGGACTCTTTCAGGGTCAGGGGAATGAGATCCATAATTATTACTGGTTTTGGCATATGAATACGCCATGGGGAATTTTGCAAGGCTCTCCCATGTGGGTAGGAAACTCTCGGTAGCTTGCCAGGCTCTCCCAGAGGGAGAACTAGGCCATAAGATGACTCAAGGCCGCAAAGCTTCCCAGCTTTCAGGAGCTTGGTTTTAAAGTCTCTGGATGTTGGCAATTGGTGGGATTACATGGTGCCAGGGGCAGTCCCTGGGTGTGACCTCTTAGCTACTAGAAGATGGGGAATCTGGGCAGAAGAGGCCCAGTCCCGATCCAAGCAGGCTCGGATTGTAAGATAATAAAAATTGTAAGATCATAAGATTATAAAACAATTATTCTTTTCTCTATGTCCTCCACCTTTTTAGCATAAAATTATTCATAGTAACCTCTTATGACCTTTTGTATATGTGTGTTATCTGCTATAATGTCTCACCTATTTTTCTTACCCAATTTATTAGAGTTTTATGTTTTATCATAAGTCTCACTAGAAAGTTTTCAATTGAGTTTACTCTTTCAAAACCATAGGTCTTGGCTTCATTGATCTTTCAAATTTTAAAATTTCTATATCATTGATTTCTGCTTTGATTCTACATTATATGTAATATTTACTGTTTTTATTTTCTCTTTACTTTCACCTACTTTGAAGTTTGTCTGGTTTATCATTTCTTAAATTGTGAAGTTAGATTAGTTGAACCTTTTATTAGCTCTTGATGAAAACCTGTATGGCTATGAAGTTCCCTTTTAGTAGAGATATCATGTGTCCCATATAATTTGCCTTTGTTCTCATTAGTTTATATAAATAATTTTATATTTTTTGTTCCCATTTCATCTAATAGTTGTTTAAAGCATGCTGTTTAGTTTCAGATTATTTGGACTTTTCCCAGCATTTTAAATATCTTTATCTACTATTAAATGACTACTACAAATGACTATTTCATAGCATAGTCATTTGAAAAGGTATTTGATATAATATCTATTTTTGTGATATTATGGGCTCTCTGTCCCAACACATCTTCTATCATGAGAATAGAAGAAGAATGCACTGAAGAAGTATGTGTACCCAGTTTTTGAGGACTGAAGGGTCCTATACTTGCCTATTAATTCCAATTATTCCATAGTTTTCTTTACGACTAATGTTTCCTTATTATTTTTTTTTATTTCTGGTTTGGTTAATCTATTCAGTGGTAAAAGGAGATTTAAGAAATCTCCTACTTTTGTGTTGGGGACAATATCTTTCTTCAGGCCTATTTGTAGTTGCTTTATATATGTCTATGCTCTTTAATTAGCATATATGTTAATGATTGCTAAGATTTCCTGGATATTGATTCATAATCATTATATAATGCCTATTTGTGTTTCTTACTACATATTTTTATTTAAAACCTACATTGTCTAACATAAGTATAGCTATACCAATCTTTGATTAGGCTACCATTTCCCTGTCTGATTGTTTTCCAACATTTGATTTGAGCCTGTGTTTATCTTGACAGTTCAAGTGTGTGTTTTGTACACAGTTAAAGGTTGGGTTTTGTTTCACCCACTCTGTGTCTTTTAATTTATGAGTCAGGCCATTGTTCTTGAGTAAAATTTTTGAAATAAGGGAATTCATTACTACCTTTTTATATAGATTCTGAATGTTAATTCTCATTATAATTTAGTTTGGTATGTCCTATCTTCATCATTTTAGGGATGGTAACATCAAAGGTTTAGATATTCTAGATCATTTGGCACATAAAAAAACTGAAATTTGAGTCTTTAATAATAATTACTAGAATAAATTGTAGCTGAATACATTATATTTGTAAAAATGGTACTCTCAAAACCCTATGTGTTTTACTTCCCAGAGAAATACTATACACTTGATGGCATAGTTAATTACTCACTTATTTTTGAGAGAACTGAAACAAACAAGTTGAGTGAAATATGCAGAACTCCACAGCACATAATTTTTAGGCCTTGAATTTTACTGAACCCAGACAAGTCTCAGTCTATATTCCACATTGTTTTTTTTTATGTATTTGCTTTAGCCACATTCAAAAAGGATTTATTTTTATGAAAAGGGAATGAAGAAAAAGAAAGCAAGGAAGATCTCAGATTATAGGAGGGTCTCCTTAAGCAAGAGTCAAAAGAAAGGCAGAAACCAATTCACTTTTGGATCTTTTTCACAAAGGGGAGGACGAATACTTTTCATTGTGTTTAAGAAGGCAGACCATAGGAGTTACAATGTTGACGTGATAAATTTTTGAAATCTCTGTCCTTAACGCCTAACTTCTTCCACTTCTCCACCTTACTCATTTTAAATCTATGCTCTTACCCTCTTTGTTATTGCCCCTGCAAAAGTTTTCCTAGTAAAGACTGCATAGAGAGGCACAGTCTTCTGACTGCAAAGTATGTACTAAGGCCAACAAGATACAATAAAATCATCTTCATAACCTCAATATATGTAAATAAAGCAGCAGTTAATATTTAGGAGTAAATACACAAAATATATACTTGTTCTAATAGAAAAATTATTGAGTAATTTTGAAAATGTATTAAGAAATGGAAAAATCTTGCAGAAAGATTGAATTTCAGAACCTAAGAGTTATAATAAAGTCATAGTTAAAATGTAAGTAGAAATTACAGATAGAAAGGAGAAATTGAATTTAAGTTGAGTTTTAATCTATCTGCCTCCATATTACCCAGGATAAATAATCCAAGAATTTGTCAATAGGAATAATTTAAGGGCACTTTTAAACCAACCCCAACCCTTCCAGAAGTACGGGTATCTTTGACAAGATTTTAAATGTCCATTTGTTTTATGGTGTATTTAAATTCTGAACATCTATACAGCCACTTAACTTTTTTATTGTGGGCCACACCAGGCTGTGTGAATGGCTTATTTCTAGTTCAGACTTCATTCCTAGCAGTGTTCAGGTGACCCTATGCTGTGACAGGGACCTAACGTGGGTCAACTGCAAGCAAGACAAGTGCTCTACTCACTATCTTATATCTCTGACCCCTTGACTTTTTTGTTTTGTTTTGTTTTGGTTTTTTGCTTTTTGGGTCACACCTGGCGGTGCAGAGGGGTTACTCCTGGCTCTGCACTCAGGAATCACTCCCTGGAGGTGCTCAGGGGACCATATGGGATGCTGGGAATCGAACCTGGGTCGGCCGCGTGCAAGGCAAACGCCCTACCCGCTGTGCTATCGCTCCAGCCCCCCCTTGACTTTTTTTTAATTATTATTTAGACAGAACTTCACATTCAGCGATGTATTTTATGGCTATATAATTTTTTAAGGATAGGAGGAAATTTTTTGAAAGACTTATTTAGTATATTGCACTTTGTTTCCACTTATATGGTTACTTAAGCAATTGACAAATCTGGTGGTTTATTGCTCTGAACTCTTGCTGAATGAAACTCCATTTCCATTAATAATAGTTCCACATTAATGTTTTTCACTGATGTTTGAATAGAAAGTTGAACTTAGAAGTAATTCCTTTGATACTCTTTAATAACTGTTTCTAAAATGGAAAGAATTCAGAATCAGTACTTTCTAACTGAAAAAAAAATAAGGTGGCAATGAGAACTGATTATACCTTCCTGACCTTCTATGACATTTAAAACTGATTCTTTCTGCTCAACTCCCTTTGTGTTAACAAGATAGAGACTTGGCCAGATTCGATAAGAGAAACCATGCTTCATGGCATTCATTGTAGCATTATTCACATGTAGCCTTATAAACAAAACAACTGTCTCCATCTTTTTCTCTCTTCCCTCCATTTTCCCCTCTCTCCTCTGATTTTTTGAAATTCCTGAATTTTGTTCTAATTATCAGTTAGATTACTGGTTATAGAAAGAAGTGTTCTGTTCTTATGTAAAGAGTGAAACTGTGAGTAGGATGATATCCTGGATACAACTAAGCCTATCTTATTTAACAATGAGTTGAATCCCTTTTGATGGGGTTTGGCGAACCATAGGTGGTACTGGGAATCAAACTTGGGTCTGCCATGTGCAAGGCAAGCATCCTATCCATTGCACTATCACTCTGATTCTTCATGTCAGTTCTCAAAAATAATCAGTGGAAACCAGAGGTATGGTTTAAAGGACCAGGGTGCATGCTTTGCATATGGGACTCCTGTTTCAGTCCCTGAATCCTGACATTGCATGATACCTAGATAAAAATAGGAAGAATACAGAGCATTTGATCAGGAGTAGCCTCTGAGCACCACTAGGTGTGGCCCAAAAGCAAAAAAGAAAAAACACAATCATTTCATCACATTCCAAGCATAAATGAGAAAATTCAACATGCAGATCGTATAGAAAACGTTCATTTCAAAATTTTAAATGGAGCTTGGTTGTGCAATTAATTATTCAAATGGCTGCAGCTGATAAACCCAGAATAGGAAAGAGTTCAAAAGGACCAGGATAAACATGTTTGGGTTTATAAATAGCATCTATCTTCTATTAGTTTTATTTCATGAATATAGCAAATCAACACATGTCCCTAATATGAGTTACTTTTGTCCCAAAATAACTCTCATGCCAAAGCACCTGGGTACACTTTGAAGATAAAGAGGCAGAGTGCATACTCTTAAGTGTTTAGTTTCTGAAGTTTCTCTATGACACTACATGATTCTCATATCACTGTCACTGTATCACTGTCATCCCTTTGTTCATTGATTTAGTTGAGAGGGCACCAGTAATGTCTCTATTCCCCTCAGCCCTGAGATTTTAGCAGCCTCTTCTTACTCGTATTTCCCAATGATTGGATGCTCTTTCAGGGTCAGGGGAATGAGACCTATTGAATTTTTGGCATATCAAATACACCATGAGTAGCTTGCTATGGAAAATGGGTAGGAAGTGTCTTATAATATGTCCAGAAGAAGGGCCAGAAAGTGGTCTGGAGCATGGCAGCAGTTGGGTATGGATAGTGGAGGTTGGCTTCTGGGTCTGGGTCCCTTGAGGCAGGGAAGGTTCTCACCCGCCCCATTCTGGGGCGCTCTGAGAGAAAACAGCCTGGCTTGGAGTCCAGTGGCATGGCTATGGGGGCCTCATTTTATACTCCCGTCTGGGAGGAGCAGCCTTTGAGATCTGGAGGGTGGCCGATGAGGAGATTATCTGGTGCCAGCAGGGTGTGGCAGGGTGTGGCTTATGGATGTGATCCCTGGGTCATGAAAGATTGGGGATAGCAGGCAGAGGATCTCAGCTTTCCGGTCCCTATGAGTCCAGAGTGCAAGGTCACAAAGTTCCGCATTTTCTGATTCTCATATCACTGTATCACTGTCATCCCATTACTCATCGATTTGCTTGAGCAGGCACCAGTAACATTTCCATTGTGAGATTTGTTACTGTTTTTGGCATGTTGAATACGCCATGGGGAGCTTGCCACACTCTGCTGTGTGGGATTCTCATATAACCTCAACAATAAAATTATAAGTGCAATGTGCCATTGACCAGCAATTTCCAACCTATAGGTTGACACTGCATTTTTCAGGCTGCTAGTGATACTTTACAGGGTTTCAGAGCCTGGGGCGCTTGGATGCCGTGGAACAGGTTAATGACAGCAGTGCCTGAAAAAGAACCAGTTGATTCCACAGCAGAATATGCTGTCTATGACTAGCAGGAAATTTATGAATGAAAGATTTGAAAAGGACTAGTGACACATGTTCTAAATCAGGGTCTTGCCATCCATTTTAGACAATGATTATGTTATATCTTTTTTAATCTATCCTTCACATTGCAACAAATTTTGTAGTGTTTGTTTTCTGCTTTAAAAATACTTTCAGAATAGTAACTGAAAGGTTAAATAGAAGTAAAATATATTTCTATCTATATTTCTGTGTTGAATTCAGTAGACATGTATGGGTACCATACGTAATCTAAGAAGCTAAGAATATTTTGCCAAGATGCTCAGAGACTAGCCAGAATACTAACATATTAATTATCCAGTTCTGCATAGCAATTTACCCCAAAGTTAGGTACTTAGTTTCTATAATCTCACAATTTCTATAGACCAGGAAGTTGAGGTTGGCTGCATCTGGTCTATATTATGTGAAAAATTTGCAGTGACACTATCTCTTGAGAATGCCCTTTCTGAGGTCCAAGGGTTCAATTAGGAAAGGCTTTAACTTCAATAACATCACTGGTGTCTGACCAGAGTTTCCCTTGACTGCTAACTCGTCACTTCTTACTTTCTGTCCCACTCCACACAAATTGGACAGTTGGCTTTCCTCACAGCAGGGATAGGGTTAATGGGAGAGGGAGAGAGACAGAGGAAGAGAGAAAAATAAAACCCCCAATAAAAGACAATAGCTGAAGTCTCTTACAAACCTGTGTTAATAGAGAAGACATATGCCATCTATTGCTCACACCCCTCTCCTGTGTGGAAGTGAACAATATGTGTCAAACCAAAAGGTTTGCACCATCTCAGAGTCTGGCAAGCGCAGATTTGTCTTTTCAAAAAGTATAAGTGTAATTCAGAGAATAATCCTTCTGATTAAGTGATTAAGCTATACAAAAATAACACAGAAGACTTGGACTAACAAAGAAAGGGTCATGGGGCTGACAAAGCTTCCAGCAAGTTTTGAGGGGTGGTTAGATTTTAAACAGATAAACAAAAGCTAAAAGAACATTCTGTTTAAGTAAAGGGCCTAAGAGGGTAGACAATTATCTATAAAACATTCTGGAGAAGCTAAGAAAGCCAACTAAGTTTGTTCTGACAGCCTTGCCCTTTGGGGGGGCCAAATAAAAATTTCAAGAGTGAAGAATGATGCGCCTTCCTGCTTAGAATTCTAATTTGTAATTTTTTGACACCACAAACCGCAAGCCACTGAAGTTCATGGAAAATCATGTTACAGACAAAAATGTGGAAGGAGCTGCCAGGAATTCTGGGATTCAATTCCTAGGATGTCTGTAACACTATACAGAAAAATTTCAACTTTACTGTTTAATAGGTCAGTGCTTGTATGAAGCACAGCATTATGTGACCAATGCTAAAAGAGGCCATTATTTTTCACATTAAAAATATTGTCCAAAATGAAATTAACAAAATATTTGTACATTGTAATAAGCTGTATTCTCATCAATTAGGTAATATTTAATACCTTTTCAATGATATATTCCTCATCTCATTTAGCCTTCAATTTATTTATGTGTAAATTAAGCAAAGGAAAATGATACATGTATACTGAACATTTTCTTTCCTCTTTGAGTTCAGTGTTTGATGGCAAAGGGAAGGCTTGGAAATTCTCCATTGATCTATTTCTTTTAGGGTTTGTGTGACACAACTGTAATTGGTATATGGATACAATAGAAAACATATAATAAAATTCCCTGTTATAACAAAGCATGGGCTTTGGTTATTAAGCAGAAGTGATATGTACCAACTCCAGGGTACTCACCCCATTGTAAATCTACTTAGTTGTGCTCTTTACCGTCTTTGGGGGAGGGGATTGTGGAATAAAATATAAATAAAAAAATTACCATTTCTTGTTCACAGTTCAGTGTCATTAAGTACCTTCATGGTTTTGTATTCCTATCACCTCGATTGAATCCTACAAATCTCTCATAATCCCCAATTAAATTGTACACATTTAAAACAATAACTATATGTCCCTCTCTCTCCAACTCCTGTTACTCACCATTATACTTTTACTTAATATACATTTTATAATTTTAAATACTTCATGAAAGCTAAATTATAAAACAGTTGTCTTTTTGAAGTATGGCTTATGTCATAGAGAATATGTTCAAGGTATACCTATTTCCGTTTTGCTATCTGAAATATACTTTGACAACAAAGGTCATGTTCTCTCTCACACATATAGAATTTGTTTATATCTTTATGTAAACTTAGACATCCTCATAGTCTGTTAATACAAAGACATCATAGATAGTGTGTAACTTTCTGATTAAAATAAGAGAAACAGGGTCTATCAGTTGATACTGCTTTCAATATGTGGACAAAAATTTGATAATGAAGTGCAAAAGTAATTTGCAGGATCCAGAAGTGAGCAAGTTGGTAGGTGTTTCCCCTTAACCACTGATTTGAAACTTCTTTATACGCTAATAAATAAGAAACAAAAATTAGGTTTCTTTTTCAATTGGAATGTCTATTGTAACCATATGAAATGATTTGCCTTTAGTCTTATACATTTGCTCTCATTACAGACCCTCTGCTCCTTAAGACTATGATCCAAGAGGTCTTTTAGCCCATTTTGGCACCCAGAGCAGCTTCTTACAGAAATGCATATAGACTGTGAGCTGTACTATGGCTATGTGCCACCTGGGGAGGGAATTTCCCTCTCCACCCTGTTTTTCTGCGCAGAAAATGGCAGCGGCAGCATCATCCACGTGGTGAGAGCCACCCCCTAAGACTTCCACCCAGAGGTAGGAACTTTGCAATATTGTGGCTTGTAGGAGATCATGGGAAGGGGGCATTACCAGCACACCCTCGGCCCAGATAAGATCCGGAGCTGCTGCTCGTGAAACAGACCCTCTGCTCCTTAAGACTATGATCCAAGAGGTCTTCTAACCCATTTTGGCACCCAGAGTGGCTTCTTACAGAAATGCATCTAGACTGTGAACTGAACTAAAATATCAGAAATACAAAACCACGCGGCTTTTATCGCGGCCACGCAAGCTCATAGAATCTTCATTCTCAGCAATGAAAATAAATGATTAAATGATGCCTTTTCAGCAGGTCTGATTGTTGGGAGAAAATTCCAAACAATAATAGTGAGTTCTCTATTGAAATATAGAATGTATTCAAAGTATAGAGAGAATAAAGTGAAGATTATTAGCTACTTAGGTGGGGGCTGGGTGGGAGTGGGGTATACTGGGGTTCTTGGTAGTGGAACATGTGCACTGGTGAAGGGATGGGGGTTCAATCATTATATGACTGAGACCTAAACCTGAAAGCTTTGTATTTTTTCATGGTGATTCAATATAATAAAATTAAATTAAAAAAAATCATTTGATCTGAAGCCCCCTCCCCGCCCCCTGCCCGCCGCGGCTCGGGGCTTCTCCTGAAGCCCCTGCCTGGCACCTTTCCGCCGCCGCCGTCGGATCCTGACCAATCCCCACTCTGCTGCTTAGGGGTGTGTCCTCATCTCAGGGGGCGTGGCCTAAAAAGTGGGCGTGGCCTCTTTCCGGAGCGGCCAACGCTAACGCGGCCGCAGTTATTTTTTTTTTACCATTCCATGCCTTCTCCTTTGGCCACAATTGATAGAATTCATTCCTTCAAAGAACTCCCTGAGGCCCTCCCTTTCCCCCACTTCCCGCTGCCGTCTGCATCTCCCGAGTTTCTGAAGTCACTCCCTGCTCGCCCAGCGGCGCACCCCGTCTCCCGAACCGGCTTGTAACTGCGCACATCCCCCCCATCAACAGGAAGACACTGGGGGCGTGGCCTGTGTCTTAGTGGGCGTGGTCTAAAGTGGGCGTGGCCTGCTCTCAGAGCGGCCAACGCTAACGCGGCCGCAGTTATTCTTTGCTACCTCAGCTCAATCCCTACTGTGTATTCCTTTGAAAACTCACTTTTGCGATCTCAAACATTTACCCAAAATAGCCATTAGCTTAGGCTGACAGTATAAAAGCTATCAGTGAATAAAGGAAGTTTAGCACAATCGGAGCCCCTTCTTCCCACAAAAAGAAAGAGGAATAAATAACTACAAGGTTCCAACTCTGCACTTCCGTGACAATATGAAGAAACAGCGAAAATCCCCTCCACGAAGAGAGCGAGAAGAAAAGATACTAGAAACCTCAAAAGAGTCTCCCAACATCTAAGACCTCTCAGATAAACAATTCAGAGAGGAAATATGGAGGAGAGTCGACCTACTCCAAGCAACTATGGAACAGACATCCAATAAATTAAGGGAGGAGATGAATCAAGCGCTGGAACGGTCTACCAAGAAAATACAGGAAGAAATGAGAGCAGAAATGAGAGCAGAAATTTCAAACCTTAGAACGGAAGTCTCACAAATAAAGCAATCGGTAGATGAAATAAAAATATCACTAGATGCCCTCAACAGCAGAATGACTACAGCCGAAGACAGAATCAGCGAGCTTGAGGATGAGCTGCAGAAAGCTTACAGACAGCAACAAATAATGGCCAAAGACCTCAAAATGGCTATAGAGCGAATCAGAGCCCTGGGGGATGACTTCAAGAGGAACAACATAAGAATCACTGGAGTACCAGAACCACAGGGAAGTAACCCCAATGAAAAAAACATAGTCAAAGACATCATCACTAAGAAATTCCCAGAGCTGGAGATGGCAGGCGTCCAGATACAAGAAGTCCGAAGAGTGCCAGCAAAAAGAGACCCAAATAAAAAGACTCCAAGGCATATCATAGTCAGAATGGCGGATGCTGTAGATAGAGACACAATTCTACAAGTAGCAAGGTCAAAGAGGGAAATCACATACAAAGGAGCACCCCTCAGATTTACGGCCGATCTGTCAGAAGAAACCCTCCGAGCCCGAAGACAATGGTGGGACATAGTGAAAAAACTCAACGAAATGAATGCCTCACCAAGAATACTTTATCCAGCTAAACTCTCACTCAAACTCGAAGGAACCATACACTATTTCTCGGATAAACAACAGCTCAGGAACTTCATAGACTCAAAACCAATCTTGAAAGAAGGTCTAAAGGGGCTACTGTAAGACAAGGAGGAGCCCCATAAGAACAACAAATCCCACAGAAAGATGACACAAAACCACATCACAATAATCTCTCTCAATGTCAATGGCCTAAATGCACCTACCAAGAGACACAGAGTGGCTAAATGGATCCGGAAATTAAACCCAACATTCTGTTGCCTGCAAGAAACACACCTGAACAAACAGAGTAAACATAGACTCAAAGTCAAAGGATGGAAAACAATCCTCCAAGCAAACAACCCCCTTAAAAAAGCTGGAGTGGCCATCCTGGTATCCGACAACATAGATTTCAGGATGAAAAAGATCAAAAGGGACAGCGAAGGTCATTTTCTGTTTATCAAGGGATATGTACAACAGGAAGAAATCACACTCTTAAACGTATATGCTCCTAACGAACGACCGGCTAAATATTTAAAACGACTCCTAACAGACTTCAAAGAGGACATCACTAACAGCACAATTGTAGTCGGAGACTTCAATACGGCCTTATCACCTCTAGATAGATCCACAAGAACAAAACTCAACAAGGAAACACTGACTCTGAATGAAGAAATTGAAGAGAGAGGCCTAATAGACCTATACAGGGCCTTACACCCCAAAAAGAAAGAATACACATTCTTTTCCAGTGCACATGGAACATTTTCAAAAATAGACCATGTACTGGGCCCCAGAACATACCTCAATAGAATCAGAAAAATAGAAATTGTATCAACCATCTTTTCAGACCACGATGCGCTGAAGATAGAAGCTAACCACCCACAAATACGGAAAATCAAATCAAACACCTGGAAATTAAACAATTCCATGTTGAACAATGAGTGGGTCAAGAAGGAAATCAAGGAAGAAATCAAAAGATACTTAGAAACAAATGAGAATGAAGACACGAGCTACCAAAACCTATGGGACGCAGCTAAAGCCGTGTTAAGGGGAAAATTTATAGCTCTCCAAGCATTCCTCAGGAAGGAAGAAAGGACCCACATAGATAGCTTGACTTCACGACTCAAGACCCTAGAAAAGGACCAGAAAAAGGACCCCAAACCAGACCGAAGGAAAGAAATAATAAAAATTAGAGCAGAAATTAATGACATCGAAACCAAAAAAACAATCCGAAAGATCAATGAAACAAAGAGTTGGTTCTTTGAGAAAATAAATAAGATTGATAAACCGCTAGCAAGTCTCACAAAGAAAGAAAGAGAGAAAACTCTAATAAATCGAATCAGAAATGAAAAGGGGGACATCATAAGAGAACCCAGTGAGATTCAAAAGATCATTAGAGACTACTTTGAAAGTCTTTACGCCACAAAAAAGGAGAACCTAAAAGAAATGGATGGATTCCTTGATTCCTACAATCTCCCAAGACTGAAGAAAGAAGACCTGGAATACCTGAATAGACCCATCAATGTTAAGGAAATTGAAACGGTAATCAAAAACCTCCCCAAAAACAAAAGCCCAGGCCCAGATGGTTTCACTGGCGAATTCTTCCAAACATTTAAAGAAGACCTATTGCCTGTTTTCCTCAAACTTTTCCAGGAAATTGAAAAAACAGGAACTCTCCCAAACAGTTTCTATGAAGCACATATCTCGCTAATACCAAAAGCAAACAAAGACACCACTAAGAAAGAAAATTACAGACCAATTTCCCTGATGAACACCGATGCGAAGATCCTCAACAAAATACTAGCAAATAGGATCCAACAACTCATCAAAAAGATCATACATCACGACCAAGTGGGATTCATCCCAGGGATGCAAGGATGGTTTAACGTTCGGAAATCAATCAACATAATCCAGCATATCAACAAAAGTAAAGATAAAAACCATATGATCATATCAATAGATGTAGAGAAAGCATTTGACAAGATCCAACATCCTTTCATGATGAAAACCCTCGCCAAAATGGGGATTGGAGGAACTTTCCTCAAGATAGTCGAAGCCATCTATCACAAGCCTACGGCAAGCATTATCCTCAACGGGGAAAAACTAAGGGCCTTTCCTCTGAGATCAGGCACAAGACAAGGATGCCCACTCTCACCACTCCTCTTCAATATAGTACTGGAAGTACTTGCGATAGCTATTCGACAAGAAAAAGAGATTAAGGGCATCCAGATAGGAAAGGAAGAAATCAAACTCTCACTATTTGCAGACGACATGATACTATATCTAGAGAAGCCTAAAACCTCTACTAAGAAACTCTTAGAAACAATAGACTTATACAGTAAAGTTGCAGGCTACAAAATCAATACCCAAAAATCCATGGCCTTCATATATGCAAACAATGAGGCAGAGGAAAGGGACATGAAAAAAGCAATCCCATTCACAATCGTGCCCCAGAAAATCAGGTACCTCGGAATCAGCTTAACCAAGGAAGTAAAAGACCTTTACAAAGAAAACTACATAACGCTACTCCATGAAATCCAAGAGGACATGAGGAAATGGAAACATATACCCTGCTCGTGGATAGGGAGAATCAATGTTGTCAAAATGGCAATACTCCCTAATGCATTATACAGATTCAATGCGATCCCTATAAATATACCCATGACATTCTTCAAAGAAATGGATCAAGCAATCCTAAAATTCATATGGAGTAACAAACGTCCAAGGATAGCTAAAACAATTCTTGGGAAAAAGATGATGGGAGGCATCACCATCCCCAACCTCAAACTTTACTACAAAGCAGTAACAATTAAAACAGCATGGTACTGGAACAAAGGCAGAGCCGTAGACCAATGGAACAGGGTGGAATATCCCTACACACAACCCCAAATGTATGACCATCTAATCTTTGATAAGGGAGCAAGAGATGTGAAGTGGAGCAAGGAAAGCCTCTTTAACAAATGGTGCTGGCACAACTGGACAACCACATGCAAAAAAATGGGTTTAGACCTTGACCTGACACCATGCACAAAAGTCAGATCAAAATGGATTAAAGACCTCAACATTAGACCACAAACCATAAGGTACATTGAAGACAAGGTCGGCGAAACCCTCCACGATATTGAAGATAAAGGTATCTTCAAAGGTGACACGGAACTAAGCAATCTAGTAAAAACAGAGATCAACAAATGGGACTACATTAAACTAAAAAGCTTCTGCACCGCAAGAGATACAGTGACCAGAATCCAAAGACTATCCACAGAATGGGAAAGGATATTTACACAATACCCATCAGATAAGGGGTTGATATCAATGGTATATAAAGCACTGGTTGAACTCTACAAGAAGAAAACATCCAACCCCATCAAAAAATGGGGCGAAGAAATGAACAGAAACTTTACCAAGGAAGAAATACGAATGGCCAAAAGGCACATGAAAAAGTGCTCTGCATCACTAATCATCAGAGAGATGCAGATCAAAACAACTTTGAGATACCACCTCACACCACAGAGACTAGCACACATCCAAAAGAACAAAAGCAGCTGCTGTTTGAGAGGATGTGGGGAGAAAGGGACCCTTCTTCACTGCTGGTGGGAATGCCGACTGGTTCAGCCCTTCTGGAAAACAATTTGGACGACTCTCAAAAAATTAGATATTGAATTCCCATTTGACCCAGCAATACCACTGCTGGGAATATATCCCAGAGAGGCAAAAAAGTACAATCGAAACAACATCTGCACATGTATGTTCATCGCAGCACTGTTTACAATAGCCAGAATCTGGAAAAAACCCGAATGCCCCAGAACGGATGACTGGTTGAGGAAACTTTGGTACATCTATACAATGGAATACTATGCAGCTGTTAGAAAAAAGGAGGTCAAGAATTTTGTAGTTAAGTGGATGGGCATGAAAAGTTTCATGCTGAGTGAAATGAGTCAGAAAGAGAGAGACAGACATAGAAAGATTGCACTCATCTATGGTATATAGAATAACAGAGTGGGAGACTAACACCCAAGAACTGTAGAAATAAGTACCAGGAGGTTGACTCCATGGCTTCTAGGCTGGCCTCACGTTCCGGGGAAAGGTCAACTCAGAGAAGCGATCACCAACTACATTGTAGTCGAAGGCCATGTGGGGGAAGGGAGTTGCGGGCTGAATGAGGGCTAGAGACTGAGCACAGCGGCCACTCAACACCTTTATTGCAAACCACAACAGCTAATTAGAGAGAGAAAACAGAAGGGAATGCCTTGCCACAGTGGCAGGGTGGGGTGGGGGGGAGATGGGATTGGGGAGGGTGGGAGGGACACTGGGTTTACGGGTGGTGGAGAATGGGCACTGGTGAAGGGATGGGTTCCCAAACTTTGTATGAGGGAAGTATAAGCACAAAAGTGTATAAATCTGTAACTGTACCCTCACGGTGATTCTCTAATTAAAAATAAATAAATTTAAAAAAAAATCATTTGATCTCATTGATATACAATGTGAAAAAGGATTGATAGAGTGCTTAGCCTTCAATATGCTTCACTGCTTATAAAAATATATGGATATTTTGCTATTAATGAAACCAGAGACTGGATCAATTATGTGTCACAGGTAACAGTTTTAATAAAATATTTTATGACCTCAGAGTTTTATATATTTAACTATTTTTAAATCACACAATACAAAAATGTATAAATCATATGTGCATGAACAAGAAGAATAGGATTTCTAGAGGAATATGAAGGACGATAAAATAGTAAGTGTCTAAGGAAATGTCTGATAACTATGACGAGAAAACTGCTCAATCTAATAATGTCTCTTATGTCCAATACCAAAAAAGCAGTAAGAGTAATATGGTAATTTCAGTAATCTTACCCCAAGATCCAGTACTCTGAAATATTTAAAAACATAGGTGGAGTGAAAAGGAGCTTTTAAAAATTCTTTGGAGAGATAAACTGGATTCTTTTTAATACTTTCACTATATGCAGGTAATATGTCAAAACTCCTTTTAAATGTATTTGGAACTGGGCCAAGATGGCTGAATAGAGAGAACCTGTATTTGCATCCTCTTCATCACAGCAAACCTACAATAAAATTAGGAAATTTTTACAGAAACCTGTGTGAACAAACATTTTATAGCAAGGAATTGAAAGAGAGACTCCAGTTTCACCAGAATGTTCCAGGAACACCCTCACAAAGAAAGAAACCCCACCTGACCAACAAGCTGCAGTCTTTCTAAGGGGTAGAGCTTTATCTGGGGGACAATGTAGTGGGTATGGATGTGCCAAACATCCTGGGAATATATCCCGGAGAGGCAAAACGGTATAGTAGAGATGGCATATGTATTTCTATGTTCATTGCAGCACTGTTTACAATAGCTAGAATCTGGTAAAAACCAGAGTGCCCCAAAACAGATGACTGGTTAAAGAAACTCTGGGACATCTACACAATGGAATACTATGTAGCTGTCAGAAAACATGAAGTCATGAAATTTGCATATAAATGGATCAACATGGAAAGTATCATGTTGAGTGAAATGAGTCAGAAAGAAAGAGACAGACATAGAAAGATTGCACTCATATGTGGAATATAATGGAACTGAGAAGTACAAGTTGGCAACGATGCAACTTCTGGCAGATATCTCTCTGGACTTAGTTACTAAAATACTAAATTACAGAAACCCAAAACTGAGAGGCCGCTAAGTGTGGTCACTCGACCTCATACCTCTTCATCCTCAGCAATGGAAAACAAATTATCTAATGCTTCCTTTTCAGCAGGTCTGACTTTAGGGGAGAGACTCTCCAAACAATAATAGTGAGTTTTGTTGAAATACTGAATGCAATCAAAGTGAAAGTAAAGTGAAATTTATTAGTTACACAGGCCGGGGGGGGGCTTAGGGTGGGGGGGCTAGGGGGGTGGGGGGGCTAGGGGCGTGGGGGGGGTTAGGGGTGTGAGGGGGCGGGGTGGAGCTATACTGGGATTCTTGGTGGTGGAATATGAGCACTGGTGAAGGGACGGGTATTCGAGCATTGTATAACTGAGATTTAAACCTGAAAACTTTGTAACTTTCCACATGGTGACTCAATAAAAAATTAAAAAATAAATAAATAAATAAAAATAAAATAGCATGCTAAAAATAAAAATAAAAAATAAACCTGTACTTACAATGCTGTGGTATGAGGCAATATATGGGTCAAAATCACTGTGTCACCAACTTGATGATGTATCAAATCTTTGCTTATAGTAGTATTGTTGCATAACATATGGGATACCATTTTTCATAATAAAATACTCTAGTAGAAAATCCCTCAGGAGAGTTTTATCCACCCCTATCAAACATCAGGGTAAGCTGGAGGATGAGAGACAAATGGCAATAGTGTTTGTTCTTCCCAGACATACAGACCCAGCCATGCAAGTTCATTTAGGATGCCAGCAAGCAAGACATATGCTTTAGAGAATGACAATGAACCCTCAGCATCAGTTGAGAGGTCTCCAAAACTGATCAAGTTTAAGTACATGTATTATATGACTAGAAGTATTGTTCAAAGAAATAAAAGACATGAGAATTGGGAAGATATTCTATACGCTTGTATTCGAGAAACCAACATTGTTGAAGAGATCATATTATCCATAGATTTATACAGATTTGGCACAATTCCTGTTCAAATTCTAATGCTATTCTTCAGAGAACCAGAACAAGTAGTACTGAAATATACATGGAACTACAAAAAAATCTGAATTGTTGAAGCAATCTGGAAAAAAAGTAGAATAAGAATAGAGGCATTACATTCTGTGATTTAAAACTATACCACAAAGTTAAAATAATCAAAACAGTATGGTACCCAAAAAGCAATCCCGTTCACAATCGTGCCTCAGAAAATCCTGTACCTTGGAATCAGCTTAACTGAGGAGGTAAAGGACTTGTACAAAGAAAACTACAAAACACTACTCCAAGAAATAAAAGAGGACACAAGGAAATGGAAAGATATCCCATAATCATGGATTGGGAGAACTAACATTGTCAAAATGGCAATACTCTCCAAAGCATTGTACACATTAATGCGATCCTTATAAGGGTACCCATGACATTCTTCAAAGGAAAGGAGCAAACATTCCTGAAATTCATATGGAACAATAAGCCCCCACGAATAGCTAAAGCAACTCTTGTGAAAAAGAATATGGGAGGAATCACCCTCCCCAACCTCAATCTCTACTAGAAAGAAGAAATAATTAAAACAGCATGGTACTGGAACAAAGGCAGAGCCGCAGACCAATGGAACAGGGTGGAATATCCTGATACACACCGTCAAATATATGATTATCTAATCTTTGATAAGAGAGCAAGAAATGTGAAGTGGAGCAAGGAAAGCCTCTTCAACAAACAGTGCTGGCAAATCTGGACAGCTACATGCAAAAAATGGGCTCAGATCTCTACCTACCACCATGTACAAAAGTCAGGTCAGTGAATTAAAGATCTCAGCATCAGACCAGAATCCATAAGGTACATGGAAGACAAAGTTGGCAAAATCCTCCACGACATTGATGCTAAAAGTATTTCCAAAGATGACACGTCATTGGCCAAGCAAGTGAAAACAGAGATAAACAAATGGGATTATCTTAAACTAAGAAGCTTCTGCACCTAAAAAGAAACAGTGATCAAAATACAAAGACAGATTCTGGCTATTGTAAACAGTGCAGCGGTAGAACAGATGACTGGTTGAAGAAACTCTGGTACATCTATACAATGGAATACTATGCAGCTGTTAGAAAAAATGAGGTCATGACGTTTGCATATAAGTGGATCAACATGGAAAGTATCATGCTAAGTGAAATGAGTCAGAAAGAGAGAGACAGACATAGAAAGATTGCACTCATCTGTGGAATATAGAATAATAGACTATAAGACTAACGCCCAAGAATAGTAGAAATACGTACCAGGAGAATGTTTCCATGGCTTGGAGGCTGGTCTCTCATTCTGGGTAACTCAGGGAAGGGACCACCAAGTAAAATGTGGTTGGAGGTCATGTGGGGGAAGGGTGAGGCGGATGGAATACAGACTAGAGACTGAACACAATGGCCACTCAACACCTCTATTGCAAACCACAACACCTAATCAGAGAGAGAGAACAAAAGGGAATTCCCTGCCATAGTGGCAGGGTGGGGTGGGGGGAAACGGTTCTGGGGAGGGGGGGAGGGATGTTGGGTTTACGGGTGGTGGAGAATGGGCACTGGTGAAGGGATGGGTTATTGAACTTTGTATGGAGGAAGCATGAGCACAAAGATGTATGGATCTGTAACTGTACCCTCATGATGACTCTCTAATTAAAAATAAACTAATAAAAAATAAAATAAAATAAAGATGAAAAGTGGAAGGGAAAAAAAAATACAAAGACAGTCTACAGAATGGGAAAGGATATTCACCCAATACACATCTGATAAGAGGTTGATATCAAGGATATACAACTTGAACTCTACAAGAAGAAAACAGCCAACCACATCAGAAAATGGGGGGGTGAAAATGAACAGAAATTTTCATTTTTTTAAATTTATTTATTTATTTTTTAGTGAGTCACAGTGAAGGTACAGTTACAGATTCACACCTTTTCGTGCTTGTTTTTCCCTCATGCAATGTTCGAGAGCCCATCCCTCCACCAGTGTTCATTTTCCACCACCAATGATCCCATTCCTGATCCCATCCCCCCCACCCCACCCCACCCCACCTCTGTGGCAGGGCATTCCAATTTGTTCTCTCTCTATATCCTTTTGGGTGTTGTGGTTTGCAACAGGGGCATTGAGTGACCATCGTGTTCAGTCTCTAGTCTACTTTCAGCACGCATCTCCCTCTCCGCGCAGAATCTCCAATCACATTTTACTTGGTGTTCACTTCTCTATCTGGGATGACTTTCCACCAACATTTGAGGCCCGCTTCCAAGCTATGGAGCCAACCTCCTGGCATTATATACTACTATTCTTGGGTGTAAGTCTCCTACTCTGTTATTTTATATTCCACAGATGAGTACAATATATCTATGCCTGTCCCTCTCTTTCTGGCTCATTTCACTTACATGATACTTTCCATGTTGATCCACTTATATGCAAAGTTCATGACTTCATCTTTTCTAACAGCTGCATAGTATTCCATTGTATAGATGTACCAAAGTTTCTTTAACAAGTCATCTGTTCTCAGGCACTCGGGTTTTTTCCAGATTCTGGCTATTGTAAACAGTGCCGCGATGAACATATAAGTGCAGATGTCACTTCAACTATACTTTTTTGTTTCTCCAGGATATATTCCTGGAAGTGGTATTGCTGGATCAAATGGAAGCTCAATTTCTAATTTTTTGAGCATCGTCCATATTGTTTTCCAAAGGGACTGGACCAGTCGGCATTCCCACCAGCAGTGTAGAAGGGTCCCTTTCTCTCCACATCCTCTCCAACAGCGGTTGCTTTTGTTCTTTGGGATGTGTGCCATTCTCTGTGGTGTGAGGTGGTATCTCATGGTTGTTTTCATCTGCATCTCCCTGATGATTAGTGATGCAGAGCATTTTTTCATGTACCTTTTAGCCATTCGTATCTCTTTCTTGGAAAAGTTTCTGTTCATTTCTTTGGCCCATTTTCTGGTGGGGTTGGATGTTTTCTTCTTGTAGAGTTCAACCAGTGCTTTGTATACTCTTGATATCAATCCTTTATCGGATGGGTATTGGGTGAATATGCCTTTGTATTCTGGTCCCTGTGCCTTTTGCGGTGCAGAAGCTTCTTAGTTTAATGTAGTCCCATTTGTTTAATTCTTGGACAGAAATTTTCTCAAAGAAGAAATCTGAATGGCTAAAAGGCACATGAGAAAATGTTCTTCATCACTAATCAGGGAGATGCAGATTTAAACAACAATGAGATATCATTTCATACCACAGAGACTGGCCCACATCCAAAAGAGCGAAAGCAACCGGTGTTGGCGAGGATGTGGAGAGAAAGGGACTGTCCTTCACTGCTGGTGGGAATGCCGACTGTTTCAGCTCTTTGGGAAAACAGTATGGACGATTCTCAAAAAATTAGAAATTGGGCTCCATTTTGACCCAGCAATACCACTCCTTGGAATATATCTCTAAGAGGCAGAAAGATATAGTAGAAATGACATCTGAATTAGTATGTTCATTGCAGCACTATATAATAGTTTACAATAGCCAGGATCTGGAAAAAAACAGAGTACCCCAAACAGATGACTGGTTAAAGAAACTTTGATACACTACACAATAGAATACTATGCAGCAGTTAGAAAGGATGAAGTCATGAAATTTGCATATAAGTGGAAAAGATCATGTTAAATGAAATGAGTCAGAAATAGACATAGAAATGATTGCACTCATCTGTGGAATATAAAGTAACAGAGTGGGAGACTAACACCCAAGAATAGTAAAGATAAGGACCAGGAGGTCTGCCCCACAGCTTGGAAACTGGCCTCACATGCTGAGGGGAAAGGCAGCTGAGATAGAGAAGGAAACACCATGTAGAGGATGTTGGGATTGCCCATTCGGGTTGAAAGATGCATGCCAAAAGTAGACTATAGACTGAACATGACGGCCACTCAATACCTCTATTGCAAACCACAACACTTAAAAGGAGAGAGAACAAACGAGAATTCCCTGCTGCAGGGGCAGGGTGGGGTGGTGTTTGATGGGGTGGAGGTGGTGTGAGGAACCCTGGGAACATTGGTGGAAGAGAATGGGCACTAGTGGAGGGATGGGTAAACGATCACTGTATGACTGAAATGCAAACACGATAGTTCATAAGTTTGTCACTGTACTTCACGGTGATTCACTAATAAAAATTTTTTTTAAAATCATCCCAAAAAAGAAAGGAAGCAAGAGTACAAAAGGGAGAAAGAAATTCTTTTTAAATAGTGTTAGAAAACTTGATAGCCACATGCAAAAAAAAAAAAAACCCACTAAATCACTCTCACTGTCTATACAAATTTAACTCAAAAGAGTACACAAGACAAAATACACAAGACAAAAAAACACATTGAAAAAAAATCTAAACATAACACCCCTCCCCAGCAACCGAAAACTCCTGAAGCCAGGCCCTGCCATATTCACAGAAGCTCTCCACATGCTAGGGCCAAGCCTCACCCATGAGTGAACTCCCAGATAAAACCAGGTGTGCAGGACTTAGTGGCTGAGAACTCTGCCCATCGCCCCGTGCCTCTGGCAACTCCACAGTCATGCCCATAAGATACCTCTGACTGGCACCAGACAATCTCATCATCGGCCACATGCAGATCGCAGTCCTTTACTCTCCAAAATGGAGCATAACATGATGCTCGCCATAACCATGCCACCGGACCCTACATCAGGCTGTTTCATTCAGCGCGCCCTGGGAGGGGCAGGTGAGACCCCTCCCAACCCCAAGAGACCCAGTCCTGGCAGCCAAAAACCTCCAGAGCCAGCTGCCACCATGTTCACGGCTGCTCTCCACATGCTCAGCCGAGACTCACCTATAAGTGAATCTATTCCTGGATCCAAAAACCTAAGCACACCCTACCCATACTCCAAGATTACTGCACCATATTTGGTACAGTACAAAGTAGGAGGCAAGCAATCTTAGAGTGAAATATGCATTTTTTACAGATATATATATATATATATATACACACACACACATATATATATGAAGTACACAAGTCTAGATCTTTAATAATATGTTAGTGATCTCTAATAGAAGGGCTTAATGCCCCCTGGGTGAAATATAACAATTTCCATACTCTTTCCTTCAAGAATACTATTTTGGTTCATTTTCAGTGTTTTTTCAGAAAAAACAATATAAAATATATTATTTCAGTTCTGCTTTGGGGCAGGGATTGGGATTCATGATGGAACATCCAAAATATGGTGGGGCGAAGGTGTAATGGTGGTGCAATTGGTGTTTGAATATTAAATATAATGAAATACTGTGAATTACTTTGTAAAATGAAAAAATTAAAAATCCAAGCAAAATATTTATATTATTGACTTCTCCACAGTATGACACTGAGCACACTCATGGACAAAAATGTTCTTGCTCTTCTTAGTATCACTCATCTTAGAATCTCTCTTTCATCGCATGTGACACAGGTGTCTCTGCTGAGATATCTGTTATTTTTGTCTATTTGAGGGACACACTTGGCTTTGTTTAGAGCTTACTCCAGATTCTGTGCTCAGGGATCACTCCTATTGATGCTCAAGGGACCATATGTGGTGCCAGGCATTGAATCTGAGTCAGTTTAATGCAAAGCAAGTATCTTACCTGTTTTACTATCTCTCAAGACTGAAAGCTATCGCTAAAGTGAAAAACTATTCTACTGAATGAAAAAAATTCACACATATTTCATATAAAGAGGTAACATCTAAGATGTATAATAAACAATTAAAATCAATTACAACAATTAGCCCACTAAAAATAGAAACATTGAACAGATCTTTTGCCAATGAAGGTCAAAAAGCACATGCAAAAATTCTCTAATTATCACTTATCAAGGATATGAAAATCAAAATGGCAGTGAGATGTAATGTCACACTTTAAATATAACCAATACAACCAATATCAAAATATCCTGAAAAGGGTGTGAAGAAAAGTGAACCCATATTCACTGTTAGTGGGAAATGTAAATTGGTCTAGTCTCTAAGGAAAAGAGTAAGATCATTTACCAAAAAAAGTGAAAATGGGCCTTTCACAAGTTCTAGCAACTTAACTCCTAGCTGCAAAGCTAAGAATGAACCAATAAATTTCATCAAGATATATGCTCACCATTGTTTACTACAGTGCTATTTATAAGAGTTGAGATCTAGAAACAACCCAAAAGCCAAATATAGATCTAGTGAAAAAAGACATTAAACAAAGAAGACATAGATGATAGATAGATAGATAGATAGATAGATAGATAGATAGATAGATAGATAGATAGAAAAATCATAGATACATAGATACATAGATGGATGGATGTCTTACCGTACAAGGTTGGGGAATGTCAGGCCCATGATCCTTATACAATACATAAAGTCTGGCCCTGGTGCATGACAAGACTGACATGCTTCTAGGCAGCTGCCTTTAGTCCATAAGTCCACAAATGATGTTATAAATGTCCAAATGGCCCTTAGCACACACACAAAAAAAAATGTTTTTCTACCCCTGTAACCATTACAATATATATAGCTGGTAAGAGTCATTGTAAATGGAAAAAAAAGTCAGAGAGAGAAAGAGAAACACTTAATGTTATCACTAATATGTGCTACAAAGATAACGGAACAATGTTTCATAAAACTGAAGTCATTAGATGCTGATTACAAACTAAAGTTACCAGTTGCCAGAGATGGTTGAAAGAGTGTAGGTGATTCATTGCAGTGTGGCTTTATTCTGATTGTTGGACTATACATTAAGTGCAATTACATACAGAAATTAGATTATGTATTATTTTATATATTTCTTTATTAGAGTTCCATATACTTTACTTAATTAGGGATCAAAATTTACTGTCCCACATTTTTCTTTCCATGTTGATTGAAAACATCACTTATTGTTCACATCTGAGTGTATTCTTAATTAGTCACTGTTTTGTTATCCTGGTTAACTGAAAACAACTGATACAATAGAACTCTCAAATCTTATTAATAGAAATATTTCTCCATAGATAAATTCCTATGTGGATTTAAGAGGCTCTCTTAGAGAAGCAAGATTCCCTCCATCTGTAGCACTGACATCTCAGACTTTCTTTATGACTGCAATTGACATTTCTTTTATTTCACAAATATTTCTTTGGCTTGATCTAGTCTATTGTTGATGCACTCAATGTAAAAAGAGAAGAGACTGATGGAGAAGATACACATTTTTGAATAGCCTTTTCCAGGTAGTGATTTTAAGTGGTGTTGGTGGTACAGTGGTGAGCATAGCTGCCTTCAAGGTAATAATTCTACTCAGCAGCTATTTTATTCATTTCTCCTTACAGTCAAATCCCCAAAATAAATGAAAAAGTGGTTGATAAACACATTGCAGCTTAATCTATATATATATACATCTGTACACATATATATACACAGATGATCTGTATACCTATACAGATGTGTATATATATACATACATATATATATATGTATATATATATAACTGGCTCATAGGTATCCACATTTCTCTCTCTCACATACACACACTCACACTCACACAAAGACACATATACAAACACACACACATACAACCTCTTGATCAGCTCTCTGTACATGTTACTCAGGACAAGTATGTTTAAAGAAACTGCAAAAGGCTATGAACCTGGTCAGAAAATTGACCCACATCTGTAGTGCAAGTATAAAGCACACAACATGAGCATTTAGTATTTCCCTATTCTAGTTTTGCAGGATCAAGAGAAACCAAACAGTCTTAAGAATATTCCTCTAAGAGACACCAAGTTACATCAAACAGATGTCCACTGACTAGGTTTTAGAATGTTTTAACATCTCTAGCAGAACAGGTAAAGGTCTTTCTTTCCTGAAATTCTGAAGTAAAGCCACAAGGATATAACTCACTCAACAAATATACAAAGAGCAATGCAAGATTTCAAAAGCATGGAAAATCTAAGGAATTGTGTAATAAAAATAACAGTAATTTTCTAGTAACTGATGATTAGTAAGTGTGATCTTCAGTTTTCTCAATAAGGAATATTTTTAAATGGTTTTAAAGAACTCAGTGATGGGGCTGGAAAGCTAGTACTGAAGCTAGGGTGCTTTCCTTGCATGCACTGACCCAGGTTCAATTGCTGGCACCACATAACCACATATGGTCCTCTGCGCATCATCAGAAGTGATTCCTGAGCACAGATGAGTGTGGCCAAAACGACAATAAATAAATGAGAAAGCTCAGTGAACTACAAGAAGGAAATAAAAGGCAATTCAACCTAATCAGGAAACCAACACAAGAACAAAATGAGAAAATTAACAGAGAGATCTGTCTCCGTCTCTGTCTCTCTCTCTCACTTTCTCTCTCTCTTTCACACACACACACATACAAAAACATAACAGATTCTAGAGTGGAAGAATGCAAGGAATAAAATTTATAAAGTACAACAGAGATTAACAGCAGACTGAATTAAACAATGTGAATGAAAATAAGGGTGAATTGAAATTATCCAATCAGAAAGAGCAAAGAAAAGGAAATGAAGAAAAGGAATAGAGATAGCTTGAACTATGGAATTCTTTTAGGAAAACATTCTCATCTTCCAGAAGGAAAGGAGATGGTGATAGGGGAAGAATGTTTTTCTAAAGAAATACTGGTTGAGTAGTATCCAAGTCTGAAGAAAGAGTGGACATACAAATTTACAAAGCTTGTAAGATCCTCCAAAATGCAACCTGAAATCATATTTTGTGATGACCATTCTAATAAATCTTTCTACAATTAAGAATTAATTAGCAATTTAAAAAACATTTAGGAACCATGGAGAAAGTTCAGTACATGTGCTAATCCCTATGTTTGATACCTGGCACCACATGGCACCTCTGAACACTGCCAGGCATAGCTGTAAAGATCCCTGAGCACCTCTGGGTATGATTCTATTGACCACCAGAATTGCTAGGCCTGAATATTTTTCTCTCTGTCCTAGTTGGCCAAATATCAGTAGACTGATGTCCCCTAGGCATTTCTTAGGTGACCCCCTCAACAGAAAAAAAAAAATCAAGAGCAATCAAAGCTCCTTATACTACAGGAATCCTAATAAGACTATGAGTTGAGGTAAAGAGAATAATAATGATGTAATTAAAGTATTGAAAGAAAAAAATCTGCCAACCTAGTATGCTTCACTTTGTTCAATTAATACAATTGAATAAGAGAAGGGGGTGGGACAGAGTTTGCTTTAGTACATACTAACAAATAATGAAAGTCTATACTCAGTTGAGAATGCTTTAGCTAAATTCTTCCATTGGCATAATTAAATCAGTGATCACTGAAAATACCCATCTAATCATTTACAAGAAAAATTCAAACACTTGGTCTATAGAACTCAGTTATAAATCAAAAACACAGTCAAGAACGTGATACATATAGTCCCTCCAAAAAGTCACTCATTTCACTTCCTCTCTTTGCCACTTCTGAGAAATGAAATTTACAGAAGCAAATAAACTATTTCAAAAGGATAACCCACAGACAAACAAAATTTTCTTTGAATACGAATTACATAACACTGCACAGTAGTGCTTTCATGTACCAAAGGCAAATGCTAATAGAAAAATGAGCTTTGGGACTTCAAAGACTCACACACACATCTGATGCATTTTAGGTTCTAATATCTCTTTGGTTGCTTCTCCCAGGAATCAAGGAATTAACTAGCCAAAGTGCCTCGAACCGAATCCTTTCCTGGACTTAACTAGTACAATACTAGTTAAGTTTCCCCCCTATTGAAGCTTATTTTAAAACACCACTTTATAAAGGTAGTACAGAGAACATGTTATATATATATTAATTAGGCACACACAATGGCTTACCAACGCTTTTCTTCTTTTCCACTTTAACTCCAGTTTTCACTTTATTGTTTTCCTTACTTCTCTTCTACCATCTTGGTTTAATGGACCCCCTGAGAACTATTCATGGATATTCTTAAATCTAAGAGAAAACTGATTACTAAGATTTATGAGGTTGTGATGATTTATTCAGCCCTCAAGGAGAGAGGTAATTCATCACGTTTTGAAAGGCTGGACAATCAAGCTCTGCCTGTATTTATATGATATCATAAAGCTGTTTATTTGAAGAATGACTAAGTCACCAACTTAAAGATGTGGATAACTTATTCTGAAAAAGACATTTTTAACAAGAATGTTTTAGAATACAGTGTATTTATTTGCCACTGAGGTCATTTTCAGTGGAAAAGAAGTGTTATACTGTAACTACTTTGACTCCACATTACATTGCTTTTAATAACATCATTTAGAATAAAAGTTTGCTAAATATATACTGTGGATTAATACTAGGGTAACAAGTTCTCTACCAACCAAGGGCTCACAGGTCTCACTGTTTAATAGTAAAAAACAAACTCATCACTACATCTCATTAGTTTTAGAACATGAAGCATTGTATTACTTTTAATTCTAAATCAAAATATTCTCTGTTTTTTATTCATTTTCATAATACAATGAGCCTTTATCAGCTGTATCTAGATCAAACTCTGGTCTTCTCCACTTAAGAAACAAAAATATTTAGTAGACCAGTTTTAAATCAAAACACTTGACCTCAATCAATCAGACTGGCTGGCTCCTGTTACCATAGGGTAACTCATTTTGTCTTGCCTTTTGATTTAAAGGAATACTTTGACCATCTGGAGATCTGCATATTGCTCTAGGCACTTAATTCTTAGTCTTTCTTACAGTCTATCTCATCAGGGTTTTGTTTTGTTTTGTATTGTTTTGCTCACCCTCCCCAAATGTCTCTTAACAACAGGAGTGCTGATCCAGTGTGTCCCCAAAGCAGCCTTGCCTAGAGGCATTTAATTCTAGCAACTCTTCACCAAATCTTGGCATTTATGTGGCTAAAGAAAAGGAATTTTCTTTCTTTTTTTCTTTTTTTTTTAAGTATAACAGATTTTATTTGGAAGTTTTGAGAAAAGAGCAGGTGGATTGGGAGAGAGAGAGAGAACGTGCTCAAGAGAGAACATGAGCTTCTTTAAGAGGGAGCTCCTGTACACATCCCAGCATTAGACATGGAAGTATGAAAGTTCCTATCTCAAGAGGGGTGACACGGGTGCTGGGACTTCACATGCACTCAGCAGCAACACATGGACACAGGCAGCATATGGGCTTGGGCAGCATATGCGCCAGTTTCCTTTGTCCAAGTTGGCTTTCATAGGGTTTCTCCCAAGCTGCCCCACCTGGGGCTTTCTATCTAGGTAAGAATCCATCACTATGGTGGTTGCCTCAGAGATGGAGTTAGGTGCAGCTGATGATCTTGTTTGAAATTCCTTTCCCGGTCTTTTTCCTGTGCCAGAGCTTCTCTGTGAGAAGGTTCCAGCCTTCTCTGGGTCTGTGCTAGTTCCAGGTAAAGGTTATCAGGCCTTATATACTGGAATCTGTGAAATAGCTTCCCAGTAATCAGATCTAGAGATGGTCTCTTCTTTTCCTTCCTCCATGGACCTACTGATTCAGGACAGCCAGGATTCTCCCACTAGTCCCCGAGTGGAAGAGCTTCTTCAACTTCCACGAGGCTCAATGAAGAAAGAAGACCATCAGATCCTGGTCAAAAAAGCAGAAGTGCAGAACTATGCTTCACAGACAGCTCAATGCTGGAGCCTCCAGCAACAAGAGCTTTCCGCATTCCTGAACCTTAGCTATGAACAGTGAAGATCTGGTTGCAGATCAGACACTGAACTATAAAAGGTGGCAGAAAAATAGCTGGCCTGAATAGTGACAGTGTTACTTAGATGATATATACAGGAACAGAATACCCTGGCCTCTGCTCTAGAGCCAGAGGTGCCTGGTAAACATACCCCTTAAAGTCTCCCAACATGGAGCATCCAGCCCAGCACAAGGCAGCCCATCAGGTTAGCATTCGGACATGGAGCAGTCAGTTCCACAGTTAAAGATTGAGCACACCCACTGCCTCCTTTTTTTATTCCAGCAACTTCTCATGCCAGTGATTTGTATAGCTTCTTGGAAACTTCTGAAAGTCAGAATACAGTCCAGCAGATTGAAGTACTTTATTACTCAGCAAATCATGGATGTTTACCCCAGTTACTTCATGACTCCATGAACATGAGGGTGGGAGATGTGTCAAGACAGGGATATTGTTCATCCACACTAAGACTGTGTTCTTTAATGGTTTTATTTGGGATTATTTTTTTATTACTTTGGATCCCTGCCTTGAGATTCTACATCTCAGCATTGCGTGCATTTGTGGAGGGTAGTGATTGAAGATTTTGGAACCTTGCTACCTAGCGCAATATAAAATATCTTTGCTGTGAATAGTTTCATAGAATACCTGCTTGGTATCTGTAATCTGGACTCCAACCTTATGAACAGGAAATAATAGCACAAAGAGGTGGAATATGAATGATTTCTATTTTCCAGGATCAGAAGGTTAATCTCAATTGATAAGGTGAATGGTTGAAATCTCTACAAAGTTTGGTTGCCTCTGTCACTTTTGTTCTGTTCTGCTAGGACTCCCAATTTCTTCATTATAATAATATTTTCAGAATTATGTTTGCATTTTGCTATGCTGTGATATCAGTAGTACCAGTTCCACTGGTTGGTTTATAAGTTTAAATACAAATAAATTTACATGTTTTCCTTTAAAAAAGTAAAATCAAAAAGTAAATCCAAACACTGGTGATATAGCACTTACAATTACAAAAAAATTATATGAAACTGCTCCATCAAAAATTACTCAGAGTTAAAATCACTCTCTCAGCTAAAATCACTATCTCTCTTTCTATATCCCTCCCTACCTACCCCTCTTTCTATGTGTGTGTGTGTGTGTATGTGTATAATGTATCTATATGCTCCCATATGTGTATATTTGTATGGATCATATCTATGCTTCTATCTTTTCATTTTTTCTGATAATGCTAAAAATAATTTTTTCTGAGAAAACTAAAAATAATTACACAACTTTTTTAAAAGCATGCCTTATAATATTCACATTCTTATATGATTATATGTTCACATGCCTCAATTAATTATAACCTGTGTGTGGTAAATTCTTACTTTTTAATAGCAAAGTATCAGACTGGCAGTGAACAGTATCTTATTCATGCACCTGTTATTAGTAAAATATTTAATAAATAAATAATAAGAATAAGCTAATGAAATAAAAACCATTATTTGATTTATAGACCAGAGTGGTCTGAGTACCACAAAAAATAGAAATTGAATTAGCAGGGGCTTACAGATCATTCAAGGCCAAGGGTTCTCTTAAAAAAAAAAAACATTCTAGTATAAAACAAAGATGAACTGAATAGTTTTTCTTCTGAAATATCTAAAACTTAGGCCAAGAGTCTAGGAACTTGACAAAGGTTGGAATACGTGGGTCAGAGTTGTTTAAACAGAAACATGGGGTTGATGAAAGAAAATTCCTAGGATAGAAGAATTTTAAATGTCTATATCAAGCAAATCACAGTCACGGACTCAAGCCCTGTAGAAGCCCACAAGATAATACAGCGGGTAGAGCATTTTTCTTCCACATAGCCAACCTGGGTTTGATCCCCGGCATTCTGTACCACCCCCACCTCAACACACATACACACACACACACACACACACACACACACACACACACCAGCACCACTAGGAGTCATTAGGAGTGATTCCTGAGTGCAGAGCCAAGAGGAGTCCCTGAGCTTTGCTGGATATGGCCCCAAAACAAAAATAAGCAAACAAAAAAATCCCCGTAAAAGAAATTGGTGTGTCACTCCAAGTACGAAGATTTGTTCCTCCAGGCAACAAAGCAAAAGTGTTTGAGAAAAAAGCTGAAACTTCCTGATATGTCTCTTAATAATGTTAAACTTTACTGCATGGGACACAAAAGAGCAAAGAAAGAGAAGATTTCATTAGAGGGAAGACTTCAACCAGAGGTTATACAGCATGTGTGTGCACTGTGGGGGCAGGGAAGGCTTTCCCAAATTAAGATATGGTGAGATACTAAGGGCAGAGGCTGAGAAATCAAAAGAGACACAGTGAATATTAAAGTGCTCTCAATGGTGTTCAATATACTTCATTTCCCAAAGTGCCAAATTATTTTGGTTTCACTAAACTTAATCCCAAACTCAAAGTTTGAGTTCATTAAAATAGCAACCTCTAATGCTCTCTAAGGCTAATTCAGCCTGTTCCAAACCTGCAGCAAAATCCTTTTAATAGTTTCAAGCAAATTACACATCAAAATTGCTATTTTTTAGAGGGGCTGCCTAGCAACAAAATTAATTGCATAACATGGACTCATTGCACACCCTTAGTAAAACAGTTCTTTTTTCAAATTATTAATGTCTCTCCCAGCAAAAGTATAATTCAACTGTGGATGATGTGGAAACATTAGACTTCTTTGTCTGGAGTGATATACTCAAATATGTGAAAACTGAACTGACTTGTGGAAAACCATTATCATCAAACATTTTACCAAACATTTTATTTTCTCCACCCCCTACATATTTTCTGATTTATTGACTGGACTTCATTACTTTTGGAACCTCTTAGATCCTTTGTGGCATCATCATTTTATGTATCCTCATAGTGGCCTAGTGCTACCAGCTTACTTATGGCAATGGAAAGAATAGAAGAGGTATTAAATTGCCAAGTCATATGCTTTCTGTATAGACTTATGAGAATGAAGACCACAGTCTTCTCTGTTCCAAAAGGTATTTATGTACATTTAACAAGATTACAAAAAATAATCAGGAAGAATCTTTAACATCCCATGTCTCTGGACTATTTTTTACACATGATTTAAATTAACCCTAAAATCTAATTAATTTTATCATTAATATGAATAGATCATTTTACACTAGTGATTATGCCTTCATAAATATCAAGTACATTTTAATGAATGTTCACCACCAAGAAAACACCACTAAAGTAGAAAACAAGATTTAATTATAGCTTTATATAGGGATATTTCAACCATAGATACTTCTTATATGAAAACTTTGAAGATTAGACATTTCTCTCAGCAGTGTGTAAGTTATTACTCCAGGATCTACATGTTTTTGAAATAATGATAAATGTCTATGAAGTTATTATGCTGAATATTCTTTAGTATTCAATAAACACAAATTGATAATATGTTTTGTCTTGTTTCTAAATGTCTCTAATAATTTCACTTATTTGTTATCATTAACTTAAAAAGAATTTGTAATAAATAAGTTTATTTTATTCATAATAGTTTCAATACATAAAAAATTAATTTTATTCTAAAACATGCTTTACAATTTGATGTATTGATTTTTCTGCATGCTTGTAGTTACTGTGGAACTGTTCACTCTACCTACAGTTATTTACTTATTTGCATAAACTAGTATGAAAACTACTCACTATGGTGTTCAATTTATTGTCTAAATCTGTAGTAAGATTTATCAAAATAACCTCATACCTTAATTCTGGCAGGCTTATACAAAGCTTCAAATAAGCAATTAGCAAAAGGCAACACTATACACCCAAGCAATGCTCCATGTTTTAGAAACAGTTATGATATGCAGAATCCAGAAAGTAAGATGTGTATCATTTCTAGACATTGCAGAAATCCCCAGTACATTACATTTTCTAGTTGATAAGCTAAATAAGGCACTTAAAAGACAATCACAAAACAACCTGATTAGATTATGAAGAGCCAAGATGACCATGAGGAGACAGATCACTTCTAGTAAAACTCAGAGGAACTCTTTTCAAACACAATGGTGGGAAAATAACTGAGCTTAGTAAGCAATTTAGAATTGGTTCAACAATTCATAGCTACCCATCTACACATACTTTTGAACACAATCACAATATTAAAATGCTATAGAAATTAACCTGGAAAGGCCAATATAAATGTCTATCATATTCTGTGGTGGTGACCACATAAGGTCAGAAACATTTTTTTTTTCCACTGATGAGAGTGGGTGTTAATATTTCATTACTACTGTGTTGCCAAATGGTGAAGGTCAGAAACATTTTTAAGTCAAAATAATATAAGACTGTTTCCGCTTTCAAAATAGTGGTGCCATAGTTATCATCATTCCAAACTATCACTCTGACAAATACAGAAATTGAACCACCTCACAGCTTCCTGCACTGTCACTTGAGCTTACAAACTTATAAAAACAAATATAAATTCTAAAATATTAGGCCTCTTATACATATTAAAAGTCCTTTATGTATAAACCCCATTTTGGCATAATACAACAAACTATATCAGAAGGAAATTTGCTCAAAGGCTATGAAAATCAACAGCACAAAAATCCACAGCATCAATCTAACAAGTGAAAAATTCCTTAATTACTTGAAAAAATCATGAGTAAAGGGACTTTTAAATTCAAGGAAGAGTTCTGTTTCTTTTATTTGTGGTTACTGATATATTATTTCTTGTACTATCTCTGCTATATGTTCAAGGACATGAAGTCAGTGGAAGCAGAGTATTAAATATTTAAGAGAAGTTCTTGATTACCTCAAGAAGAGCCAAAATATGTGTATTTAGGTACTATTATGTATAAAATACTTTAATATTATAAATAAAAATATAAGTAATACACAATGATAATGACCTTCAAAATGTATAGTTTTAAATAAAAAGACAGTGCTATCAAATGCTAATTACTTCATGAAAAATATGGATATCTTTATACATCACCCACTTCTTGATCATTGATTCAGGGAGTCTGGGATAGGGGCCAAAGGTCTACATTTTTGGCAAAATTTGCTGGACTGATTTCCTTAGAGCACACCAAGACAAGAGTTAGCATAGATGTAGCTCCAGGAACAAAAAGGAAAATTTCTGGGAAGATGATTCCTAATCTAACTGGGTAGGAGAATCAGTGGTGATTACCCAGCAGAAAGAGTAGCAATGAGGACATAATTATTTAGAAAGAAATAACCAGAATTGATAAAACTTTTGTTACATGAAATCAATTTGAAAAAAGAGAGGTTAATCATGTATACCTTAAAAGAAGTAGAATTAGGAAAAACAATACCTATACACAGGGGTTGGGCCTTGAGGTACAGAAGGTTTGGGAGCTAGGGGAGCTAGGGTCATAGTCAAAGGACACCTAGACAGTTTAGGATAACTAGAACTTTGACTAAAGAGCAAGTGGTATGAACAGTAGTTACTATCTCTAATTCCTATTATGCAGAAAATTATAAAAGTTTATTCCTGAATAATTAAATTTTTCTTGAAATAGCATGTTTCAGTTAAAATGTATCTCTAAGGAGGATTTAAACCATACCAGGAGCAAACTTCAATGTACAAAGCACATATTTTAAGATGAAATAGTGAATCTTCAAATTATATTTAAGTCAATATAAGATATAAAGCTAATGACAGTACAGCAAAGGCAAGACCCAATTAGTAGTTCTTAACCTTCTGTGCTTTGCTGTACTAAATCTGAAGTTCTTTTCCCTGGTGTATGTTGAGTAAATGTAAAATCATTATGCCAAAGACCTTGTCCTGCTTAGAAAACTCCTTAATATAAACCACACTTGATATTCCCCAGGTTCCAACTATTAAGAGCAAGTCTCTTACACCATGTTTTTTCCATTTTCCATTTAAATCAGACTCAGTGGTTTAAAGAAAGAAGTATATGTATATGTACATATGTACATATGTGTATATATGTATGTGTGTATACATATATATGTACGTGTACATATGTGTGTCTGTATATAAATCACTGTATCACTGTCATCTCATTGCTCATCTATTTGCTCGAACAGACACCGGTAGCATCTCCATTGTGAAACTTGTTGTTACTGGTTTTGGCATATCAAATACTCCATGACTGGCTTGCCAGGCTCAGCCGTGCGGGCAAGATATTCTCGGTAGCTTGCTGGCATATCTAGACAGATAAGGAAAATGGCATCAAAACAGAGAAACTCACAGTGTAGCATCAGTTTGATACTGATCTATAAAGAAAGACAGGGGGGCCGGAGCTATAGCACAGCGGGTAGGGCGTTTGCCTTGCACGCGGCCGACCCGGATTTGATCCCCGGCATCCCATATGGTCCCCCAAGCACCGCCAGGAGTAATTTCTGAGTGCAAAGCCAGGAGTAACCCTGAGCATCGCTGGGTGTGACCCAAAAAGCAAAAAAAAAAAAAAAAAAAAAAAAAAAGAAAGAAAGACAGAAGGCCAGACTTATCAGTCGAGAAAATGGAATGATTCACGTCAAATAAATGGGGATAGGCAAAGCAGCAGCAAAATCCAACTGTAGCCAAGGTTAGAAGGCTGTGTCAGTCTATTAAAGGAATCCTGTCAAAACCCTCACCCCATTAAGAAGGGTGATGAGGAGGAACCTGAGTGATCTAGTACAGTGGGAAGGACACTTTCATTGCACACAGGTGACCTGAGTAATATCCCTGGCACTACACATGGTCTACTAAGCCCACCAGTGGTGATCCCTGAATGTATCACCTGAGAGTCAGGAGTAAGCCCTGAACACAGCTACATTGGGCCCCAAGAACAAAAACAAATGGAAGGGAGGAAGGGAGAGAGGGAGAAACTTCAGAAAGCTAAAAAATCACATGACCAGTTTCTTCTGTGTCTCACAGTTTCTCATACATTAATTAATACTGACTTCTTTGTTTCTGGATAATTCTTTCTTTAGCAAGACTTGTCCCATTTGCTCTAAGATATTTGTAATCCCTAAAACATGCATACTGTCACTGTCACTGTCATCCCGTTGTTCACCAATTTGTTCGAGTGGGCACCAGTACCGTCTCCATTGTGTGCTTTCCAGGTGAGATACTCTCAGTAGCTTGCCAGGCTCTCCGAGAGGGGCGGAGGAATCAAACCCAGGTTGGCCGCGTGCAAGGCGAACTCCCTACCCACTGTGCTACCACTCCAGCCCAAACATGCATACTGAAAGACAAAAGTGACTTACAGTGACTTTGCTCTCCCAAACAATCATCAATTATGATGGAATTTTTCCCCCTCTCCCCAAATCACTCCCCCCACCCGAAAAAAAAAACACTTAGTAGCAATTCAACTTTCCCAAAGGAGCCTTAAATGTCACAAAGACTTCAGGGCTAGAGATAGTGCAGCAAGTAGATCTCTGGGTAGGTAGGGCTCTGGCCAATCCTGGGTCAATTCCTGCCATTCCAAACTCCACGAGGAGTGAACTCCCTCTAGGAATAAGCCTTGAGAACTGTTGGGTGTGGCCCAGAAGCCAACAATGAAAAAGAAAAGAGAAAGATGTATGACTTCACTTCACAATTTTGCAGACAGAGAAAGTGAAATCCATTCTAGTTAGTTAAGTAAGAACAGGTTTATATCCAAGTGTTTGTGTGCTTGAGATAATGACCCACAACTCTTTGGTGCTGCCACCTCTTTAAAAATGTTCCCACTCTGATTCTGACAGCTCTTATTTATCCCATCTAAAATCTCTTTTTTGACCACAAGGCAAATGGAAATCTCAGGCAACTTCATCCTTTAACAATATGTGTCGACTTACTTTTTCTTGGACTTAAGGTAGTACTGGCTGATACAAAAGAGCAGAAACAAGGCATCAATGTAGGGGATAAACCCAGGTATCCAATATTTTACCTCATGAAATTTCAGACTGTCAAGGACAAACCTGAATTTAAAAATTTCCAAAATATGAAAACATGATTTTCTTCAAAGGAAAGAAATCACACCGACACCATAATTATCAAAAACACTGAATTATAATACAAATAGTATCAGTAGACACTAATACCTGATAAATAAATAAACAAATCTTGAGAAACTTCCAGAAAAATGGAGGAACAGATACAGGCAGACACAAATTCTCAGTAAAACACAATCAGAAATAAACTACATCTTACAGGAAAACATCATTATTTCACAGCCTTATTCTTCTGAGAGATGCTTCTACCACTGGTCAGGCAGTAGCTATACAAAACTTGCAAGAAGGTTAGAGAAGGGATCTGGGGTACAGAGTTCAAATCCACCAATGTTGTTCTTCCTGAATGTGTAGGAGGAAAACAGAAATAGTAGAAATATTATGACATAAAATCTGACATTCCAGATAGGTATGAAAGACAGTGATACCAATGATAGAAACTCATTTATGAGACCAACTGACCAAACAAACAACAAAACTGAAAACATAGTACTTAGGTATTTAGGCCAGCAACTGGATCTCCGAGCCCACTCATACCCATTCCAGAGAATAACCTGGAGATCCAGCCATGGTCTGAAGGGCATAGCAGGATTTTATTAAGCTGTACACCAAAATCATCTTCAGTATCTAACCATGTTGGTGAAATATGGGGGCCAAAGATATGGATAATACAGCAGTTGAGTCACTTGTCTAGCACACTGACCAGGGTTAATTCTAAGTATTCAAGGTGAATTCTAAGTATCAATATTGTATAGATTGGATTTGGTTCTCAGCACTACATGTGGACTTTCTTGGACTTAAGTACTAGCTGATTCAGAAGCCAAGAGCAGAAACAAGGCTTCAGTTTAGGGGATAAACCCAGGCAATCAATATTTATCTCAGTGAAACTTAAGAATGTCAAAGACAAACAAGAGAGTGCCAGGAGTAATTCCTGAGCAAAAAGCCAGGAGTATGGCCTGAGCACCTCCAGATGTGACCCCCCAAACATAAGATAACAACAAAAACCAACCAAAAGAAATATGGCTATATTTGTTAACCACAACCACTGATGATCAAATAGATAGAAAAATTGTTGTATGTAACAACCATGGAGTATCAGCTGTATGACTCAAATATCTAGAAAAATGATGGAATCACATGCCTTTCAATTTCATTGAACTGACAGAAACTTTTAGGATGTGGCAAAGTCCTCCACCAAAAGCTAATACTGAAATGAAGCGAATGACTCAATTGCTGTTTTATCAGGATAATTAATTGTATGTATAGAATGGTCAGAGATTTAACAAACATGAAAACAGACCAGTTGTCAGGTTACTATGTCAACTCATATTAGAGTTGCTGATATTAATACTCATATGATAGTAGTTTAATATCAAAGATATATAAGGTACCAGTAGAATTTTGCAAGGAAAAAAAAACACCAAAACCCATCAAATGCTGGGAAGAAACAATGAACAGAAATTTCCTCAAAGAATAAATGCAAAGATCAAAAGACACAAGAAAAAATTTTCTGCATCACTATCACTATTTATCACAGAGATGCAAATCAAACAATGAGATATCATCTTAAGACCCAGAGACTGCACACATCAAAAAGAACACTAATTTGGGCACCCGATTGTTTCCAGATTATGGCTATTGTGAACAGTCCTGCAATGAATATATAGGTGCAGATGTCATTTCGACTGTGCTCTTTTGCACCCTAGGGCTATATTCCCAGAAGTGGTATTGTGGGGTCATAAGGAAGCTCAATTTCTAGTTTTTGGAGGACTGTCCATATTGTTTTCCAGAAAGGCTGGACCAATCAGCATTCCCACCAACAGTGAAAAAGAGTCCCTTTTCCCCCAAATTTACGCCAAAACAGGTGGTTTTTATTCTTTTGAATGTGTGCCAGCTTCTGTGGTGTAAGATATTTCATTGTTATTTTGATTTGCATATCCCTGATGATTAATGATGTGGAGCATTTTTTTCATGTGCATTCTGGCCATTTGTATTTCTTTTTTGAGGAAGTTTATGTTCATTTATTCTCCCCATTTTTTTTGATGGCATTGGAGGTTTTCTGCTTGTACAATTCTACTAGTGTCTTGTAAATCCTGGATATTAATCCCTTATCAAATGGATAGACATGGAGAGTATTATGATAAGTGAAATACAGTCAGAAAGGGACAGACATAAAAGGACTGCACTCATTTGTGGAATATAAAATAACATAATATAAGACTGACACCCAAGGACAGTAGACACAAGGGTCAGGAATATTGCCCCATAGTTGGAAGCCTGTCTCATTAGCTGGGAGAGAAGGCAGCTGGAAAAATGAGGGATCCTAAGTCAATGATGGTTGGAGGAATCACTCGGGATGAGAGATGTATGTTGAAAGTAGATAAAGGACCAAACATGATAACCTCTCAGTATTTTTAATGGAGACCATAATGCCCAAAAGTAGAGAAAGAGAGTATGGGGGAAATTTTCTGCCATGGAGGTAGGGGGAGGGTTGGAAAGGGGCAGTATACTGGGGACATTGGTGGTAGACAATGTGCTAGTGGTGGGATGGGTGTTTGATCATTGTATGATTGAAACTAAAACATGAAAGATTGTAACTGTATCACACAGTGATTCAAAAATAATAATAATAATAATAATAAATAATTTTAAAAAGAACACGAACAACCAGTGCTTGTACAATGCAAAGAGAAAAGGACTTTCATTCACTGGTGGTAGAATTGTTGACTGTTCAGTCTTTTTTTTGAAATTTGCAAAAAAGACATCTGCACACCTATGTTCCTTACCGCACTATCCACAATAGCCACTTTCTGGAAAGAATTCAAATGTCCAAGAATAGATGATCATATAAAGAAACTATGGTACATACACACAGTGGAATAGTACTATAGTACTTGGCAATAAGCTCAACATTAAGTCATGAAATTTGCTGGTACATGGAGAGACCTAGAGAGTATCATGCTCTCTAGGTGAGATTAGTCAAGGTAGGAGTGACAGAGTAATCTCATATGTGGATATAAAAAAATATAATGGGGGGACAATCGATACTCAAGTCAGTAGAAATAAAGAACATGAGAACTGATATTCAATAGAGAACGTACTACTTGAAGGGGTTGGGTTACGACAGCAAGTGAGCAATATCTATGGTGGATATCAGCAGGGAGGAGGAAGTGGTCCTGAACAGTGATAAAGTATTGGCTATTAAACCCTAACAGCAATAGTACAGCAAGTCACATTGTAAAAATGTATTTAAAACAACAAGTGCTTCTTAAGAGCAGGGCAGAAACCAAAGAAGACAGAGGATACTGATGGAGGGAACTACATACTGATAAAGGGATAGTTGTTGAAACATTGCCTGAAAAAAATCATGAATAACTGCAATTTTTTGGTGAATACATTTTTACAAAAGAGAGATGCTATTATTATAAAGTGTTTAGTAGTCATCAGAGTTTTAAATGGGGATTTGCAAACATTTTCTGCAGGACAGATGCTAGTCAATATTTTAGGGGTAGCAGGCCAAATGTCTTTGTTGCAGCTACTTCACTGCTGTAGCATAAAAGCAGCAGTAGACAATAGGTAGAGTGTGATTATGTTCCAATAAAATTTTAAGTCTCTAGAATTGGATTTTTCAGCTTGTGAAATATTATGTTTTAAATCGTATTAATCACCTGAAAATGTAGAAACCATCCTTAACTTAAAAGGTGAACAATTTTTTTTGCATGTGGTTGTCCAGTTGTGCCAGCACCATTTGTTAAAGAGGCTTTCCTTGCTCCACTTCACATCTCTTGCTCCCTTATCAAAGATTAGATTAGGTTGTGTGTGGGGATATTCCACCCTGTTCCATTGGTCTGTGGCTCTGCCTTTGTTCCAGTACCATGCTGTTTAAATTGTTACCGCTTTGTAGTAGAGTTTAAGGTTGGGGAGGGTGATGCCTCCCATCATCTTTTTCCCAAGAATTGTTTTAGATATCCGTGGACATTTATTGTTCCATACAAATTTCAGGATTGCTTGATCCGTTTCTTTGAAGAATGACATGGGCATCCTTATAGGGATCACTTTGAATCTGTATAATGCTTTGGGGAGTATTGCCATTTTGACAATGTTTATTCTCCCTATCCATGAGCAGGGGATATGTTTCCATTTCCTCATGTCCTCTTTTATTTCATGGAGTAGGGTTTTATAGTTTTCTTTGTAGAGGTCCTTTACCTTGACCTGACACCATGCACAAAAGTCAGATCAAAATGGATTAAAGATCTCAACATCAGGCCACAAACCATAAGGTTCATTGAAGACAAGGTTGGCAAAACCCTCCACGATATTGAAGATAAAGGTATATTCAAAGATGACACAGAACTAAGCAATCTAGTAAAAACAGAGATCAACAAATGGGACTACATCAAACTAAAAAACTTCTGCACCGCAAAAGATACAGTGACCAGAATACAAAGACTATCCACAGAATGGGAAAGGATATTTACACAATACCCATCAGATAAGGGGTTGATATCAATGGTATATAAATCACTGGTTGAACTCTACAAGAAGAAAACATCCAACCCCATCAAAAAATGGGGTGAAGAATTGAACAGAAACTTTATCAAGGAAGAGATATGAATGGCCAAAAGGCACATGAAAAAGTGCTCTACATCACTAATCATCAGAGAGATGCAGATCAAAACAACCATGAGATACCACCTCACACCACAGAGGCTAGCACACATCCAAAAGAGCAAAAGCAACCACTGTTGGAGAGGATGTGGGGAGAAAGGAACCCTTCTACACTGCTGGTGGGAATGCCGGCTAGTTCAGCCCTTTTGGAAAACAATATGGACGATTCTGAAAAAATTAGAGGTTGAAATCCCATTTGACCCAGCAATACCACTACTAGGAATATATCCCAGAAAAGCCAAAAAGTATAGTCGAAATGACATCTACACTTATATGTTCATCGCAGCACTGTTTACAATAGCCAGAATCTGGAAAAAACCCGAGTGCCCTAGAACAGATGACTGGTTGAAGAAACTTTGGTACATCTATACAATGGAATACTATGCAGCTGTTAGAAAAAATGAGGTCATGACGTTTGTATATAAGTGGATCAGCATGGAAAGTATCATGCTAAGTGAAATGAGTCAGAAAGAGAGAGACAGACATAGAAAGATTGCACTCATCTGTGGAATATAGAATAATAGACTATAAGACTAACACCCAAGATTAGTAGAAATAAGTACCAGGAGGTTGTCCCCATGGCTTGGAGGCTGGTCTCTCATTCTGGGCAACTCAAAGAAGGGAACACCAAGTAAAATGTGGTCGGAGGTCATGCGGGGGAAGGGTGATGCATGCCGAATATAGACTAGAGACTGAACACAATGGCCACTGAACACTTTTATTGCAAACCACAACACCTAATCAGAGAGAGAGAGATCAAAAGGGAATACCGTGCCATAGTGGCAGTGTGGGGTGGGGGGAGACGGGACTGGGGAGGGCGGGAGAGATGCTGGGTTTACTGGTGGTAGGGAATGGGCACTGGTGAAGGGATGGGTTCTTGAACTTTGTATGGGGAAAACACGAGCACAAAAATGTATAAAACTGTAACTGTACCCTCACGTTGATTCACTAATTAAAAATAAATAATTTTTTAAAAAAAGAATAAAATAAATCTAGACAGGCTAAAAAAAAAGGTGAACTAAAACAGGAAGGAAGGAAGATTAGACCAACAGGCTCTCATTTTCTAAGTTCTGATTTTAAAAACAAAGATGCAACACAAAAGATTTTATTGTTAATTATGGCACCTGAAGTAAACTTTATACACCTCAATGTAAAATAAATTTCATCATAATACTGTTTAAATCTAAGACCTTAAGAGGTGGACCTGAAATAAGCAAGAAACTTTCACTTGTGACTTCAGAATTAGATGGTATTTAAAGTTCCAAAAACTAAGAATAATTGCAGGTAATGTTTATGAAGTGTTTTGAAATCCACAGGACATGGAACTATAGAAACATTGAAAAGTGAATGATATCAGCATGATGTATTTTTATTAACTGAGTATACTGAATATGATGAGCTGTTATGGAATATTTATCAGAACTTTGAGATATCTTGCTTAATTTAAATGAAGTTCTCCTCCAACACATTCTAGATAAACAATAACAAAACGATAGAAATAAGAAGAGTATTCCAGGAGAGGGAGAGATAATACAGAAGTGAAGTTAAGGTACGTGACTTACATGTGTTTAATCCTAGATCTAGACATCTCGGGGTCCCCTGAGCCTTGCCAGATGTGCCTTTGGAAACTGGAGTGTCCCAGGTAATCAACAACACTGCAGGGCCCAAGAAATACCATGTCCTTAAACCTGCACATTGAACCGCAGACCTACCAAACCAACGATTGTCCAGAGTGATGGTCAGGCTTCCTGATCACTGTGTGGGAGGCTAACAACCCCTGTAAAATAACATTGGTTTGTCCTTTATGCCTTGCCATACAGAGCTTAGGTTTATTGGGTTATTCCCATCACAGTGCTCCCATTCCTCTGTGTTAATTTGTAACCTCTTTCTTGTGCTCTGCTTCCCTAAGTGGTCAATTACCTTTATCTCCTAATCAGACTATGTTAACTTGTAAATATTGCTTTTCTCTTCTCCTTAAGTCCTTTGCATAGTTAATTCAGAGCAATGTCCTTTTTGGACACAGTAAGACAGTTAATGTTATGCTTTTGTAACTGGGAAGTTACTTGACTCTGAATGATATTCACCCCTGGACATCTGTTCTCTCAACTTAAGCCTCAATTGCCCTTACTTCCTAACAACCCCAAATCAGGATCCTGGTGAGGGACTAGATGGACACATGGCAAGCACTAAGCTACCTTGGCATCAAAATGGGTCAGGCCAAAGTACCATAATATTTAACTGTAAGTTAAGAGCATGGTCATGGACAAATTATGTCATGATACAAAAAGTACAACTAGATATAACCCTGCTAGTGTTAGGAAAGATTAATCTGGCCTGAGCACTGTAGTCTGATATCTATAGTGAGATGTCCCCAGGAGAGCCACCTTACAAGCTTAATGTATCTCTTACTGTGTTCATACAAAATAATTAATATTAAGAAATAGAATTAAGATGTTAATTAGGTTATAAGAATAAGAAGAGGAGAAACACCCCTAGGTGGTATTTCCACCCTTACGTGGTGTCTACCCCCAATGCGGGAGGTTGGTGAGAAACTAAACAGAGACCAAGGCCAAGGCGGAAAGTTGGAGGCAGAGGCATGAGCGAGAGAGACAGGAGGAGACAGGAATGAGGGCAGTGTGATACTCTAATGAGGGGCTCAGTGAAACTGGAACAGGCACGTCGGGAGAACAGAATGGCCCTCGTTTCCTCCTTCCTCTGCCCATGGCATTGGCAGTCCCAGGTGGGAAATGGCCTGAAACTACTTAACGCAGGCAGCGAGAGAGAGTCACAGGATTTTTCTAGCTGCCTGAAGTTACACAAACCCTATCCCCAGAAAAATTTTTTAAAAAAAGAGAAAAAGGCATTCCACTGCTGCTACCTAAAAAAAGGTGTAATCTGGAAATCCTGTCTTCATTTCCATTTTATGTAAACCCAGAAATGGGATTGCTGCATCAGATTACAGTCAAGGAACTTCCATAACATTTTCCATATTGTTTGATGATAGTCCTTCAAACAGATATGAATGGACATCTCATTGTGGCTGTGAATGGTTAAAGGAGATGAACGATACACATGCAAATTCATAGAAATATTATCCTACAACAAGAGAAAAAAAATCCTGTCACTTGGGACAAATTTGATAGGCCTTGAGGGCATTTTACTACGAGAAATAAATCAGGCAAAGACAGAAATTGTATAATATCATTTTGTATTGGGAATTTTGAAAAGTCAGACTCAAAATAATACTAAAATGTTGTACAGAGTGTAGAAGCAGGGAGAATGCACAGGTGCTGAAGAAAGGGAACAAACTTCCATCTGCAAGACAGCAAAATTCTGGTAATCTAATAGATAGATACAGTGATTGTACTTAAGAAATACTGTATTCTGGGGCTGGAGCACAGCAGGTTGGGTGTTTGGCTTGCACTCGGCCGACCCAGGTTCGATTCCCAGCATCCCATATAGTCCTCTGAGCACCGCCAGGAGTGATTTCTGAGTACAGAGCCAAGAGTAACCCCTGTGCATTGCCAGGTGTAACCAAAAAAGAAAAGAAAGGAAAAGAAGAGAAAGGAAAAGAAGAGAAGAGAAAAGAAATGAAAAGAAAAGAAAAGAAAAGAAAAGAAAAGAAAAGAAAAGAAAAGAAAAGAAAAGAAAAGAAAAGAAAAGAAAAGAAAAGAAAAGAAAAGAAAAGAAAAGAAAAGAAAAGAAAAGAAATACTGTATTCTATGGGCTAAAGTCAAAGCACAGGAGCTAAAGTTCATGCTGACATCAATCCCTGGTCCCACATGGTTCTCAAGCATTGTTGAGCACAGCACTGGAACCCCAGGGTAATCCCACCCCCATGGAACCTAGGAACCCAGGCAACAAGACATCCACAGGCTTCACCCCCTCCAAAAGAAAGCAAAACTGTATCATAAAATTAAAAGTTGCTAAGAGAGATCTTAAATGGTGTCATAACAACAAAAGAAATAATTCTGTGATGTGTACAGTGTATTAATTAATGTTACAGTGGTAATTATTTTATAATAAATACATGTGTCAAATCAACACATTATGTACCTTAAATTTACATGGTTATATGTCAATTATATTCCAACAAATCTGGGTATGGAAACTCAAAGCATTCCAATCCAATGATTATAAAAATAGCAAGGAGTAGGGAAGCAAGCATAAGAGAGGAAGAATCAGAGTAACAGTTCCCCATTTGTGGGACTGGATTAAGGTCTTTATTGCCATTTCAAGAAGTCTATAAATATAGATGAGAATCTAGCTCCTGGGAGAGAGGATGGTACCAAATAACACACCCACACAAAAATAACATTAGTATTTTTCAAAGTGTATTAGGTTCTATTGTGATTATGCAAATATATATGTTAGGTACTATTTAATGCATTTATCATATTATAGTTTTTCAATGTGATAAGTATTAAAATCCTATATTGTGAGGCTCACTACTAAAATATTATGAAAATGATATTCCCATACTTGGAAAGTTAAGAACTTATTCTTGCTTTGACAGCACATATACTAGAGTCAGCAAGATAGTTCAGCAGATAAGGCCTCTGCCTTGCATGTGGCTGGTCTGCTTCAGTCCCCAGTACCCTATATCGTCTCCTGAGCACGCCCAGGTGTGATTCCTGAGCACAACCGAGTGTGGCCCAAATGCCTCCTCCAAAAAAAGGAATGTAAGGAAGTATTCCACAAATCAAATCTTAAGTAGCATTTTAAGAGAAGCAGGACAAATAAAACAGCCCAGCTAAACAACAGAAAATTATACATTCTTCTTAGAAGCACTTGTACTAAGAGAAAAATAAAACATAGTAAATAAAACAGAAGGAATATTTCATATAAAAACCACTAAAGTTTCAAGGCAGTTCATAGACTATACTGGGAAATAGAAATTGCCAGAGTTGATTTTTAAAAAAACAAAAGTAGTATTCTTTAAATACAGTTCTAGAATACACACTATAAAGGGTCTCCTCCTTCAAGGAACATATCATTGCTGCCATTTTCAAACTGTTACAGAATTGAAATAGATATTTTCCAATTTTTTTGAGACTACAATAACTAGACATCCAAACTGCATAAGAACAAACACAGGAAAAAATAAAAAGAAAATATACTACCTGATGCATGAATGCAATGCAAATGCATAGTGAATTAAACAATAAATTGTTTATTTCTCTATCTAAAATAATATAAAATTAAAAAATTAAGGTTTATTGCAAGCTATCTTACCATTAGAAAACCTACATAAATGGATGAAATATGGATAAAACCGTAGATCAATTTGAAAAATGACAAAAAAATTAAATGTTTCACCCTACTATCATGATAGAGAAATTATACCTAAACACTAATTGATTGAGAAAGTAAAAGATAAGACACTATCAATGAATTCAATCACACTTTTAAATGAGTTTTACTTTCCTTAATCATAATCGCTAATCTGATAATGGGAGACTGGCAGACAAACAACCTAAAGAACCAGAAGGGATGTTATTAATTTGGGGAGCAAATTAAGTACTCATATACCCCATGCTGTGCTGGGCTGAAAAACAGATCCACATATCTAAGTTGCTGATAGCATGCATATATTGTTCACACTTCAAGACAATTACTTGTCAAACACAACTTTGCATCAGATTGTATTTAGGACTCCACAGCTATATTTCTTTGATCTTTCTCATACAAATATCCCTCAGCAGCACAAATACTGTTGTGAGAAAATTACCACTGAAGCATCATTTATGATAACAAGATTTTGGAAACAACTTAAAATCTGTTCATGAAAAGCTTTTAAAATATGCTAAATGCCTATCTCAGCCTGTTTATCTTATGAATTAATGAGATTTGTGAATGCTTTACAAAAGGTTTGAAAGGGATGGAATATGGAAAATATAATAGAATGAATCTTTGGGCAGGTTGTAGAATTGAGAAAGTGTGATGAAAATGCTGTTTTCTTTATTTATTCATTAATGCACTTAAATTTATTATCTGAGAAGCAAATATATCTGCATTTGAAATTAAAATGTAAAATAGTCTATATTCTGTCTTTCATTCTCTTGCTTGTGCTCACACCCAGCCAATGCTCTCATACTATCTACATTGCACACAGAGTTCCTCCAGTAGTGCCATGCGCCACGTGGGACTCTGAAGCTCTGCCAAGCTTTAAATTCAGAGCTCCTGCCTACAGGACATGATAACCCTTCTTGCCACCTTTTTGTCCTCTTAATTTGAGTTATGATCTCCACTACCCAGCCACTGCCACGCTCTAGGCCTCTTTCCAGACACTTGGGCAGAGCCTCATGCATGAGTGAAGCTCCACAGAACCAGGTAAAGCAGAACTTTGTGACCCTGAACTCCAGGCTCAATGAGACCTGGAGACAGAGATCCTCTATCTGCCTTCCCCAATCTCCGGTGCCCCAGGGATAACACCCAGATGACCCACCCTACCGGCACCAAATAAATACCTCATTGGCAGACCTCCACTACTTCCACTACCCAGCCACCCCCACATTCCAGGTCACTTTCCAACACATCATAAGATACTTAATACCCATTTTCCATAATTACCCCACCATATCTGATGAGGTTCAAATATGATGTGAACCATGGAGACACCTGTAAGGGCAATTACAGGCTGCCCTAAAAGCCAACATCTCTCTCGGAGAGCCCGGCAAACTACCGAGAGTATCCCACCCACACAGCAGAGCCTGGCAAGCTACCCATGGCGTATTTGATATGCCAAAAGCAGTACAACAAGTCTCACAATGGAGACATTACTGGTGCCCGCTCAAGCAAATCAATGAACAACGGGACAACAGTGCTACAGTATTTTCTGTTATATTGTTTTTTTAAATGATGATGTCTTTGAGAATATATTATCATCGTACATTGATTCTCTATATCTGACTTAAATCTTTGAGAGTTGATTTCGTTTCAGAATTGCATAATGTCATTTCTGCTTTTCTTGTGATTGCATTTGCTGAGTAAATTTTGTCTCTCGCTGCATTTGTTCTTTTTTTTCTGTTTATTTGGAGTACTTCTCCAAGAAACTACACAACCTTTATTTTAAAAGTATAACCTGAGGACTGGATAAATACTACAGTGGGCAGGCTGGTTGCCTTATATGTAGTGGACAGAGATCGGATCCCCAGCACCATAAAATGATCCCCTAAGACCCACCAGGTATGATACCTGAGTCACAAAACCAGAAGTAGATCCTGACCACCACCACATGTGGTCAAAAAAAAGTACAAATGAAACCAGTCTTACAGAGTTAATGAACATTTTGTAGCAATAAAATATGGTTCAAATAGGTTTTCTGAAGGTAATGGAATTATTTTCTCACCATTATGCTTTATATGAGATGGGGAAAAGTTTAGTAAAATTAGGGAAATTAGCATAAAGAACTGAGTACAAGCTTTGAATGCATGAAGTTTGGCTTCAATCCTCTGGAACTGTTCACTCCCCCAAGCACCATGAGGAGTGACCCTCAAGAATCATCATCATCATCATCATACCACTGATAGTCAAATTTCTCGAGCGGTCTCAGTAACATCTTCATTCGTCCTAGCCCTGAGATTTTAGAAGACTCTCTTTGTTCGTACTTCCCAACAATGCCGCATAGGAGACTCTTTCAGGGTCAGGGAAATGAAATCCAGCATTGTTACTAGTTTTGGCATATGAATACGCCATGGGGAGTTTGCAAGGCTCTCCCATGTGGGCAGGAAACTCTCGGTTGCTATCCAGGTTCTCCAAGAGGGGAGCTTGGTTTTATATTGGTTCCAGGAGCTTGGTTTTAAGTCTCTGGATGCTGGCCATTGATGGGATTACACGGCGCAGGGGCAGTCCCTGGGTGTGACAGCCTAGCTACTGGAAAATGGGAAATCTGGGCGAAAGAGGCCCAGTCCTGATCTGAGCAGCCTTGGAGGCTCCCAAGTCCCACACACCTGGGTTCCTCTGCCGGTACCTTCATGTGTGAGGCTTGTCCAAACGTGTGGAGAGGGAGCTTGAGCATGGCTGTGGCTAGGCTTCGGAGGTCTTAGGCTGCGGGAGCACTGCTCAGGGAGGGGAGGGAATCTGGAGCCCACCCCCTCTGATGGGCCACAGGGAAGACAGCCAGGCATGCGGGTAAGAGACTCTCTGTGTCGCTCAAGAATAAGAACTATTAATCAGGGCTGTAGCAAAAGCAGAGTGGATAGGGCACTTCCTTAAATGCAGCTGACCCAGGTTCAATCCCCAGCATCACATGTGGTCTCCTGAGCCCTACCTGGATTGATCCCTGAGCACAGAACCAATCCTGAGCACTGCAGGGTGTGTCTGGTCCATAAAAAAAAAAAGAACAAGAGCCAGGAGTAGCTCTCCAAAAATTGGGGGGGGGGAAAGGAAAGAAAAGGAGATTAAGGTTCATGTACATTTTATCCCCAAATCTAATATATAGGTATAGATAATTCTTTAGGTTTCGTATCAGCCTATTTGCTAACAAGGGAAATTAACTTTTCTAATAAGAACATTTGTTTTATAGTTCTAGGAATTATTTGTGTGTCACCTTGACCCAGAATTTTCTATAGGAAACTGCCCATTTAAACTATTTATAGTTACAAAAAAAAAGAAAAAGAAAAAACACCGTGCTTTGTCATGTAGCAGACCACATGTTCATAGGAGGCTAATTTTAACTACCAGTTTTCTCATTATGATTTTACCAAAATAATGCTTTGGATTCTATGTCCTAAAAGAACTGTGCTGGGGCTGGAGCTATAGCACAGAGGGTAGGACATTTGCCTTGCACGAGGCCGACCCGGAGTTCGATTCCCAGCATCCCATATGGTCCCAGAGCACTGCCACGAGTAATTCCTGAGTGCATGAGCCAGGAGTAACCCCTGCACAATGCTGGGTGTGACCCAAAAAGAAAAAAAAACTGTGCTGATTTCTTAATACAAAACATACTAAAAGAATTGTTATGTGTGTGCAAATTACATTAAAATAAAACACAAGTGATCCTAATAGATTACAACACAAAGCATAACCTTAATTTGCTATGTCAATATAATATGTTGAAAGTGAAGAGCTGGAGAAGAAATCCCTTTAACCCCATTTCTCCTGGTTCCTTTTAGGCTGATAAAGCAATCAAATTTAACATCTTACAAATTATTAAGGTGAGATGAACAAGTTTAATTTCACACATAGGTAGATTCATAGGATAAATAATATTAATATATATTTTATTATTATATATGTGTCTATCTCTATCTGTACTACATCAACATCTATATCTACATATCCTAATCTAAGGAATAGGATAGAAGCTGGGCTTCAAGGAAAGAAGACATTCACGTGAGAAGAAGAGAAGTATTGGGGCTAAAACAATAGTACAACAGGTAGGGCATTTGCTTTGCACACAGTCAATCAGGTTCATTCCCCAGCAACCCATTTGTCCTCCAAGCAATGTTAGGAGTAATTCCTGAGCGGACACAGGAGTAACCCCTGAGCATTACCAGAAGTGGCTCAAACACACACACACACACACACACACACACACACACAGAGGAATTTATAGGATAAAGATCAGGTATCTATAATTAAAACTTTGTCTTGCCATAACAAAAAAGTCTTCTATGATAGAACTGTTATTTCTGATAAAAACTCTAACTCTGGGGATGAAGTAACACACACAAAATCAAACTCTGGGTAATATCTGATTTTTTTATCCTAACATATAATTAAGGGAGGAGTAAAGTTTTCTCATGAGTTTGTAGGGCCTCAGTTAATTTTGACTTGAAATATTTCATATGCTAAAGTGGATCACATTGAAAAGACCTACTTTGAATATTTTAATAAGACCTTTCCTTCAAAATAATGATTTAATAAGATTCTTTATATTATATGTCTAAACTTAATTATCAATAACTTTGTAAATCATGATCAATTAATAAAATTAATTTTTAATTGCTTTGTGAGTTCTTTTCAGAGAAAATGTAAAGAAGATGGGTGGAAATCAGCAGCAGCAACATATATCCATAGATAAACTTAGACTTCTTTCACCTCTAGACTTTAACCTGTCACCAGAGTAGCTGAGCTAGAAGTTTAAGTACACGAGATACATTCTTACTAAACATTGTTGCCCCTGCCCAGACAAATTAAAGTTTGATAGTCAAATCTGAGTCAATCATTAAGATTTAGATTTTTAAAAAAAAAGCCATTACTCCTCAAAGTTCAGATGCCATGAAAGATAATGAAAAATGGGGAGGTTTGGGAAACATGTAAACTCAGTCCCTGAGTTCAGTATATCTGCCTACTATTCAACTTTACACTGTCTAATATAGTACCATTGGCCACAGATAAATATTCATATTTAAATTAAACAGAATATAAATTTAGTTTATCTGCCTTGCTAGCCAAATTAGTGCTAAGGGGTACAATGATTCTAATCTAGTCCAATGAGTCTAGATCACACTAGGAAGTATAGATAATGAACTTTGTCATCATTATAAGACGTTCTATTGGCCAGTTACATTTTAAATGAGGTATTTGTGACTTGAACTAGATTTTAAAAACAACACTGATGGTGATAAAAAAAAGCTACACAGTGAAAGAAACATAGTTTCTAAATAATAAGCATTCAAGGCACTTCAGCTCATAAACCTGAACATTCACCTTGAAATTTATGTGAAAGAGCCTCACCATCTATGCAGGCAGTGAATTCTGGGATGCCTTTGTTACAGCCACTCCTCATCAGCTCTCAAATTCACATGCACTTAACATTTGCTTGACCTAATGAAAGCAATGCAAGGCCTCACTTCTGTCCACCCATCATCCCAGAGAATAGCCATCTATCAAAATGTTACTAAGTAATTTTAAAATATCTTCACTCTATCTGTTTAGCTTACTAATTTATTAATTCTTCTTGCCCCCCCCTTTATAGTGGTTGCTGTCACAATGCCTAAGGGGTCACACACATGCCCAGCCATGATGCCTGCACATTGAAGGTGTCATTTTTTTGGAGATTGCCCATCTGATTGCAGAATCCGCAACTCTGCTGGATTACACTCATTCCACTGTGTGCTCTCCAGGGTGTGGATGTGGTGCTCCTGCACATCCTGGCTGTGGCCACCACTGAGGTATCTGCAGCACACACATACACTACAGGGGTCACACTCCTGAACACTCTGCTCATATATCTTTGCAGTTACCTTGGTCTCTATAGTTGTACCGTTCAGCTGTGGCGTTCCAACACACTCGGTTTCAATGTTGCCAGAGATACCACCCTCTTGATGTTGCCAGGAAACAGACAGAGGAGTCTGATCCCATAGATGCTTACCACTCATGCTTACCACATGTGGCAGGCCAGGGAGCAAACTCACAGTTTCATGTTTGCAAGGCAAATGCTTTAAGCCACTTGGTCACCCCTGGTTTACAGATGTACTTATATATTTTGATTTTCAGAGCCACACTTGGCAATTTTCACACCTGGCTCACTCCCACTCTGTGCCCAGGGATCTCTCTGATGATTTCCAGGGCTTAGGATCAAACCAGGAGGCGGTCAGAAACAAGGGAAGTGCCTTAGTACTTATCCTATCTCTCCAGCCCCATGCTTTGGTTTTAAAGACTAGATTCTGAGTGGCTAGAATAGATTGTGTTATCCTCTCAGAGGATAATGTTCTTTGTTTGTTTTGGGTCATACCCATTGATGCTCAGGGGTTTCCCCTGGCTGTACACTCAAGATTTACCCCTGGTAGTGCTTGGGGGACCATATGAGATGCCGGGGATTGAACCCGGTTTGACGGTGTGCAAGGCAAATGCCCTACGCTCTGTACTATCACTCTGGTCCCCTCAGAGGATAATTTGATTCTAAAAGAGAGCTCGTCTACTTCCAGGACACAAAAACATTTATTCAAAATAACATATGAACACAATTATTCACTGCACACTTAGCACAATAGCTAAGATATTAAATCAACCTAGGTGCCCAATGACAGATGCGAGACTATAGGGAAGGCCACATTACATTAATACTCCGATTAGATCCATAAGAAATTTGGTTCATGCAGGAATTTTAGGTCTTTGTAAAACACAATACCTTGCATAAAAAATTGCTTCAAATGTGTTTGAACATACCCACAGGGTGTCTTATATTCTTAATTAGTCCAGATCTCAGGTAACCTGCTTTGTCCTGAGTCAAGATGTGCTGCCAACTAGCACTGTTTTCGTGAAGTCCCTAACCTAACCACGGTTATCGCTGATCTCCATCTTTACAAGTCCATTAGCTTACTTAAAGTAAGAAATCCCCTTGTTCTGTACTTTATTTGGGTGAATTGGAGGATTCCACACAGCAGGATTTTTGAAGTCCATTTGCTTTTATACTGAATTTGAGTCTGGTTATATTAACCACACCTTATGTGGGAGCTCTCCCTTAGGAATTTCATCATCCATTCCTGCAATCTGACTTCTGCTGCCCAGCTCTTAATCTCATACCCCCATTCCCTTCCTTAGATATACCCACTCTTTCTTCATGAATATGGCTGAAACTTGTTTTTCCCAAAGAAATTATTTATCTCCAGTGTAGGCCTTGCCTTGATTATATCTTAAAATAGCCCTTAGTCATTCGTGATGTAGTTCTTACAAACTTGATCAGAGATGTTCATGTTGTCATCAATTCATTTCAGTAATGTGTGCTACTATATTAACTACTGAGCTGAATTGCCCTTTAAAATGTTCTCAGGAGGAAGATGATGTCATGGTTTGGCATTGATGTGAAGATTATGATCTATAAACTAAGGAACATTAATTAGGTCTGAGAAGAGCAAATATCTGTCATTGAATAATTGAAATTCTGTATTTTCTTTATAAATAATAACCAAGATTATGTTGTAAGAACTAGTATTGTAAGAACTAGGAGACAGAAAACATAATTTCACATTATGCTCAAACCCATTAGGATGGATAAAAGAAATTTCAAAGTGATGAAAGTTTTCAGTGAACTGTTCACACAACCAATGAAATTAGCATTAAGGAATTGAACAATATCTTATCAGAGATACTAATCTAGCTTTGAAGAGCAGCTACTAAAATTCCAATAAAAGTGATTTACTTTTTGTTAAAAAGAAGCCTAATAAAACCCTAGCAGTATTTGTCAGTATTGTTTTAAAATTATATTGATAATGTTATAAAATCAAAAACTAAAAATAACTAGGTTTAATCAACCTAAAGCTGCCTGTCATTCTGATACCTACAAAATTACCAACGGCCAAAAATTTGATTCCAAATTTAATTGTAAGATACAGAAGTCTTAGAAAAAGACATTTTCCCCTCACCCTAAAAATTACTAACCCTACAAATAGTGAAATATAACTGGACATATGGAGGTCTGTAAGCTAAATTTCAGAGGCCTTAAAATATGACAAAACCCATGAAGATAATTAGTATATGCTTTTGAGACTTGTATAAAGAGATTCAGTAAGAACAACAAAATAGCATCAAACTTGTTTGTAGATTGAACAAAAATCCTAGAGAAAAAAGTTGTACTAAATCATTGAGGCTTTTAATGGCATAGATAGTGAAGGAATATAGGTATTGATGAATCTGAGTCAAAAGGCTCTTATGAAAGTTAGACCATGAATAAAAGAGTTTTAGGAATACTTTAACCATCTTGAATGCTTTTCCTCTTCAAAGAAGTAGTAATACATAATTTTTAACTATGTTAAATAATGACAAAAGAGACATTCAATACATTAAATATAAAATATATTTTTAAAAACCATACAGAAGTATTATGTTAAGGTTTAATTTTAAGTGTTTCATGTTTCTTATTAGTATATATGATAATGGTAAAAGTATTAGTGCATTGCCCAATAATAATCATCTTCAATTCATGAAACTGAATCACTTGGAATCATTCCTTTTCCAAGTGACTGTAATAGTTTAGGACATCATATCTATGCACAATGGGGGTAGTTTTTTATAATGGTGAAAATTTAACTTCCAAAAGGGTGTCACGTCCAATAGAACAGAGTGGAATATCCCAACACACAACCCCAAATGTATGAGCATCTAATCTTTAATAAGGGGGCAAGAAATGTGAAGTGGAGCAAAGAAAGCCTCTTCAACAAATGGTGCTGGCATAACTGGACAACCACATGCAAAAGAATGGGCTTAGACCTCGACCTGACACCATGCACAAAAATCAGATCAAAATGGATTAAAGACCTCAACATTAGACCACAATCCATAAGGTACATAGAAGACAAGATCAGCAAAACCCTCCACGATATTGAAACTAAAGGTATCTTCAAAGATGACACAGAGCTAAACAATCAAGTGAAAACAGAGTTAAACAAATAGGACTACATTAAACTAAGACGCTTCTGCACCACAAAAGACACAGGGACCAGAATACAAAGGCAATCTACAGAATGGGAAAGGATATTCACCCAATACCCATCCGATAAAGGATTGATATCAAGGGTATACAAAGCACTGGTTGAATTCTACCAGTCTAGAAGAAAACATCCAACCCCATCAGAAAATGGGCCAAAGAAATGAACAGAAACTTTTCCAATAAAGAGATATGAATGGCTAAAAGGTACATGGAAAAAAATGCTCTGCATCACTAATCATCAGGGAGACGCAGATCAAAACTACCATGAGATACCACCTCACACCACAGAGAATGGCACACATCCAAAAGAACAAAAGCAACTGCTGTTGGAGAGGATGTGGAGAGAAAGGGACCCTTCTACACTGCTGGTGGGAATGCCGACTTTGGAAGACAATATGGACAATATGGGACAACCCCTTTGGAAGACAATATGGACGATTCTCAAAAAATTAGAAATTGAGCTTTCATTTGATCCAGCAATACCACTACTGGGAATATAGCTCAGAAAAGCAAAAAAGTATAGTCGAAATGACATCTGCACTTATATGTTCATTGCAGCACTGTTTACAATAGCCAGAACCTGGAAATAACCCAAGTGCCCGAGAACAGATGACTGGTTAAAGAAACTTTGGTACATCTATACAATGGAATACTATGCAGCTGTTAGAAAAGATGAAGTAATGAACTTTGCATATAAGTGGATCAACATGGAAAGTATCATGCTAAGTGAAATGAGCCAGAAAGAGAGGGACAGGCATAGAAATATTGCACTCATCTGTGGAATATAAAACAACAGAGTAGGAGACTAATACCCAAGAATAGTAGTATATAATACCAGGAGGTTGGCTGTATAGCTTGGAAGCTGGCTGACCTCACACGCTGGGGGAAAGTCATCCCAGATAGAGAAGGGAGTACCAAGTAAAATGTGATTGGAGATCCTGCGCGGGGAGGGAGATGCGTGTTGAAAGTAGACTAGAGACTGAACACGATGGCCACTCAGTGCCCCTACTGCAAACCACAACACCCCAAAGGAGAGAGGGAGAGAGAGAGAGAGAGAGAGAGAGAGAGAGAGAGAGAGAGAGAGAGAACAAATTGGAATGCCCCGCCACAGAGGCGGGGTGGGGTGGAGGATGGGATGGGGGGTGGGAAGGATACTGGGTTCATTGGTGGTGGAGAATGGACACTGGTGGAGGGATGGGCTCTCGAACATTGCGTGAGGGAAAAACAAGCACGAAAAGGTGTGAATCTGTAACTGTACCCTCACTGTGACTCACTACAAAAAAATAAAAAAAAAATTTAGAAAAGGGTGTCATGTTCCTTCAGCACTGAACTATGATATAACCAAAATATTTTTCTTAAAGAATCAAAAGGAATGAGAATATATGGTTAAAAATGTAGTGAAAATGACCTTTATATTGACTACAAACGTACCCAAATAATTGATAAATGGTCTTCCATTCATTGAGAGTTTGAGTGGATGCTTACTATAATCTAGCTACTCCTATAGGTCGTCTCATTTGAAGGAAACTTGTTTTTGGTATGATCATGCTATTTTTTTTACTCTAATTAGCTATCATCAAAATATCAAACCTTAAGATGTTAATTAGAAAGACGTTTTCATAGTTTTATAATCTGTATTAGAACTCAGATCACATAAGGCATAACAAAATATAATCATTCTTTTATTTAATGTCATAGTACCCACAGAAGCAGCTTTATGACAAGCAAGATAGGGCTATCTTTAGCACATCACCTTTCTAGAACATTTGTGATTGTTAATTATGACCATTTGGAGTTCACAGATGGTATATGAAATTGAAGTGTTCTGTTTTAGATAATGAAGGTGGTGGTATAATAAATAAAACATTGTGAAATCAAAGGACATACTTGTTGCTCAGCACAACCTACTGGTTATTTGTTCACTGAATAACTTGATTGTTAATAGTACTTACAACTTTGTTACTAGTCAGTATTTCTCCAGTTACTTTGTTCTCCCTTTCAGATGACTTTCCTCATGTCAGCTCTCTACCCCAACCCTGTTGCATATACTGATATTGCACTGGTTCTGTCTAATGGAGATGTGGGGACAATTCCAAGGGAGAGATTTGTATCAATTAAAAAGATAACCACTTGTTTACAAAAACACTATAAACTGACATACAGAAAGGCAAAACCAGTTCAAAATTTGGTCGTGTGGTCACCCGGCTCAACCTTTAATAACATGTTAGTGATCTCTTAAGGAAGGGCTTTATGGCCCCTGGGTGAAACACAGCAATCTTCACACCCTTTCCTTTAAGTATACTTTTTTATAAAATTTTCGGTGGTTTTTCATTAGTAAACAACACAGAATATATTATTTCCATTCTGCTTTGGGGCAGGGATTGGGGTTTGGGATGGAAACATCAAAAATATGGAGGTGGGAAGTTGTAATGGTGGTGGGATTGGTGCCTGAATATTAAATATAATTAAATATTGTGAACTACTTTATAAAATTAAAAAATAAAAAACTTGATTATGCAGAAAAAATCAATTCACTTAAATAAAAAATTAACAGGATATCCTCATAATGTACCACTGAAATGCAGTGCAAATTTAAGCAACAAATTGAACCAATATGAGGGAACTTCTTGACACCAAACCCAATATTCCAAAGAATTCTACAGGTTTGGATTAAAAAGCAACTAGTAACTTTTGCTCTGAAAAATGAACTTTCCCTTCCCTGTCAAAAAATATTGTTAGGAATTCTCCAGCTTTAAGCATTACCATTCTATGTACTGATCACTTGCCAGGCCAAATGATCCACCAAGTGTCCATAACTTATTTTATTGCCAATAAAATTGTTTGCTTCCAGTGTTTTAATGTAAATACCTCATAATAAAATTACCCTTATTATATATAATTGGTTGAGTTGCCAGTGAAACCTTCCACTTTGGTAGAAGTCAACACTTCTGAGGTTCAAGCCTCAAATGACAAATCCATCTCTCTTTTTCAATCTTCCATTGATCCTATAGCTGCTAGATTCCATAACCAGCCACACCTACTGAATGAAATTCAACAAATTCCAACAATTTTCCTCCAGTTGGTATATTATTTTAATCTTTATTCCTTATAACTTCTGTTTATTGTCAGTCATTCTTCAGCTGATCATATTTACATAGATAAAGATATTTTTTTCACCAGGGCTGGAGACAGAATACAGCAAATAGGACAGTTTCTTGTACATGGCCAACTCTGGTTCTGTACCCAGCACCACATATGGTTCCCTAAGCAATGCCAAGAGTAAACCCTTAGCACAGAACAAGGAGTAATCACTCAGCATAGCCAGTGTGCCCCATCCGAAAAAAAAAATCAAAAAACTATTTTTTTCTTCTGTCTATCAATTATATTCCAATTGGAGCTAGAGTGATAATACAGTTGGTTAGGGTGTTTCCCTTGCATGTGGCCAAATGTGATTTGATCACCAACATCCCATTTTGTCCCTCGAGCCTGCCAGGAGTAATTGCTGAGCACAGAGCCAGTAGTAAGCCCTAAGAACCACCAGATGTAATCCAAAACAAACAAAAAATTATAATCACTTGAAATACAACTACGATAAAAGGTATACACAGAAGAATACCATTTTTTCCCTAAATTACAGGTACAAATATAGCATCATATTTTAAATGATTTACTACCTGATTATGCCACTGTGTAGGTCTTAACAAGATAGAAATATTGTAAGCAACAGAAAGTCTGACATGTTATTCACACCATCATATCAACTAAAGTTATAGGTAAGACAAAAACAAGTGATTAAAAATACATGCTCAATGACATTAACCCAGAAATTATTTCTAGAAAACTGTCCATAGATAACATCTGCAGATTTATTCTCTTAAAGAAGATGGAAGAAGAAAAGATGAATGTGAGAGCTTGGCTAGAAAGTTGATTTTGATCATGTGATTTTAAAATATCTATATATTTACCTGGTTCCATAAAACTATCAAGCATATCTCCAAGTTGAATGCCACAGGACTCTGAAGTTTTAAACCTCAAATAAGTAATTTCACACTTAAGACTTTACAGGCTGAAAAAAATTTGCAAATCCAAAAAGATCTATTTTTTATGACCCATTAGCTCTTTGTTAAGATATTCAGAGCTTCATTTCATGTTGACTCAAGTATTTAGCATAATGTCTCAATTATCTGTTATTTACAAACACTTTAGTATTCTTAACTACTAAAAGGAATGAAAATCATTTTAACATAATGAAATATAAAAAAAGCAATACTTAAGAACAAATTGTTAGGCGGGTTGATCAGCTACAAAATAATTTGAAACACATTTAGAAAACAAAAGTTAAAATCTAAGCTAATGGAGATTCAGGAAACCATATGAATGATCTGGAAGAAAACTTATAAATAAATTATAACATTTATCTGTGAATTGTTATGAACCATAATAGATTACCTCTCTTAATGACTCTAATTTTGTTGGTCTAGAAAAAATGTTCTATGGATGTACTTGCTCTCTTAGTGTGTTGATGCAGATTACTTCTTTTATTCTGAAGTTGGTAAAGAAGGTGAAGACTTACCAAAAAAATAAATATGATAGTTGAAGTGACAGGAAAAGTCAATGAAGCTTGTGACTACACAATTTTATTTCTTTAACGATTTTAACAGCTCACGTAAGTTCAAAATTTCCCAGATGATGGCTTTTCAGAAAAGTCAGTGGCAAGAAGGTAGGACCAACCTAAAGAAATCTATTCCCCATTGTATATGTTGTTTCTCTTCTCTTATGTTCTACTTCTATTTGTAATACTATTTTTACCCCAAATGACATGAGCATCTCAAAATAGAAATTGTTTTCTATTCCTTTGTCCTTGTCCTACAAAATCAGTACTTTGTCCTACAAATTGAAAATGTGAAACATAACAGTGATTGTTTCCTTAATAGAAATGAACAAATTGTGTGTATAAGGAAAATTTGAAAATTATCTTCCTATTGAAAATCTAATTACTTATAATTAGTCCCTAGCTGGAAGTCATCTTAAGATACCAATTTATTTGAGAAATTTGAAATTTTTCACTCAGGATCTCATATAGTGATGTAGATAACATATTTTATGATGGGTGTAATTTATTTTATTTTTATTTCATTTATCCCTTGACTATGTTGTTTTTTCATACTATCTGTGTAGGTATTCATAATATTTAGTTGATTTTTCTCAATATTCATACTTTTAGTTAGTTCTCGAGAAACACTGTTTAAGAATATTAGTTTAAGCACTACACATGGCAGTAACAAAATGGCATAAAGTGTCTTATATTAAGTAGCACTGGAGAGTTTGTGCGCAGTTAAACGATAGCAGAATTCTTCCTACAGGAAGCTGACTTCACGTAGAAGCATTTGATAAGAAATCAGGGCTGTTGAAATGTTATCAGTTTCCCATTGTCTCAAACTAACATTTTCCCATATAGTTCCAGTAATTCTTTAGAAAACAAAAGAAGACCAAAATGGAATAACAGGTGTGTAAGTGCGATGAGAATTATGTCCTAATAGATATTTCCTTTGCTATAAGATTTCTAATGATTAGGTTCTTGATGTGTGGTTTGTTTAATTACAATCAATCATTATCTCCTTGAAGTCATTCTGGTAAGTATCTCTGCCATTATATTTTGATCTATAACAAATCATGTATTCTGCATTAATTGAGAAATTAATATTCTACCCAATAGCTTCCTGAAAATATTATAAGCTTTATAAGAAAATACAAATAACAGCACAATTTGTCTTAGGAAAGTGTAAAAATCTTATTTAGTACCATAATTATCTGTAAAATGTCTGTTCAATAACTAGTGATTTTGAATATATAGAGCTAATCCTAAGGCTTAGTTCTATGTCAAAAAAAGGAAAATTAATTAGCACATTAAGCTATCAGTCAATGGTATTTTAAGGGTTAATCATTAAAAAGTCTATTTTAAGACACTGCTATTGGGAATAGGCCACATCTCCAAAATACCTCTCACACACATTTATTCTTTAATTTCTCAATAAAATGGTCTTTTCCCTGACCTCTTAGTTACATGCAAATTGTTCTGTACAATCTAAATTCACATCAAAGTAAAAATAATTAATATCAAATAACTCTTTCCTAAGACAAATTGTGCATTTAACTCTTAATGATCTGGAAAAAATTACCATGAAAGGTAGAAGGGACACAACTTATCAAAGATGCTGAGGACACCTTTTCCCTTATTTTCTATAGTTCCTACTGGTTAGTAACCTAGACTAGAACCTTAGGAGAATTTCTCCCAATATTCCCAGTCTTAAACCCAGTTGTTCTACCTGTTAAATTATTTGAGTTTCAGAGAGAAAAGTTCGTAATTGATATCAAACTAAACAGAAAAGCAAATTATTACAGAAACTATAGATTACCACATGCATACTTATTATAGACAGATAAATATAGAAGGTTTATAAAAGTTTAGTCAATAATGTAAATTCAATTATTCTCAACTCAATCACATTTTGATGAGCAAGGAAAGGAGAAATAGAACTACAAATGGTTTTGAACTCTGCTGCATAATTGGGCTTCCAAGTAATAGAGGCATTGCGATATTAAAAGATTATAGAAAAGAATATAGAAATGAACATTGGAAAGAAGTCATGTGGGTAGCAAAAATTTTATTTAGTACCATAATTCTCCAAAAGTTGACTGGTCGATAGCTATTGATTGTAAATATAACCAAAAGTTCTTTCTTTGCTTCAGACTTCTTCTTTTTTTTTTGTTTTTTGTTTTTGTTTTGTTTTTGGGTCACACCCGACGATGCACAGGGGTTACTCCTGGCTCTTCACTCAGGAATTACCCCTGGCGGTGCTCAGGGGACCATATGAGATGCTGGGATTAGAACCCAGGTCGGCCGCGTGCAAGGTAAACGCCCTACCCGCTGTGCTATGGCTCCAGCCCCCTTTTTTTTTTTTTTTGCTTTTTTTTTTTTTGCGGGGTGGTGGGGGATCACACCCGGCATTGCATAGGGGTTACTCCTGGCTTATGCACTCAGGAATTACTTCTGGAGGTGCTCAGGGGACCACACGGGACGCTGGAAATTGAACCCGGGTCTGCTGCAAGCAAGGCAAATGCCCTACCCACTGTGCTATCACTCCAGCCCTGCTTCAGACTTCAGACAGGCTTGCTAAGCTAAGACTCCCACCAAGCCACAAATGTCTAGGAGCAGGGATGGCATGCATTAAAATGGAAGAACTTCCCAATCATCTCCCCTAGTGGTGTGAGTGTGCCTGTAACCTGGCCTCCTGGTATTTCTCAGCCTTCTGGTTCATTGAATTGAGATTTGAGACTTGATGGGGAATGATTGATTGTGTGGTGGTGTAAGACATTATTGGAAAAGCACTCGTGCTTCATTGTGTTTGCTTTTACTGGCATGTGGAAAGTGAAAGCATTGCCCTTATGTGGTCCTCCTGGTAAAACCTCTCATTTCACAGAATATTTGTGTGTGGATTTCAATCAGAGGAGCTCCTGCTGAACAAGAGATGACTGCTCCGCATGACTTACCCTTGATTTACCATGTAAGGAATCAAGGTCACATTCTCCATAAAATACACAGCAGTTTTTTTTGCCAACTAAAGTTTATCCTACCAGACTACAACAAAATTTGATGAAATTCTGCCAGAATATTTTAGCAAAACAATTATTCTTGTCTGAGTTATTCAGTATAAGTGATTTATCTCCTTAAATAAATATTTTACCAGGCTATATAGCTCTATCAGAATTTCAAAGTAAGACCTTCTTTTAACAAAGACGAAAGATTTCAGAAAAGATCAAGTTTTAATTACTTAGAAAACAAAATGATTTAAAATAAAATAATATTTTAATTCAGTTATACAACACAAAAAATACTAATGATACAGATCTTTCAGTATCATAAAATTTTGAGAGGTACTAATTTACCTGAAGAATCTTTTTGTTATCACTTAAAAGACTTTTATGTAGTGAAAAATCAATCTCTCACACTCCCTTGGAGCATTTTGTTGATATTTGACAACCCATATATGTAAAACCATTTACTTAAAGTGACTAGAGAAGTGGAAAAAATTAGAGTTTCATGGTTTACAAATCGGAATTTATACAGGTTTTATGGCTTTGCTTTTAAAGAAATAAAATGTTTTCTTCAGTTAAGAAGTCACTCCAACAGATGGGCCTATCTTTTCTATTTTTATTTCTGGTTGGCTTATGGCTGAATTACCCTGGACATGGTTATAAATTTGAAATTATAGGAACTGCTGAGGGGTGATTTTTTTTTTCTTGCTATGAAATACAATGAGGACACAGCTGCAGTATCTAGAAAGTGAGGGAAACTAAAGCCATAAAAAATAAAACTGTTTCCTCTTCCTACTTTGAATGCAAGCCCTCAAAGAAGAGTAAGCCTATCTGGTTTCCCACTACTTATAATGATTTAATCTAAAACCACATACTCAGGAGAAGAGTGTGCCAGTGACTTCAATGTGAATCCAGCATTTCAGGTTAAGTGTAGCTTTAGAAGTATAGATTGTTGAACATTCAATGAACCTTAGTTCAAGGTATTCCTTCTACATTAAAGGGACTTGTGGGAGAAGGTACAAGTATGTACCTTCATAACTGACTGTTTGATAAAATTCTATTGGAGATGTCAGGACAATTATAAATCTCAGATTGAGCATGAGTCAGAGCTGAAATATTTTCTACATTTTTTCCTCTATATGTCATTGTTGGGTTTTATAGTGTGTTGTTACTATATGCTTTCATTTCCATTTGCTTTCAATTCAATATACAGATATGTGCTCAACCTGTACAGACACAATTTAATCTTGCCAGAGATTGCATTTGTAGGCTATTTTTCTATTTCACTTATGATATCCTATTTGCTGTTATATGATTGCTCATAAAAATTTCTCAAAATCTTTTTAATTCTTTAGAATTGGTAGCGATGTCCCCACTTTTAACTTTTAATTTAATAAATTGACTTATTGAATATTTTTTTTGTGTTCTGGGGTTAGATACCCAAAAGTAGAACTGCTGGGTAGTATGAAGCTCAAATTCTAAGTTTACTGAGAATCCTCCATAATGTTCCTCACAGGCACACCATTATTTATCTGCACATATTATATTGCACATAGGATAGTATAATAGTTTAGATATTGAATCAATGTAGATGTCCAACAACAGAAAAATGAATAATGAATATATGGTATTTATACTCAATGAAATACTATGAAGCTGCAAGGAATGATGAAATCATGCAATATTTGGATGAAACTAGAAAAGATGTCATTAAGTGAAGTAAGCCAGAAGAAGGAAAAACACAGTATAGTATCACTAATATGTGATTTAAAGAATAACTGAACATGGGAATGCAATGTTTTAATTGCATTGGTTATATGCAATGGTTATATCACCCTTGACTCCAAAGTATAGGGAGTAGAAAGGCAGAGAAGGAAATAAATCAAAGACAAAAGGGACAAGGTGATAATGGGTAATATTGGGAATATACGGGTCAGGGGGTCTCAGGCATACAGGTAATGTGGGGAAGTTGTATAGTATATAACAAAACACAGACTCAACAACACTGAGAAACTGAGGTCCAAATTACAACCACCAAATTTTAAAATGTGCCTATTTTGGTGACAGGCTATGGAGGAGAGGGGTGGCAGGAGGGAACATGAGAACATTGGTCCAAAGAAGTTGACACTAGTGATAGGATTGGTGCTAGAACATTGTATGCCTAAAATTTAATCAATAACTTTAAATCATGGTTCTTTAGTTTTTTAAGAAGAATAATACTTTGAGTAATCTCTCTAGCTCTTAGTCTTTCCTGCTCCAAGTTTGTCAATTTTGGTTTTTTTTAAAGAAACAACAATTTTTTTCTCTTCAGCTTTGCTCGAATTTTTAACATATATTCTAACTTCTTATTTCATGTTTAATTTATTATGTATCTGTCATCCCATTGTTCTTCGATTTACTTGAGCAGGCACCAGTAATGTCTCCTTTCGTCCCAGCCTTGAGATTTTAGTAGCCTCTCCTTACTTATCTATTTTCTCAAATTGTAAACTACCAATATTTTCTAAAATAATTAAATTTATAATTAAAGTTCTCACATTAAAATCTCTAGACATAGGTCCAGAGCAATAGTACAGCATATAGGGTACTTGCCTTGCACATGACGAGGTTTGAGCCCTAGCACCACTACGGTCCCTGGAGCCCAGAGAGGGTTATCCTTGAGTGCAAAGCCAGGAGTAAGCCTTAAGCATTGCTGGGTGTAGCCCTCAAACAGACAAAAACTCCAGGCCTAGATGATGAATTTTACCTAATCTCCAAAGGAAATAAAACTTTTTAAAAAATCAGACAGCGGGAACTAATTCACATCTCATTCTATAAGGTCAGCATTAGTCTGATACAAAATCTACCAATTTGTCTTTTTCTCCCCCTTCAGGGCTCACAGACACTGGAGATGACAGGTTTGCCATGACCCATGACATGACATGCTGAATTGAAGTCCCAGTCTTTTTCTTGCCTCCATTTTAAGACACTGAGTCATCTTCTAGGTCCTTCATGGCCAGCTGTCCCAAAGAGCAGTGCTGTCGGGATCATCCTTGACCATGAAGGCAGCATTGTGGGTTGACTTGTAGCCTTGCACTTTCCAGACAAAAACAGTCTTCCGATTTTCCCCAAATCCAACAAGTTAAAGCCACAAGATATAGCTCCTCTACAAATGAAAAATGGACTATGAAAAACTGAACTAAAATATCAAAGAATTAAAGTGTACATGTGTTTAGACCAAAAAAAAAGAAACCCTGGCGGCGACGCCCATGTCCCTTCACTGCCATGTAAGCTCATCTACGGGCTTTGTTGCAGAGACTCATGAATAAATCTCAAAAGAGAAAACCACCCACAAAAATTTCTCAGACAGCTGTTCCTAGCTGGGACCTCCAGCACAATCTCAGGAGGGAGACAGGCCAGCTCCCTCTCTACCAAAGGCTCAGCAGCTACACACTCGCCCCAAAGCCCATGTTTCTGGCTGGACTGTCCAGTCAAACATTTTGAATTTTCTGGAGCAATATCTCTAAACTCTACAACACTGACTCCTAGTAACACACCGGATTGGAGGGAATGTAACATAGAAGCCAGCCCATCTCAACTAACAAAAGCACTGACACAGAAGGCTTACCTTGCAACAACAGTTGAGTAAATCCTCAACAAGAACTTAACGTCTTCATGGTGAGATATAAAAATTTTTATACATCTTCTTCTACATAATATTTTTGTCATTTCGTTAGCTACTTCATAGTAATAAACAATAGAAAATAGATTATTTGGGGCCTTCTATGGGGACAGGCTTGAGGAGTGGTTGGGAAAATGTTGATAATGGTGGAGGAAATGTCACACTGGTTGTGGGATTGGTGTTGGAATATTGAATGCCTGTAACAAATCATTACAAACAACTTTGTAAACCATGGTGTTTAAATAAAGTGGGGGGAAAAATAAAATTCACATGTGCTTCTAGTGGAATGTAAAATTGTCAAATTATTTTGAATAAAATTTACTAGCTTATAACATATAATCCACCCATCTTATACCTAGGATTTTATCAAATATAAATTAAAGTATAAATCCATACTAATACTTCGATGCAAATACTTATAGTTTTATTTGAAAAAGATTAAAACTTTAAAGATACAAATATCTATCAATAGATAAACAAGCAAATTTTCATGTTGTGTAATTAAAAAAGGAATTAGTTTTATGTGCTTTGTATCCCTGAGACAATATAACTGAATAGCAAAATAATTTAAAAAATTAATGATATAAGTAGGGAAAAGTCAGATGCATAGATGATTATAATATATAAAATCTTAGAAAAGTCTAATTTACAATCACTTTAAGCAAATTAATGTTTGATTGAGTGGGGAGGCCAGGAAGGGGGAAGAAGAGGAAAGAATTATGAAAGAATACAAGAGAACTTAGACAAAGCATATTCTGATGTGGCTATTGTCTCAAAATTGAAATATGTGTCATTGATTATAATGAATAACTGAACAAACCTATAAAAAGTAAAGAACTAACTTAAAGAGGTTGGAATAATGTTAAAGATAGTATGATAGTCCTAAAGTCTTTTATGTTTTTAGTATACACAAATGCAATTATCTTTTTACTTTGTTTTTAAACAGATGACACAGTTAAAACACTTTAAATTTGCTATATGAGATAAATATGATTGATGAAAACAACTAACTATGTTTAGGAGAGCAGTTAGATTTTAAAACGTCACTTGTCACTTGTCTTCCTGTTGATCTTTTTTTTTTTAAATTTTTATTAAATCACCATGTGGAAAGTTACAAAGTTCTCAGGTTTATATGTCAGTTATACAATATTCAAACACCCATCCCTTCACCAGTGCCCATATTCCACCACCAGAAACCCCAGTATACCCCCCGCCCCCACCCCCTACCCCCTACTGTATAACTAATGAATTTCACTTCATTTTTTCTTTACCTTGATTACATTCCATAATTCAACACAAAACTCACTATAGTTGACATAACTCTCTCTCTCTCTTTTTTTTTTCTTTTTCCTTTTCCCTTTTTTTTTTTTCTTTTTCCCCCTCATCCCCCTTCCTGCGCCTCATAGTATGGTGTACGCCACGCGCGTCGGCCAGCGTGGGGCTTTTGCTTAGTTCACAGTCCAGAGGTGGCTGCTACATTAAAAACCTTCAATATTTTTAACAAAAACTTACTGTTATTATTTGGAGTTTCCCCCCCAAGTCAAACCTGTTCAAATGGAACCGATTCACATTGCTGACAATTATAAATGTTAAGTCGCGCGGACGCGGAAGCGTCAGCACGGTTTTGGATTTCTGTATAAAGTCCAGGGAAAATTCTGCCAGAAATTACATAGCCCAGCTCACAGTCCCAGTGCATTGCTATAAGAAGTCTCTGAATTCAAAGTCTTTAGGCGCAGAGGGTCCCCCTGTTGATCTTTGATTTGCTCAAGCGGGCACCAGTAACGTCTCCATTTGTCCCTGCCGTGAGCTAGTGTAGCCCAAAGATATCTGCTCGCTCCAGGAACAGGAAGAGCCTCATTCAGGGTTTTGACAAAGAAGTCTGACCATCTAGTTGGTTGCCGGCCACGCGGTCTTTTGACATCCTGTGAAATCCAGTCAGTAAATGTTCTAGTCCAGCGATCATCTCTGAATCGCATTACATGTCCGGCCCATCTGATTTTTGATGTCTTGGCAAATGAGATAACGTCCCTGATTCTTGATCATCGATGGAACTCCAGATTCCTTCTCTCACTTGAGTGAGACGTGATACTCCTAGCATAGCTCTTTCACTTCCTCTTTGGGATACCCGAATAGCGTTCTCATCCTGTTTGCTTAGGGCCCAGGTCTCTGAGGAGTTTAAAACGGAGATTGAAGTATACTTAGCTAGAGCTAAAACAAATTACAAAAGTAATGTTTTGCTTATGATACTGGGAGATATTGTTTATGTTACTGGGAGATACTGGGAGATATTTGTTTATATTACTGGAATGTTTTGCTTATGATACTGGAAGATATTTGGTTATGATACTGGGAGATACAGCAGAGCCTGGCAAGCTCCCTGTGGCGTATTCGATATGCCAAAAACAGTAACAAGTCTCACATGGAGACGTTACTGGTGCCCACTCGAGCAAATCAATGAACAACAGAGGACTGTGCTACCGTGATACTGGGAGATATTTAAATTTAAAGAGTACTTAAAAGACTCTGAACAAGGCTGTTTTCACTGGGATGCCCCAAAGGGAGTTGGTGAGAACCCTCCCCACCCCAAGAGACCCAACCCCAGCAGCCGATCTCCACTACCCAACCATGGCCACGCTCCAGGCTGCTTTCCAACACATTATAAGACACTTCCTACCCATTTTCCATGATTACCACACCATATCCATATTTTATGGAGCTCAGACAATAAGCAACAAATCATAGAGTAATATATATACACATATACACATATATACTTATATACATATATATATATATATGCACACACACATGCATACCTCTCAGAGAGCCCAGCAAGCTATTGAGAGTATCTCTTCCGCACGGGCAAATCCTGGCAAGCTACCCGTGGAGTATTCGATATGCTAAAGATAGTAATGATAGGTCTCATTCCCCTGACCCTGAAAGAGCCTCCAATTCTTGGGAAAGATGAGTAAGGAAAGGCTGCTAAAATCTCAGGGCTGGCGCATAAATAACTTGACTTCACAGCTCAAGACCTTAGAAAAGGACCAACAAAAGAAGCCCAAACCAGGCAGAAGGAAAGAGATAATAAAACTTAGAGCAGAAATTAACGACATGGAAACCCAAAAGACAATTCGAAAGATCAATGAAACCAAGAGCTGTTTTTTTGAGAAAATAAATAAGATTGATAAACCACTAGCAAGACTAACAAAGAAAGAGAGAGAGAACACTTATAAGTCGAATCAGAAATGAAAAGGGGGACATCGCAACAGAAACCAATGAAATTCAAAAGATCATCAGAGACTACTTTGAAAATCTGTATGCCACGAAACAAGAGAACCTAGAAGAAATGGATAAATTCCTGGATTCCTATAATCTCCCAAGGCTGAACCAAGAAGACCTGGAGTTCCTGAATAGTCCTATTAACATCAAGGAAATTGAAACGGTAATCAAAAGTCTTCCCAAAAACAAAAGCCCAGGCCCAGACGGATTCACTAGCAAATTCTTCCAAACATTTAAAGAGGACCTATTGCCAGTTCTTCTCAAGCTTTTCCGGGAAATTGAAGAAACAGAAACCTTCCCAAACAGTTTCTATGAGGCTCACATCTCCCTAATACCAAAAACAAACAAGGACACCACAAAAAAAGAAAACTACAGGCCAATATCCCTGATGAACACAGATGCGAAGATTCTCAACAAAATATTAGCAAACAGAATTCAACAACTCATCAAAAAGATCATACACCACGACCAAGTGGAATTCATCCCGGGGATGCAAGGATGGTTTAACATCCGGAAATCAATCAACATAATCCATCATATCAACAAAAGAAAAGATAAAAATCATATAATCATATCAATAGATGCAGAGAAAGCATTTGACAAGATCCAGCACCCCTTTATGATGAAAACTCTCGCCAAAATGGGTATAGAAGGGACCTTCCTCAATATAGTCAAAGCCATCTACCACAAGCCTACGGCAAGCATCATCCTCAATGGGGAAAAACTAAGACTCTTCCCTCTGAGAACAGGGACAAGACAAGGATGCCCACTCTCTCCTCTTCTGTTCAATATAGTACTGGAAGTACTTGCAATAGTGATTAGGCAAGAAAAAGATATTAAGGGCATTCAGGTAGGAAAGGAAGAAATCAAGCTCTCACTATTCGCTGATGATATGATATTATACTTAGAAAACCCTAAAACATCTACCAACAAACTCCTAGAAACAATAGACTCATATAGTAAAGTTGCAGGCTATAAAATCAATACTCAAAAGTCCATGGCTTTCTTATATGCAAATAGTGAGAGAGAAGAAAGCGACATGATAAAACCTATCCCGTTCACAATTGTGCCTCAAAAAATCAAATACCTCGGAATCAGCTTAACAAAGGAGGTAAAGGACTTGTATAATGAAAACTACAAGACGCTACTTCAGGAAATAAAAGAAGACATGAGGAAATGGAAAAATATCCCCTGCTCATGGATTGGAAGAATTAATATAGTCAAAATGGCAATTCTCCCCAAAGCATTGTACAAATTCAATGCGATCCCTATAGGGATACCCTTGTCATTCTTCAAAGAAATGGAGCAAGCGCTCCTGAAATTCATATGGAACAATAAGCCCCCACGAATAGCTAAAGCAATTCTTGGGAAAAAGAAAATGGGAGGAATCAACCTCCCCAACTTCCAACTCTACTACAAAGTGGTAGTCATTAAAACAGCTTGGTACTGGAACAAAGGCAGAGCCACAGACCAATGGAACAGGGTTGAATACTCTGACACATCCCCCCAAATATATGACCATTTAATCTTTGATAAGGGAGCAAAAAAGGCGAAGTGGAGCAAGGGAAGCATGTTTAACAAATTGTGCTGGCAAAATTGGACAGCTACATGCAAAAAAATGGGCTTAGACCTCCACCTATCACCATGTACAAAAGTCAGATCAAAATGGATTAAGGACCTCAACATCAGACCAGAATCACTAAGGTACATTGAAGACAAGGTCGGCAAAACCCTCCACGACATTGAAGCCAAAAGTATCTTCAAAGCTGACACTCCACTGGCCAAGCAAGTGAAAACAGAGATAAATGAATGGGACTATCTCAAACTAAGAAGCTTCTGCACCTCAAGAGAAACAGTGACCAAAGTACAAAGACAATCTACGGAATGGGAAAGGATATTTATGCAGTACCCATCTGATAAAGGGTTGATAACAAGGATATACAATGCACTGGTTGAACTCCACAAGAAGAAAACTGCCAACCCGATCAAAAAATGGGGTGATGAAATGAACAGAAGCTTTCCTAAAGAAGAAATCCGAATGGCTCAGAGGCACATGAGAAAATGTTCCACATCACTAATCATCAGTGAAATGCAGATCAAAACAACCATGAGATATCATCTCACACCACAGAGACTGGCCCACATCCCAAAAAACAAAAGCAACCGGTGTTGGCATGGATGCAGGGAGAAAGGGACTCTTCTTCACTGCTGGTGGGAATGCCGACTGGTTCAGCCCTTTTGGAAAACAATATGGACGATTCTCAAAAAATTAGAAATTGAGCTTCCATTTGACCCAGCAATACCACTCCTGGGAATATATCCCGGAGAGGCAAAATGGTATAGTAGAGATGGCATATGTATTTCTATGTTCATTGCAGCACTGTTTACAATAGCCAGAATCTGGAAAAAACCAGAGTGCCCCAAAACAGATGACTGGTTAAAGAAACTCTGGTACATCTACACAATGGAATACTATGTAGCTGTCAGAAAACATGAAGTCATGAAATTTGCATATAAATGGATCAACATGAAAAATATCATGTTGAGTGAAATGAGTCAGAAAGAAAGAGACAGACATAGAAAGATTGCACTCATATGTGGAATATAATGGAACTGAGAAGTACAAGTTGGCAACGATGCAACTTCTGGCAGATATCCCTCTGGACTTAGTTACTAAAATACTAAATTACAGAAACCCAAAACTGAGAGGTCGCTAAGTGTGGTCACTCGACCTCATACCTCTTCATCCTCAGCAATGGAAAACAAATTATCTAATGCTTCCTTTTCAGCAGGTCTGACTTTAGGGGAGAGACTCTCCAAACAATAATAGTGAGTTTTGTTGAAATATTGTATGCAATCAAAGTGAAAGTAAAGTGAAATTTATTAGTTACACAGGCGGAGGGGGCTAAGGGTGGGGAAGCTAGGGGCGTGGGGGGTTAGGGGTGTGGTGGGGCGGGGTGGAGCTATACTGGGATTCTTGGTGGTGGAATATGAGCACTGGTGAAGGGATGGGTATTCGAGCATTGTATAACTGAGATTTAAACCTGAAAACTTTGTAACTTTCCACATGGTGACTCAATAAAAAATTAAAAAAAAAATCTCAGGGCTGGGAGGAATAGAGACGTTACTGGTGCTCACTCAAGTAAATCGACAAACAACGGGATGACAGTGATGACAGTGATACTTAAAAGATAAAGAGAAATACTTAAAATATTTGCAAATAACTTTAAAACAAATAAAATTTAGAAATAATATACTTAAAATAAAGCAATCAGCTGACCTATTTTTCCCCCTTTCTTCCATTTATTCTTATTCTTTCTGGGAATAAGAATTGCACCTATCTGGGAATTGCACCCTTGATTGTGCTGCTAATGGAGAATCAAAATCTTCTTTTGGTGCTTCATGTGGTGCCCGGATTCATGCCAGGAGTGAATCCAGGGATTTTGCTCTATGATGCTGTGCCCTGGTGGAGATCTAACTCTGTCTCATATATGCAAGACAACACTGTACAGCTAAGCCACATCAAGGACCTTCAGCTGGCTATGATGATGTTTCATTTTATAAACATAAATTTATAAACATATAAACATATAAGAATGACTGAGTTACTGAATTCTACCATCAAAAAAATCTACCATCATGAATTCTACCATCATATTATATTCAGAAATATACTACTCCTTACCAACATCATAATACCCCCCCCACCACTCCCATTTTTATAGTAGTCTTATATCAGCTCTCCTTTGCCTGTGTGATAGTCAATTCTTAACAGAGCCTTCAAACCACCTGGGACATTTTTTACCTTAAGATTCACCAATAGAGGGACAGAGCAATAGGACAGAGGGTAAGGCTGTTTGCCTTGCATGAGACAGACCCAGGTCTGATCCCTGCATCGCATATGGTCTCCCGAGCACTGCAAGGAGTGATTCCTGAGTGCAGAGCCAGGAGTAACCCCTCAGTATCACTGGGTGTGACCCAAAAAGAAAAAAATTCACAATAGTTTCCTCCTAAGCACTCAAGCTCTTATCGTTTCTTTGACCACATTGTCCATACTCCAGACACAGGACTCCACATGCCAGTCAAACTCTTATTTCATGCTCTTTGATTTGCTCTACCAGGCAAAGTTCTACTCAACCAAGACCTTTTTTAAATTAAATCACAGTGAGATACACAGTTATAAAATTGTTCATGATTGGGTTTCAGTCATATAATGTTCCAACAATGGTCCCTTCACTAGTGTACATGTCTTTTTATTTCTTTATAGATTTAACTAAATGTCATTTCTCTCTATTCTCTATACCATTTTTTGCCTTGTTTTTCTGCATTCAACATTATTCAAAATGCTGTTTTATTTTTAGATTGTGTTGATTACACTGACAACCCCAATTTTGGCCCTATGTATTTACATATTAGTAAAGTGAATTAACAACTCCTCTACTAGGAAGAAGAATCTATCTCTCAACCCCCTGGAACCTGGGTTGTTTTGGTCATTTGTTTTGTTCATTTGGATGCAAAGGAAATCAGAGTAAGTCCATTTTAAGTCTCTAAGACACATTATGTTCTTGGGGTTTCTTGCTTCAATTTTTGCTGTAAAATCAAGTTTAAACTCAGATCAGATCTACACACAGGAGTAAAATTAGGTGGAATCAGGCAAGTTTAACCCTGGCAACCATTACATATATGAGGTATACTAATAAAGAGTGGTAGCTTCAAGCTTTTGGCTTTGAAGGTAGTTGTTACACAGCATTATTATCACAACAGACAACACATGTTTTCCTATTATCTTTCTCTTCCAAGAAGAATATAAATTCCATGGAGACAAAGATTTATTTCTCCTTTGTTCCCTGCAATATTCTCAGGGGCTAGAAGAGTGTCTGGCTCAGAATATTATATAATACATATTAATAAATTGATTTAACACAACTCAGATCAAATTAATTCAACTCAATATCCAAAGCTACTATGGGCCCTCAAGTGAGGAGAAACCAACTGAAGGACAGACTAATAAATTCTTTATTGTTCTCACCCAACTGGAAGACCTAATATTCACATGTTACCAATTGTTGGGCAATAAATTGCTTCAAAAGAAAGCCTCTTTAACAAATGGTGCTGGCACAACTGGACAACCACATGCAAAAGAATGGGCTTAGACCTTGACCTGACACCATGCACAAAAATCAGATCAAAATGGATTAAGGACCTCAACATCAGACCACAAATCATAAGGTACATTGAAGGCAAGGTTGGCAAAACCCTCCACGATATTGAAGCTAACGCTTTCTTCAAAGATGACACACAACTGACCAACCAAGAGGAAACAGAGATAAACAAATGGAACTACATTAAACTAAGAAGCTTCTGCACCGCAAAAGATACTGTGACCAGAATACAAAGACAGTCTACAGAATGGGAAAGGATATTCACCCAATACTCATCAGATATGGGGTTGATATCAAGAGTATATAAGGCACTGGTTGAACTCTACAAGAAGAAAACATCCAACCCCATCAGAAAATGGGCCAAAGAAATGAACAGAAACTTTCCCAAGGAAGAGAAACAAATGGCCAAAAGGCACATGAAAAGGTACTCTACATCACTAATCATCAGGGAGATGCAGATCAAAACAACCATGAGATATCACCTCACATCACAGAGAATGGCACACATCCAAAAGAACAAAAGCAACCACTGTTGAAGAGGATTTGGGGAGAAAGGGACCCTTCTACACTGCTGGTGGGAATGCCGACTGGTTCAGCCCTTTTGAAAAACAATATGAACGCTTCTCAGAAAATTAGAAATTGAGCTCCCATTTGACCCAGCAATACCACTACTGGGAATATACCCCGAAGAAGCAAAAAAGTATAGTAAAAATGACATCTGCACTTATATGTTCATCGCAATACTGTTTACAATAGCCAGAATCTGGAAATAACCCATGTGCCTGAGAATAGATGACTGGTTAAAGAAACTTTGGTACATCTATACAATGGAATACCATTCAGCCATTAGAAAAAATAAAGTCATGATCTTTGCATATAAGTGGATCAACATGGAAAGTATCATGCTAAGTGAAATGAGTCAGAAAGAGAGAGACAGACATAGAAATATTGCACTCATCTGTGCAATATAAAATAACAGAGTAGGAAACTAATATCCAAGAATAGTAGAAATAAGTACCAGTAGGTTGGCTCCATGGCTTGGAAGCTGGCCTCCCATGCTGGGGAAAAAGGCAGCTCAGATAGAGAAGAGAACACTAAGTAAAATGTGGTTGGAGATCCTGCCCAGGAAGGATATGTTTGCTGAAAGTAGATTAGAGACTGAACACAATGGCCACTCAATACCCCTATTGCAAACCAAAACACCCAACTGGAGAGAGAGAGATCAAAAGGGAGTACCCTGCCAAAGAGGCAGGGTGGGGTGGGGGTGAGATGGGATGGGGGGGAAGGATACTGGGTTTATTGGTGATGGAGAACGGGCACTGGTGGAGTGATGTGTTTGTGAACATTGTATGAGGGAAAAACAAGTACTAACATGTGTGAATCTGTATCTGTACCCTCATGGTGATTTACTAATTAAAGAATAAAATAAATTTTTTTAAAAAAGACTTAAAAAAAAGTTAGTGGCTAAAAATATATAATTTGTTGCTTAATGTTTTCCATGGATAAGAATCAGGGAATGCCTAAACTGGGTGTCTAAATTAGGGTGATGCTAATTTAGTTTCTTACAGAAACCTGTAAACCAGGTGTTGAACAAAAATGTTATATCAAGACTCAACAGGGAGAGGAGGATTCCCATTCTATACTCATGCACATGAGTCTTAAATAGGCCATGGCTTTATGCCAGGATTATTTGCCAGCTTCCTCCGGAGTGAGCAATATATGCGAGAACTAGAGAGGCTGGAAGAAAGCCCTAAGGGTTGGAGCATGGATCACGTGTTTTGCATAAACCAGGCACTGGTGGCCCTTAGCACTGAACTCTCAGGCCTACAGTACTAGGTTGAGTATTGCTGGCAGTATTTCCCAGGTCCCCTGAGTATTTCTTGGATGTTCCACTTCCAAAAAAAAAAAAAAACAATTAGAGGGAATATATGACTTGATAGTCTAGTTAGTCTCAGAAGTAAATCCCATCATGCTCTTTTGTTCATTAAATCTAAAACAAACTAATGGGGAAATTAACTCATGGCAGATATACTAAGAGGTGAGAATTTCTGAACCCTATCTTACAGACTATTTACTACATGTACATAGAGACCTTTAATTTCATTCTTAAGAGTATAAAAAAGCTATTAGTAATTTCTACGCTAGATTTTTTCAAGTTGCATTGTATAACAGTATTTCATTTAATAATCTTAATACCAAATGAACCTTTCCAAATTTCTGCAGATTGAAAAAATCTCAACACTAGATTTTTCTGCATGCCCAGACTATAAAGGAGATATTTAATTTAGGTATTATTGGAGGAAGCAATTTTATATAAAGATATCAAGTAGATTTTCTTGACAAAAATTTCTGCCTTTATTATATCTAAATTTTTGCTATTAGACATTTATTTTGTTCAGAATTCCTATTCATACTTAACTTTTTTAAGAGTCATAAATTTTATCAATTAATATTCAAGTAAATAATAGTGATTAGGTCTTAAAACATGAGTTAACAATACATTATTTTCCTCAAAAGTTTAGAAAATAAGACACAAGCAGCCCAACAGGGAAGAGGTCCAAATGATCTTCAACAAAGTACACCTTATCTGTTTCAAATAAAGGACTGGAACAGATATAAAATATATCTTATTCAGTTGAAAAGCAACTCTTTCATATATCTACTTTTTTCTAGATCCAGATTTAAGTGGTTCATGAAACAAAGATGTTTCTCTACAATAACTTCCTATTTCCACTGACTTGGCAGAGACAGCAGTCTATCCATCACCAGCATGTCCTCAGTGAGCTCAGGTTACCTGACTCAGAACTGTTCTACCACTGTTATCTTTAATTACACTGAATTCCAGAAGATTCAGTAGTGTCACTAGGACAAACATAAAAGAGACAGAGAGAGACAGATACAGAGCACAGAGGAAGAGGGGGAGGAAGACAGGAAAGAGGAGAGCAGAGAACAGGGAAGGAAGGAAGGAAGGAAGGAAGGAAGGAAGGAAGGAAGGAAGGAAGGAAGGAAGGAAGGAAGGAAGGAAGGAAGGAAGGAAGGAAAGAAGGAAGGAAGGAAGGAAGGAAGGAAGGAAGGAAGGAAGGAAGGAAGGAAGGAAGGAAGGAAGGAAGGAAGGAAGGAAGGAAGGAAGGAAGGAAGGAAAATAGGGAGGGAGGGAGGGAGGGAAGGGAGGGAGGGAGGGAGGGAAGAAAGGGAAGAAGAAAGGAAGGAAGAAGGAAGAAGGAAGGAAGGAAGGAAGGATGAAGGGAGGGAGGGAGGGAGGGAGGGAGGGAGGGAGAGAGGGAGGGAAGAAAGGGAAGGAAGAAAGGAGGAAGGAAGGAAGGAAGGAAGGAAGGAAGGAAGGAAGGAAGGAAGGAAGGAAGGAAGGAAGGAAGGAAGGAAGGAAGGAAGGAAGGAAGGGAGGGAGGGATGGAGGGAAGGAGGGAGGGAAGAAAGGGAAGGAAGGAAGGAAGGAAGGAAGGAAGGAAGGAAGGAAGGAAGGAAGGAAGGAAGGAAGGAAAATAGGGAGGAAGGGAGGGAGGGAAGAAAGAGAAGGAAGAAAGGAAGGAAGAAGGAAGGAAGAAGGAAGGAAGGAAGGAAGGAAGGAAGGGAGGGAGGGAGGGAGGGAGGGAATAAATGGAAGGAAGGGAGGGAGGAAGGGAAGAAATAGGAAGGAAGGAAGGAAGGAAGGAAGGAAGGAAGGAAGGAAGGAAGGAAGGAAGGAAGGAAGGAAGGAAGGAAGGAACAAGGAAGGAAGGGAGTGAAGCAAGGGAAGGAAGAAAGAAAGGAAGAAGGGAGGAAGAGAAGGGAGAGAGGGAGGAAGGAAGGAAGGAAGGAAGGAAGGAAGGAAGGAAGGAAGGAAGGAAGGAAGGAAGGAAGGAAGGAAGGGAGGAAGGGAGGGAGGGAGGAAGGGAGGGAGGAATAGAAGGGAGAGAGGGAGGAAGGAAGAAGGGAAAAAAGGAAGGAAGGAAGGAAGGAAGGAAGGAAGGAAGGAAGGAAGGAAGGAAGGAAGGAAGGAAGGAAGGAAGGAAGGAAGGAAGGGAAGCAAGGGAAGGAAGAAAGAAAGGAAGAAGGGAGGAAGAGAAGGGAGAGAGGGAGGAAGGAAGGAAGGAAAAAAGGAAGGAAGGAAGGAAGGAAGGAAGGAAGGAAGGAAGGAAGGAAGGAAGGAAGGAAGGAAGGAAGGAAGGAAGGAAGGGAGGGAGGGAGGGAGGGAGTGAGGGAGGGAAGAAAGGGAACGAAGAAAGGAAAGAAGGAAGGAAGAAGGAAGGAAGAAGGAAGGAAGGAAGGAAGGAAGGAAGGAAGGAAGGAAGGAAGGAAGGAAGGAAGGAAGGAAGGAAGGAAGGAAGGAAGGAAGGAAGGGAGGAAGGGAGGAAGGGAGGGAGGGAGGGAGGGAGGGAGGGAGGGAGGAAGGAAGGAAGGAAGGAAGGAAGGAAGGAAGGAAGGAAGGAAGGGAGGGAGGGAGGGAGGGAAGAAAGGGAAGGAAGAAAGGAAGGAAGGAATAAGGAAGGAAGGAAGGAAGGAAGGAAGGAAGGAAGGAAGGAAGGAAGGAAGGAAGGAAGGAAGGAAGGAAGGAAGGGAGGAAGGGAGGGAGGGAGGGATGGTGGGAGGGAGGGAGGGAGAGAAGAAAGGGAAGGAAGAAAGGAACGAGGAAGGAAGGAAGGAAGGAAGGAAGGAAGGAAGGAAGGAAGGAAGGAAGGAAGGAAGGAAGGAAGGAAGGAAGGAAGGAAGGAAGGAAGGAAGGAAGGAAGGAAGGAAGGAAGGAAGGGAGGGAGGGAGGGAGGACTTCAAATTTAGGTGCACCGCCTGTCATAAATAGTGAAATCAATGCATAGTAAGTGTAAAACCAAATGATGCGTATTACATTTCTTACTAGATAAATGTGAATTCTAATCTTACTTTTCTAATCAAATATGCTACTCATGAGGGAAATGTCGTGTTTATTTGTATCAATATCCTCTTCAAACAAAGCAATATTTAGTGGCTACAAGAGAAGACCCTGCAGTCTGAAGATTTATTATCCCTAGTGCAAACTCACCTCAAGAGATGTAGTCTTGGACAAATGGACAGTGACACAAGCAGATCTGGAGGCAATTAATCAAGACTCTATTAAGTTACCATACTGAAAATGACTTATTTTACACACACACACGAAAACACAACACAAAAGCATGCACATAAATTTTGCTGAACATTGAAAAAGGAGAGAATAATGTATACATTCTCTGGATGAAAACTACTTTATTTTTCTTAAGATTAATGGGAATTGGAACTGGAGAGATAGTATAGCTGGAAGGTTTACTATATATACTTATATATAAGGGTATACTATAGCTATACTTGCCTTGCATACAGCTGACCTGGATCCAAATCACTATGCTCCATATCATCCCTTAAGCATTATCAGAAGTAATGCCTGAGTGCATAGTCTAGAGTAAGCTCTAAGTACCACCAAGTGTGACCGCCTCCCCCCTCACCCACACACACACAACAGATTTAAGGGGGATTGATGATTCTTTTCATAGGACTTTAAGTTGTATAGAATCATTAGATTCCTGAATAATGCACCTATTATTTAGAACTATTCTTGCTTTCAAGTGAAATAAAGTATACTATACAATTAACTTAATTTAATCAAACACTAATTTTATGGTATAATCTACAGCATTTCCTCTTTACAGAAACTAGTATTCTCACCTCAATAGAGTAAAAGTGTAAGATTTTCTTACTTGTTACTAGAAATGATTTTTCACTTCCAGACAAAGTTTCTTGAGAGTAGAACAGAGAAGTAAGCTTTTATATATATATATATATATATATATATATGTAAACTGAAACAAAATTAAAACAACTTTACATCAATTTTCTTACCAGAATAATAACCAAAATTCTCACTTCATACCTGTGGTGTGTTTCTCAAGATATAAGATTTTAAAACAGGGAGTACGGTGTTGCCTAGCAGGTTAGCCTGTATCTGCAGGGCTGGTACAGGCAACTATACTATGTACTACTGTACTATGGTGACTTCAGGCTTACTGACACCCTGGATTGCTGCTGGGCCTCTAACTGGACTTCAACAACTTGGGACCAAGTTTCCTGAGAAATTAAATGGTCAAAACTTAGGTATGTGGGAGTTATGCCCACAAACCACCTCTGACTCAGCTATACAAGCTCATTTATCAGCCTTGCTTCAGAGACCCATAAGTAAATCTAGAAACATATCAAAAGCAGGCCATGTAAGACGATTAATGGCCATAATTCAGACTCACATACAAGTCTTAGAAAAGTGTAGCAAGCCACAGAGATATCTCCTCACCTTGGCATAGGCTGAGGCACTGGGGCACCTCGGAATGGGGCAGGTGTGTCCCTCCATCTATCCCAAATGAACCCCGGCCACTGCAAACCTCCAGAGCCCAATTGCTTCCACACTCATCACCAACCTTCACAGGCTCATCCCAAGCCCTCCACATATGAGAATGAAATTGCTGAAAAACCCAGGTATGCGGGACTAGTGACTGAAAACTCCAGGCTTCATAGAATTAGGGATGGGCGACCTTCCCCCATCTCCCTGCCCTTCCAGTTTCCTGGCAGTCACAGCCACGAGCTGCCTCTGGGCACCTGTTTATTTATTTATTTTTTAATTTTTTATTAGTGAATCACCGTGAGGTACAGTTACAAACTTATTAACTTTTGTGTTTGCATTTCACTCATACAGTGATCATTTACCCATCCCTCCACCAATGCCCATTCTCCTTCACCAATGTTTCCAGTATCCCTCCCACCACCACCACCCCATCCCCCACCAGCCCACTCTGCCTCTGCCGAGGGCATTCTTTTTGGGTGTTGTAGTTTGCAATAGAGGTATTGAGTGTCCATCATGTTTGTTCTATAGTCTACTTTTGGCATGCATCTTTCAACCCAAATGGGCACACCCAACATCCTTTACTTGGTGTTCCCTTCTCTATCTCAGCTGCTTTTTCCCCAAAATATGAGGCCAGTTTCCGAGTTGTGGGGCAGACCTCCTGGTACTTATGTCTACTGTTCTTGGGTGTTAGTCTCCCATTCTGTTACTTTATGTTCCACAGATGAGTGTGATCTTTCTATGTCTGTCTATTTCTTTCTGACTCCTTTCACTTAACATGATACTTTCCATGTTGATCCACTTATATGCAAATTTCATGACTTCATCTTTTCTAACAGCTGCATATATTCCATTGTGTAGATTTACCAAAGTTTCTTTAACCAGTCATCTATTTTGGGGCACTCCAGTTTTTTTTCCCAGATTTTGGCTATTGTAAACAGTGCTGCAATGAACATACAGATGCAGATGTCGTTTCTACTATACCTTTTTATCTCTCCAGGATATATTCCCAGGAGTAGTATTGCTGGGCCAAATGGGAGCTCAATTTCTAAGTATTTGAGAATCATCCATATTGTTTTCCAAAAGGGCTGAATGAGTCGGCATTCCCACCAGCAGTGTAGAAGAGTCTCTTTCTTCCCACATCGAGCCAACTCCAGTTGCTTTTGTTCTTTTGATGTGTACCAGTCTCTGTGGTATGAAATGATATCTTATTATTGTTTTAATCTGCCTCTCTCTGATGATTAGTGATGTAGAGCATTTTCTCATGTGTCTTTTAGCCATTCGGATTTCTTCTTTGAGAAAATTTCTGTTCATTTCCACACCCCATTTTATGATGGGGTTGGATATTTTCTTCTTGTAGAGTTCAACCAGTGTCTTGTATATCCTTAATATCAAACCCTTATCAGATGGGTATTGGGTGAATATCCTTTCCCATGCTGTAACTGTCTTTGTATTTTGATCACTCTTTCTTTTGAGGTGCAGAAGTTTCTTAGTTTAAGATAGTCCCATTGAGGGCATTGGTGAAGGGATGGGTTCTCGAACTTTGTATGAGGGAAACATGACCACAAAAATGTATAAATCTGTAACTGTACCCTCACAGCGATTCACTTATTAAAAAATAAACAAATAAATGTTTTAAAAAAGAAAAGAAAATCCCACAGGTTAAAGGTCAGTGCTCAGTACCCAGACTAAACCCAATTCAAAGCAATCTCAGTTACTATAAATGGATTCAAACATCAAAAAAAAAAAAAGATAGTCCCATTGTTTATCTCTGTTTTCACGTGATTGGCCAGTGGCGTGTCATCTTTGAAAATACCTTTAGCATCAGTGTTGTGGAGGGTTTTGCCAACCTTGTCTTCCATGTACCTAGAATAGATTCTAGTCTTATGTTGAGATCTTTAATCCACTTTGATCTGACTTTTGCACATTGTGGTAGGTAGAGATCTGAGCCCTTTTTTTGCATGTAGCTGTCCAGTTTTGCCAGCACCATTTGTTGAAGAGGCTTTCCTTGCTCCACTTCACATTTCTTGCTCCCTTATCAAAGATTAGATGATCACATACTTGAGGGTGTGTGTCAGGATATTCAACCCTGTCATTTGGTCTGTGGCTCTGTCTTTCTTCCAATACCATGCTGTTTTAATTATTACCACTTTGTAGTAGAGATTGAGGTTGGGGAGGGTGATTCCTCCCATATCCTTTCTCACAAGAGTTGCTTTTGCTATTCATGGGGGCTTATTGGTCCATATGAATTTCAGGAGTGTTTGCTCCATTTCTTTGAAGAATGTTATGGGTATCCTTACAGGGATCACATTGAATTTGTACAATGCTTTGGGGAGTATTGCCATTTTGACAATATTAATTCTCCCAATCCATGAGCAGGGGATATCTTTCCATTTCCTTGTGTCCTATTTTATTTCTTGGAGTAGTGTTTTGTATTTTTCTTTGACAAGTCCTTTACCTCCTTTGTTAAGCTGATTCTGATGTACTTGATTTTCTGAGGCATGATTTTGAGCGGGATTGCTTTTTTCATGTCACTTTCTTCTCTCTCATTATTTGCGTATAGGAAAGCCATGGACTTTTGGGTATTGATTTTATCACCTTCAACTTTACTATACAAGTTTGTTATTTCTAGGAGTTTCTTGGCAGAGGTTTTAGGGTTCTCTAAGTATAGTATCATACCATCTGCGAAAAGTGAGAGCCTGATTTCTTCCTTTCCTACTTGAATGCCTGGGCACCGTTTAAGCGCATTAACGGCCATGATTCAGAGACTCACAAATGAATCTCAAAAGAAAGCAACATGCCGCAAAGATGCTCCAAACCCTAAACTAAATTATTTAGCATCTGCCTATGGGGTAGTCTTGGGTGATGGTGGTAAAATTCTAATAATGGTGGTGGGATTGGTGGCGAAATGTTGAATCTAAATAAATTATTGTGAACAACTTTATGGAAATAAAATTTTAAAAATTAAAACCTTAGAAAGGTTTCATATGAAATAAAATATTTTCAAACAAATGAAGTATTAAAATGCCTCCCCTGGTGTCCAAAGGACAGCACAGAGATCAGGAGTACAAGCTTTGTAGGAGGAAGACCCAGGTTTCGTCTACCAAACACTGATAGATGCAAGCATCAAGTCGCTACTGAGCACTATAGGTGTAGCCCCAAACCTAAAGCTAGAAAACAAAACAGAGTAAAAAACACAAAACTCTATTTAACGGAAGCTTGTGAAAAGAAATACAATTTATATTTGAAAGAACATGCTTAGGTTTCCTAGAATTTGGCTACACTAGCTAGTTAACCCCATAGCTTGGTAAAAAATATGCCATGGGACCCACAGATGTAGTATGGGTCATTCAGAGATCAAGGAAAAATAGTCTTTTTCTCATTTACTAAAATTTCCTTCTGTAAAACTTCAGCAAACATATACTGAGCACCTTGTGTGGAAGAATCCTGATGTACTGTTCAAGAGAGATTACACACAAGTATTAAACTCAATTCTTCTGTGAGTTCCACTGAAAACCCTGGCTTTAAGTCACATGTGCAGAAATTCTATAATCCTTATATGAGAAAAAAATATTCTGCGCATATTAGGTTAGAAAAAATATACCCAGAAAAAGGAAGTTAATAGATTCGCTGAGCAGCAGAATCATAGAAGTTGAGCACAAGATTGAGGATAGCCAAAATGTGAAGGAAACTTCTAGGAAACAGCAAATGGTGAAAAATAGTCTGAAACAAAATGAACAGCATATTAGAAAACTATGAGATGAGTTCAAGGGGAACAATATAAAAATCAGTGGAGCACCTCAAAAACAGGAAGGCAAATTGTGATGAATACACAATAGTTAAAGACATGACCAATAAATACTTTCCAGAGTTGAGGATTATAGGCACCAAGATCCAAGACACTTGAAGGATTCCATTAAAAATAGACCCAGTTAGGAAAACTCCAAGATGTATTATAATCAAAATGACAAAATTCAAAGAGAGACATAATGTTAAATGTAGCACGTTCAAAAAAGCAACAGATACAAAGGAAAACCCGTAAGATGTACAGCTGATCAAATGAGACTCTACAAGCCAAAGAATATGTAAAGATACAACAAAAAATACAATGAAATCAACACCTCATCAAGAATACTCTATCATTCCAGTTTATCATTCATATTTGAAGAAACTAAAGAGAGCTTTATGGACAGGCAGCAACTTAGGGAATCCATCACCTTGAAATCAATTTTGCAAGAAGCCTTAAAAGAGCTCCTTTAAAGCACAGGAGAAACTTTCTATCATGTGGCATTGAGCATGGCACTCACTATGGTGCATGTGATTGTCCGCTACTAGATTAAGAAAGATAAAGAACACATGCAATTAATGGTCACAAGTTGACTTTATTGATTTATTGTTTGATGATTTTATTTGCCATCCTTTTAAATTTTATTAGACAAAGTAATATGAAATAAGTTTGTCATATTCTTACCAAGAAGGCAGGCTGAGGAGTGGGAGGGAACCCAGGGATATTGGTGGTGGGATTGTTATTGGAATGTTGTATGGGCTGAAACAACTCTATTATGAGCAATTTTGTAAGTCACGGTGTCTCAATAAACAAGCCTGAAAAAATAAAAGAAATTCTATAACCCTTAATATGAATAGCAATCAAAACTAGCACCTTTCATTAAACTACATATTATTGTAAAAAAGACTAGCAAATAATGATAATATTAATACCTTTTTTGATAATATCCTTGTTTGTAGTTATTAAAAGCAATCCTAGGACACTCTGAATGCTGTCTTTGAACCTCAAGCTTGAAAAATCTTTTCATACACCTCTAACATTAAACCTTAATTGGATACTGGCTAAAATTATGAATTTGAATAACCTGTCTGTGACACTAGGACATAGATCTTTCTGGCTATTCGAGGTTTCTGCCCATATTTCACTTTTATCAAGTTCTTCTATGACCACTGTGCCTTCCCTAACTAAAATCATAATTTTTCAACTCCTTGCTTGTTTTATTTTATCCATAATGTTTATTATCAACTCTTCTAGATGCTCTTATCTGTTTGTTGTCTTTTTTTCTGCATTAACATATAAACTTTTTGAAGTTAAAAAATGTGTTCTTTTTCTACTGTGGCCCCTAGTACAGAGAGGCATTCAACATAAAACTGCTGAATGCATTAATACAGATAAATGAGTAAGTGAAAGAATGAATAAATAATATGAAAACAGACTGGAAAATACATCACAACTATCCAAGGAGTTGTAGTGCTGGGATTTGCTTTGCATGCCACTGAAGAGGTTAGATTCCCAGCACTGTGTGTGGTGCCTTGATGATAAGTCCTGAGTACCACCAGCTGTGGCACCAAATCAAGCAAAAATAGAAGTGCAGTGTAAGCAAAGATTCTCCAATGGTCTTAAGAAGATTCTGATCTTGAAGCTGAGTAAGAGGACAGCAGGTAGCGCACTTGCCTTGCACAGCATTGAGCCAGGTTTGACACCTGGCACCACATATGAGCCCTGCCAGTGGTGATCTCTGTGAGCCAGTAATAAGCCAGAAATAAGCTCTGAGCACAATTGGGTGTTTCCCAAGACAAACAAACAAAAGTTTGATCTTTTTTTAGCTTTTAATCTAACCAGGGCTAAGTAAAAATTTTGCAGTAGGCTCTCAGGTACCTCTCTACGTCATATTTGTACATTCCAGACTGATGATCACCAATCTTCCAAGTGTTTCCCCCTGCATCCAATTGCCCTGCCTTTTTCCCTCACACTTTTGTCAATGAATCTTCCAGCCCCTGGATTCATACCCCTATCCAGGATTAAAAACCCAATGTAGTTTCAGAATCAGAAAGTTGGGGATGATAATGAGGACTACATATTTTATCCATGGAATGTCAGCTTTCAAGTATTCTTTCTGATAGCCTTATCATGCCACAAAACCCTGGTGTAGAGGTTGAAACTCTTGTAGATTGCCTGCCTACCTTGACCACCTGCAAAACCTATCACTCAGCACTCTGCCACTGCTTGTATAAATATCTAGGCCCTTGGTATCTGCAACATATGTCAATAAGTGTATTCATTGTTCTTTTGTTTCTTATTCCTCACTATCCTATGGTTTATGACTCTATAACAATCCCTGTGCACATACATTGGACAGAAATAATAATTTATTTATTATCCTAGACATATATTTGGAGTGAATACATTTCTATCCAATGAAACTGTGACATGATGGACATGTAACTTCTGAATACTCTAATATGGCATCAGTCAAATATGGGTATTGAACTCTGGAAATGTGGATGTGGTTAATACAGCTAAATTTACCAATGAAAGTTTTTAATTAGCTTCAGCTTGAATAGCCACATTTAACTATTGGCTATTGCACTGGAGAGTTTGACTGGAGAATTAATAAGCCAGCCTCACTCCAGCTACTTCACAATTTTTAGTACACTACCACTGAAGTCTGTGTTAATTTACCTGAGACACTAACTCAAAGTTTTTACAATACAAAGATTATCTGCATTTTGACAATGACTTAACTGATTCAGGGATGGAGGAAAGAGCAACTTTAGACTAAGCAAATAAAGAAAAACGGAATTATTTCCAATTATTGTAATCTTTTAAAAAAGTTATTAACTTTCCAATGAAATTTTATTTGCATCCAATTATTAATCATTGTCCACAAAAAGAAAAAATATTTTGTTTCTTGCTTCTTCTAAATATCTTTGCTTATTTTGAAAGTAACTAATCCTTTCTTTTTAATACTGACATTTTAATGCGTAAATTATCAGCACTTCAAACTTAAAGAAAATTGATCCAAACATTTTAAATGCAAAAATATTCATGTACAACTATTGAACAAAATGGACTGTCTGCACTGTAGCACTGTCATCCTGTAATTCATTGATTTTCTCAAGCGGGCATTAGTAATGTCTCCGTTGTGAGACTTGTTGTTACTGATTTTGGCATATGTAATATGCCATTGGTAGCTTGCCAGGCTCTGACATGTGGGTGGGATACTCTCAGTAGCTTGCTGGGCTCTCGGAGAGGGACGGACAAATCGAACCCGGGTCTGCTGCTTGCAAGGCAATGCCCTACCCACTGTGCTATCGCTCCAGCCCTTACAAAATGGACATGCAAATAAAAAGACTCAAAAGTTAATTACTAGAGGCAATATAAAAATTTACTTATATACTGAGAATGATTGCAAAAGCAAATCTTGAAATTTAATTTAAAACACATTCCAACAATTTGTAGTTTATCTTTATAAGATGTATATACACATATATAAGTGAATGAGTTGATCTGAACTGAGAATCAAAAATTCCTTAATGCATAATAGTATGAATAAAGATCAGGAAACTTAAAGCACATGCTTTGCATATATTAGTCCTGGGTTCATTTCCCAACAATGCAGGAAATGAAACATATGTGTGTAAGTGTATTCTCCGTTATACAAAAAATAAATAACTTCAACAATGAAGGGGTGAGATGTGGCTCAGCATAAGAGTACTTGTCTTGCAGGTGAGTTACCCTAGGTTCAATCTCCAGCTACAATACTTCATATTTATATTTAAAACCAGGAGATGAGGAGGGCTTCATTTTTTAAAGTCTCAGTGCCAGAGTGATAATATAGCAGATAGGGTTGTCTTTCACATTCATCCCTGGCACCCCCAATGATCCCTCACATCCCAACAGGGGTGATTCCTGATCTTGGAGCCAGAAGTAAGCCCTGAACAATGCTGGGTGTGTCCTTCCTACACACACAGACACACACACACACACACAAAGTCCCACAAACATATTGAAACTGGTTATACTCATAAAAACCATTATGACATAATAGCTATATAACTGGATAAGTTTATGCATTCTTGGTCAATTAATAAAAATTCATAATAATGAGTTATCTGTTTTCTAATCAGTACATAGCCCAAAGGTTTCTTGGAGGTTTACATTATACAGCATGACCAGCACTCCTACTGAGAGCCTCTCTCTCTCATCTCATCCCTTCCCCTGAAGCTACAATTCAGTGCTCAAAATATTAGCCTCCCTGCTCCCTGGAAGCCTAAGTCATGAAGGGCCTGCAGCCCATCATTACTTGAGATATAAATCCAGTTTTATTTATTTTTTTTATAAATCCAGTTTTCATCTCAGGTGAACACACTATCCCCTAGGATGTAGCTGATTATCTGAGGATGCTCCCCAAGAGGTAGCCTTGAGATGTCTCTGCAGCAAGAAAGTCCTTCCTGATTTCCTGTGTCTTCGTATTTTCCTGTCACTGGTCCACCATCCTCACCACTTTTTAATGACGTGAAATGATATTTTTTAAAAAGTATTTCCCTTGTTTATTGATCCTCACAGCAACATAAGGATTTTATCTCTCATTTTATTGGATATAATGTCAGGCCTAAGGTCCTCAAGCTTAGTCAATGGCAGAGTCGATTTACACAGCAGTAGGGGGATCTGGAAACGTGTTTCCTTCTCCACGCAAATTTTTCACCTCCCAGATAATGGGTGTGAGGGACATTAGAGCTCATCTAAATATCTTGCTTCGTTTCCTCTTATTTCATCGTATTCCTGAATGAAGAAAAGGAACAGCTGGGTTAATTCCTAGGCAGCAACACCCAGGAGAGCTTTCAACAGAAGTCTAATTTTATAGAGAAATGCTACAAGATCACTTACAGCAGAGACATCCCCCAAATGAATCCATCTCAAAGTGAATACATCAGCAAATTAGATTCATATTTAAGGAAAGAGGGCTTGTGAAGACACTCCCTAAAATATGCTGTTGCGTTTTCTCTTGGAACATGTTCAGGAGGTGAACATAACGAAAGAAATTGGCCCGCTCTCCTTATCACACTATATTCCTAACCATCTGCCGCATGTGCCTGTGAAGACAGGGCTCCGTGCTTAAAATTTTCATCAAAGAGAATATGAATAACCAGTTTACAACCTGTGAGGGGAAGGCAAAGGGATGCCTCCTTTCCATTGCCACAGTTCAGATTTACAGTTTGCACGTGTCGTTGTGGGTGGCTGTGCTTGTTTCTTTAAAGAAGATAATTGCACACACCGCCAAATAACAAAACAAAAGGGGAAAGTGTGTGTGGGAGGTGGGAGTGAGATGTTAGAATAATTTAATTACTGTCAGGTGGTTTTCAAGCTGCACTAAAGGAAAAAAAATAAAGCCTGTAAAAAGATCTGTTCCCCAGAAAACAATGTGAGCTTCTGCCTCTCCTCATTTTTATCAAATGATCCCCAAAGCACTCAGGAAATTTGACCGACTTGTTTTGAATCACTTTCTATTTGCTCCAATCTCAAGTCTCAAGTTCAATTAAAGCCAATGATGTTCACTTCAAGACCAGTAATGATCACTATCTTCTATGATTACTAACAGATTACACACTGGGGTTGTTATATATAAGAACAACTCTCTAATCTGCCGTGAACATCTTGTGTGAGTTAGAGAGTGTAGACTGTGTTTCAACTTGGTTTTGGGGGGACATGTTTTAGGGGTACACCAAGCGGAACACAAGACTCACTCCTAACTCTGTGTTCAGGGATCACTTCTCGCAATGCTCAGGAAACCATATGCATATGTGGTGCTGAGGATCAAACTATGGTGTGCTTCATGAAAGGCAAATGCTTTTTCTCTGTACCTTTTGTCTACTATCTCACTAGCTCAAGCCTGGAAATGAATCACTATTTGTGTGAGGTCCTAAACTTTTGGAAGGAGGGAAATCCATCTTACAGAGTTGGGAATTGTGCATGAACTCTACTACAGCAGGAAATAAGTTCTTTAAAAAGAGAGAAAATGAAAGGACATATCCCTTAGCATCCCAGTTAAGACCAATATCTGTGTCTGACTGTAGTGGATGTCCTTGGACTTAGAGGATGACTCTGAAATAAAGCACAGGCAAAGTATGTGGCTCGTTTGGTCTGTGTCTGTACTGCGAGGTACAACAGGGTATGTAATACCTCGTGAGGCCTGTGGAGGTGAACGGGATGAGAGGGCAGATAATGTAGATGCTTGGGAACAGAAGCTTAGCCCTGTGCCACAGACATGGGGAGCCCTGAATCCCCACAACAGCCATGTTCATTCTGTGGCCTGACTTACATTAGTGTGGAGATGAAAGTTCCAGGACTGACTGAAATAGCAACAAGGGCCAAAGATATAGCTGAGGGGCTAGTGGTGCTGGTCTTTTATACAAGGTCCTCAACTTTGACCACTAGTACCAAGTACCCCCAGACCTTCCATGGTAGTCTGGGGGTACTTGGTACTAGATGGCTGAGTATTGCTGGGAGTGACTCCTGAACCTCAGTCCCATCCCCCAACACTGTTTGGGAGACCAGAAATACATACACACATACATAAACATGTATGCATTCATGCACATATATATATACATGGACAGATATACTTACATATACACACTTGTGTGCATGCATGCACGTGCATGTACATGTATGCTCACATATGCAGGCATGCACACACATACATAAATACATAACAAATAAACCTGCAACAGTATCAATGCTCTAGTGCAGTGTTTCTCACTATTTTTATGACCTTGACCCTCTTCTAATCTTGTTTTCTTCATATGACCAACATTTTACCAGTTGTCACCCTGACTCATGTCTTGACCCTTTCCAGCCCCTTAGGTATACACTCTTTCACTTGTGGTCCGCATAGAATATGTTGGACCAATAGCGAGGTCATTTGGTACCCGGTTGAGAAACACAGCATATGGGTCCCCTGTGGGTCCTGGGACAGTCCAAGGAAGCCATAGATAAAAATCCCTGAAATGGGAAGGGGGTGGTAAGTGATGGCATATATTAAACATGAAGGCACTAAAATAAAGCTAGATCACAAGGGATTCATTGCCAGGAAAAGGCTGCGAAACATTGCGAGAGTACTTAGGAATTAGCAAGGAGCTATCATAAAGGAAGGTGACTAGGGTCCTCAGGACTGACCTAGGGAAGGAATGGTTCTCATATCATCTTTGGAAGGAAAGTGTACTGGCCGGCCCAGGTTTTCACTCAGAGCACCAGCTTGGACGCCCAGCCATGTTTCCCCCTCACCCGTGCTGTAGTTATTTCTAAATTCCACACAGACTCTTTCTTTGCCTCTGAACTTCATACCAGGTGAATATTTGATTAATTCTTTTTCATAACATGCAAGCTACACTGGCCCACCATCATTCTGATCACAGATATTAGCCACCCAAGTGTGGCAGTATCTAGTGAGAGTGTGGCAGCCTGTGAGCATGCCCGAATATAAAGAAAATTGCAACTGTCATCTTGACACACTACAGGGTTAATTACGCAGTAATAAAAGTCAACAACTGTTATACCATTACAGTTACTAAAATCCAAATGGCATTGCTTGTTTGTGAATCATTGAATTAAAGATTTTCGAGCCACTGAATTAATCTTTGCATTCTTCCTCTTAGACATAACACAATCAAGTCTTGTTTACTTGGCATGTTCCCATTAGTCTGCGAAGCACTTGGGCTGAACTGAGTCCCTTGGTTACAAGTACGTCATCAGCTACACTTAAACCAGGAAATACTCAGCTCTCAGGAAGTGTGCTTGATAATGAAGTACAGGGAGCCAAAATTAGCCAATGATGGGTTTACTCTTCATTCTGAAATGATGCAATCATTTTACCAGGTAGTTGAGTGGAAGGGATCAGTCACAGAACATATTAGATTCCTTTCTTAGCTCTCTCACAGGTTGTGTGCTTCTAAATAACCAAATTTAATAACCTCAGTATTGCAGCTACTCTTTTTCAAACTCTCTCCTACAGTCATCCATGATAAGATGGTAAAATTTCTATGGGTGGTAATTAAGGTTGTTAATGCTAAGGATATTGTTTTGTTGTTCTTTTCATCTACTGAGCACAATGTTTGGCAGTAAGTGTTCAATTAATGTTTGCTAAATTATTAACAATGAGAAAACTCCATGCTGAAGTAATTAGCTCATGGATAGGTTTTCTTGTTGCCTGCTGACTCTACTAACCAAAAGATGGGAATCACTAGCTCAGATTTGGACCCTAACCCATGGAAAACCTGATTGGCATTCTAACACACAAAACCATTTATCAGCCTAAATAATACCACCCCCATAATTCCTGCTCTTTTCCTCCCAACAAAAAGCAAAAAGTAGTTTTGTTAGATTCTCAGGATTCTCGGGCCCATTTATTTCTGGTTTCTTGCTTTTGGCAGGTACTGCATAAATTCCAAAAGAAATAAAATGGTAGTGAAATTGAAGAGATTTTTCATTTATTTCTAAAATATTCAGAGTAATCATATCTTGTGATTGATGAATGTAGCAGGAAGACATATTTTATCCTAAAGAGTATCTTAAATATGAAAGTGTGAGGCACCATTCTCTGAGAAATGTAGAATTCTGTTTTTGTATTTGAGTGATTCACAATCTAATTTCTGAGTGATTATTAAAAACACTACCACCTGTACTTAGCATTAATAAACTGTTAGCAGCATGTAAGGTTGTACAGGATCTGCAGTGAAACAAACTAGGTTTGAGATCTAGATCTTACTTTAGCTGTGTGGCCCTGGGCAAATCACTTAATCTTTCTAGGAACTGATTACAATAATTTTTCCCACCTCTCAGCTTTCCTATAAGACCCAAATGAAACTATTTAAGTCCCAAGAGCTTCTATAACCCAGTGTATACAAACTGTACACATTCTTCTGTATTGTTTTATAGCTATTTCTTTCTGCATATTTGAAAGGTAAAAACTTAAAGCTAGGAATCAGCCCAATTTGAAAGGAGTAATTCAGAGTGCTATCACTGCAAATTGAGAGGGTTCGTTCCAGTGCAATGGGGTGGCTGCAAATCAAATCTGGATTTAGTCAGCAATACCAGTACACACCAGAGAGATAATCATGCCTTTCATCTAGAAAACTAAAGAATTTGGCATTAATTCTAGTGTCTCCAATCTCAGAGTGCTTTTTGACCTGCAGAATGATTTTTCATTTTTTAAACTTTATAATTATAACCCAACACTGGGCCAGAAAGGCAGAGCAGCAGGCAGGGAGTTGGCCTTGAACATGCCTGACCCAGGGTTTGATCCCACATGGTTTCCCATGCCCTGCCTGGAGTGATCCCTGAACACAGACCCAGGAGTAATCCCTGATCACTGCTAGGTATGGCCGAAACAAAAGTGAAAACAAAACAAGTAGGCAAACAAAATATTATCCAATATATTTGCAAGTTAAGTCTTTTCTTCAGATTAAAAACCCAATAATAAAAATTTCCAGTTGTGCTTCCATGCAGATAGCACTGGTAGTAGCATACGGAACATGTGAAACACAACCCAGCAATAGGCTTTAATGAATTTATGCCTTTCTATAAACCTGTGACTTCTCTGTAACATCAGCTCTTTTCTTGACTTTCCTATTTGAACGGCCCATTTCCTTTAGACATTAAGAGATAATTTTTTTAAGGATTTTAGTGCTCTTTATGTTCAGAATAATTGTGTACTTTATGGAGAACTATATAAACAGTTACCATATCTATTTCTCAGATTTGTTTCCCCTTGCACAGTTGAATGGCTGGTATATATGTTTGTTAGTAGACATTTAATTTTATCCTTATTCTCTTCTGGGCCTTTCTCTTTCCTTTTGGGTCCTCCCTGGCATGATTACCACTCTTCTGACATTGAAACAGGGGAGCAGATGGCACAGATGGCACCAGTCCCTCCTCTCTGGGTTTTATCAAGCTTCATCTGCAGAATCACATGGAAGGAAGAATTTAGGTCCCAAATACATTCTAGGACATCTAGAGATGGGGTAACTTCTTTTTTGAACTGTGCGAGCCTGGGAGTGACCAAGGAGGTCCTGAGCTAGAATCCATGCAGATCTCCTCTTCCTGAAGCAGTCTGTTTCCGTGGAGACAGACACAGACAAACAGACAGACACACACACATACACACACAAAGTTTAGAATCTCAATCAGGACACACGGGACCTGGAGCAGCCTCAAATAAGAGATTAGATTGCTCGGGTGAAATCACTGAACTACTAAGTGATTTGTTTAATGTTTCCTAATCTAAAATAAATAAATATAAGACTGTCAATAGGAAAAAAAGCTAAAGCTTTAACTGTCTATTTAATTACACATCATTTCCTTGGGATGATAATATTCTGTAATTATGTCCCTGTGTATATCTGTGGATCCGCTCAATTTTCATTAAGCAGCAGTCATGAGAAAGTAGTTGATCATGAAAACTGTCGTCTTCCCTTGGTCAATAATTTCATTCATGTTTCAAACCTTCATCAAGTTGCACACATGATCTATTAAACTCTTGGCTTTCTCAAGCATCTCATTAATTTCAGAGTGATTTCTAATGATCACATTTCAGAAATGTTTTTCTCCATTTGTTGCTGTTGCCAAGCGAGAACAATCTTGTAATGACACCACACGTTTCAACATGACGTTTCATAATGACTCTTTTGGGGAAAATTTAAGTTATGAGAATTAGGAGAACAGTCTGCTGCTTCCCATAATATCAAAACCAGGTTTTACATACATAAAATAATGAGACTATCATGCCTGTACTAGGGATAAAAATACTCTATATAAATTAGCTGCCCTTACCACTGATCAATATAAGTGTAGGAATACTTGAACAGGCCAATAAGTAAATTTTGAAATCCTCAATAATATGAAATTTGTTACCCACTTCTAAAACTTAAGGAATAAAAGGGAAATTAAAATACTAGTCTTTAACAAACCTAAATTATCAGCTTTACCTCTGAACAACTGTACCTTATCCCAGAGGTCATAAAAAATAAGTAAATTTACTAAGTCATACAGCTATTAGAAAGGCAGGAATCTATGCCATTTCTTTTACTATCACTCAGGATGAAAAATAGTCATTGATATTGTTTGTTAGTAATAAATGAAGAAAAAATAGGCTAGTAAATGTGTTGCATTTATATAAAATGCACCTCTGTCCTTAGAAACTAAGGATGACATTTATCACTTGGGACTTGAAGAGCAGAATGACAGACAATGTCACAGGATTCAAAAGTGAAATGATAGAGAAAGTCTTCACGTTCCCAAGAAGAGGCTTTTTAAATAAATGTCATTTCAGTTTATGTCTATAATATAACATATTTTATGATATTGCAGTGTTATTCTATATCAATGCCAAGCATCCTTGATTGTATAGTGTCAACTTATTATATTTTCAAGATCTTTCAAAGGGCCTAATAATTCATATTATTTATGAGGCATGTTAATAACAAACATGAAAGGAATGTGCTAAATGAATAGTTTAATTTAATTCATGATAATTAAAACCTGTTTTTCTGTATTATTCATATAATGTGAGAAGACTTGCATTCTCTCTCTCAAAAACACTAGAACCACCCACTTCGCCGCGCCCACCGCTCCAGTATGACCGAGGAGGACAAGGGAGCTGCTTTGGACACCAGCAGCCCACTGAACAACTTGCAGTATGTGAACTGAGCGTTTCCGCCAGGCCGACTGTGCGGGGGCCCGGCGTTCCTCTTATTTTTAACCTCTCTCTCTCTCTCTCTCTCAATCTCTCCTGGGCACAGCACAGCCTCCACCCCACTTCTCTGAGCACAAAATGGAGACACACATCCAAATGCGGCGCGGCTTGCGGGAGATCGAGGGGCGGGAAAGTACCGGTCTCCGCCCACCGCAGACACTTAAGGACAGTGCAGCCACGTGGGCTTCCACTTTGCCACGCCCGCTGCTCCAGTATGACCGAGAAGGACAAGGGAGCTGCTTTGGACACCAGCAGCCCACTGAACAACTTGCAGTATGTGAACTGAGTGTTTCCGCCAGGCCGCCCCTGCGGGGCCCCAGTATTTCTCTAGGTTTTCCCGTCTTATGAGCACCATAAAAGGGTAAAAGATTGTAGCGATAGAATTTCAGGCAGAATTTTCCCTGGACTTTATATAGAAACCCAAAACCTAATGTCATCTAATCATCAGCAATATGAAATGGTTCCTTAGTAATGGGTTGGACTTTGCGGGGACCAAAAAAGGGTAAAAGTTTGTAGTGACGTGTAATTTCTGGCTATACTTTCCCTGGACTTTATACAGAAACCCAAAACCACGCAGCCGCTGCCGTGGCAGCACGACCTAATATCATTTAATCATCAACAATATGAAATGGTTGCTTTTTAACGGGTTGGACTTTGGTGGGAAACCCTAACAAGAATAGTAAGTTTTTTGTTGAAATATTGAAGGCAACCAAAGTGGTAGCCATCTCTCTAGATTGAACTAAGCCATATCCCCACGCCAGCTGAGAAGAAATATCCTTTTTTCTCAGGAAGAAACGCAGCGTGGTGTTAACCATAGTATGATGTCCATTAAGTTGACACGGACCTGGTGGCATGGGAATGGGATACAAGGGAATAAAGTATTATGTACATGGAACAGCGGGACACTGGTGGAATCTCGAGCCAGGGCCGATACCAGCGCACTACTTTTGGTTCCAGAAACTGCAGACTTTCTACCAGACTATCAACTAAGCCAGAGCCCCACGCCGGCTGATGACGGGAAATAACCATCTTTTTCGGTTTTTTTTCCCTTTGTCAGGCAGCGTGGTGAATACTAAACAGGCGTGAACTCGGTGGCGTGGGACGAGGGGGAAAAAAAATAGAAAAGTTATGTAACAAACAGCAGGACTTAATATCTCTACATTCTCACAATGGAGAACTATCAAATGATTCCTTGACAATAGGACTGTCTTTTTCTTTTTTGGGGGAAACCCCAGCAACAATAGCGAGTTATGTGTTGAAACATAGAATGTAACCAAGATAAAGTGCAAACAAAGTGAAACTTATCACTTACAAGGGCGGGGACGAGGGGGGCGGGAGGGGGCGGGAGGTATACTGGGGTGGTTGGTGATGGAATAGGGGCACTGGTGAAGGGAAGGGTGTTTGAGTATTGTATAACTAACATAATCCTGAGAACTATGTAACCCTCCACATGGTGATTCAATAAAATTAAAAAAAAAAAACACTAGAACCAATCAGTTTGGTGTGGTTATATAAAGAAAAAAAAAGAACTTCCATTCCTATGAAAAGAAGTATGGAGAGTTCTCAAAAAGAGAAAGAATGGAGCTCCCATTTGAACCAATTCTTCCACTTATTGATATTTATCCCGAAACAAACAAACAGACAAAACAAAAGCACTAGTTTATTAAATATATATATATGCACACCCATGTTTACTGCAGCACTTAGTATGATAACCAGAACATGAAAACAACCCAAATGTCCAACAATAGATTAGTGAATAAAGAAGTTGTGGTAATGTACACAATCGAACTCAATGAAGTCACAGTGGTGGATGAAATCATGAAATTCATTGCAATATGGATAAAACTGAAGGGTACCATGCTGAGCAAAGTAAGTAAGAGAATGGACAAAGACCAGATATTCTCACATACCTATGGTGTAGTGAGTAGCCTGACAAGTGAATAAAAGGTATCAATGCAGATGAACTTTTAGCCCTGGGTTACAGAAATGAGAACGAACATTGAGCAGGGAGTGAATGAGAGGAGAAAAGAATACAGACTGATGGTAACAAAGGGGCATCAAATAAGGACATCTGAACCCCAGAGATGTACAGGTGAGGTAGCATCAAAACTGGAGGAGTAAACACTCTTGTCAACATGGGTTCCAAACTATAAGAATTAAAGTTTTAAAAATGAGTTTGATAAGGAGGCGAGGTAAGGGATAGGAGGAAACCCCAGGATCAGCAGTGGAAGGACTCTGTCTCTGGTGGAGAATGTGGTATTGGCATGTTGTATGTCTGAAGTTTTATTATTAATAGCATTGGAAATCTTGGTTTCTAAATGAAAAAACAGTATTTTAAAAAGACCTGCATGCATGCTCCAAATATTACATGTTGTGTCTGTTGAAGTCCTAACATTAGAGTCATAGATTCTGACTCCAGGAGAACTTATTAAACTTACAATTCTATTTTCACAAAATAAGTTACACTCATAAATTAAAATTGTAATTGAATAATGATCCTTGAGCTGATATGAACAATAGAACAGAAAAAGAAGAAAAATTCAGGGTCTGGGATTAAAAGAGTGAGAAAGATCAGTTTGGCAGTTGTTGAATACATGTTATATATACTGGAATTGAGCACTTTCCATGCATTCTTTTTTTTTTGATCCTCAGCTTAAATTATGTCTGCTCCTATAATATATAATAGAAGCGAATAGAAGCAGAGCCTGAATCCAGCACTATTACTTAGGGAATAGTGGTAATGGTTGTGGAGAGACCCCTGTCCTCAACATTCTAATTTTTCTAATCCAGGGCTAAAAGTTCACCTACATTAAGAATACGTCTGGAGGCCACTAGGCACTGCCAGCTACTTGGAGCAGGTCCTGGGACAGAGAAGAAAGAGGCATTCAAACTGAGAAGGGCAAAGGATAACGCTCCAGAGATAGAGTCCACAGAAGACTTGATGAACATAAGCCATTGATAGTCCTTTGAGAAGCCTCCCATTAGTTGTAACTTTGGTTTTTAATGACATTAAATATATTTGAAGACTGAGAGGTATGTAGAGGTTGCAGCATAGAAAAATTACAATATTTTTTTATTTTATGAAGTAGTTCACAATATTTGATTACATTTAATATTCAAGCACCAATCCCACCATTACACCTTACCACCACCATATTTTGGATGTTTCCTTCCCAAACCCCAATCCCTGTGCCAAAGCAGAACTGAAATAATATATTCTGTATTGTTTGTTATGAAAATCTGCTGAAAATACTATTAAAAAAGTATCCTTAGAGGAAAGAGTGTGAGGATGGTTGCATTTCACCCAGGGGCCATTAAGCCCTTCTGTAAGAGATCACTAACATGGTTAGTGATTAAAGGTTGAACCTTGTATTTTACATATATATATATGTGTGTGTGTGTGTGTGTGTGTGTGTGTGTGTATATATGTAAAAATTGCAGTGTTATTCTATATAAGATTGGTTGCCTTTTGTTTTGAACCCTGTCCAATGTGGCACAGTAATCCTGGAGTATGGGTAGAACATTTGGTTTGAAGTACTGTGCAGCTGCCAATGTGGCTGCATGATCCAGGAAAAGATGCACTTGTGGATGAGGCTCGGCTGAACATGTGGGGAGCAGCTGACTATGGCGGCAGCTGAGTTGTGGAAGTTTTCAGCTGCCAGAGCTGGGTGCCTTGGGGCAGGGAAAGATCTCACCTGCCCCCCTCCAGGGCGCCCCGAGTGAAACAGCCTGGCGCGGGGTCCGGTGGCATGGTTATGGAGAGCATCATGTTGCTTCCTTCTGGATGGTGGCCAATGTAGCAGCAATATTTTTACATGCTTCATCAGCAATGGTAAAATGTAGGGAGGTTATTGTAGAAAAATTAACTGGGTTCAAGCCTATATGTGTGCTGAATCTATTAAGCAAGTGCGTGCCCACATATGGGATTACAGACGGCATGAGCATGATTGTATCTCTATGTGTGCATGTGGAAAATCATCTGCAGAAGATGGTGTCTCCCAAGCCATGCTACTTTGTTCATTTGTGCCACACCCAGTTGTGCTCAGGGCTTACTCCTGGCCAGGCTCAGGAAACTACAAGGGGTGCCAAGGATCAAACTTAGGCCAAGTCAGCAATTCAACGCATATGCATTACATAGGAAGAGACTGGAGTTGAATTCCTGGCACCACATGCTCTCCCCTCCCTCAGCACTGCCAGCAATACCTCTGGAGGTGCCCAAGCACGGCCAGCTGTGGCCTTGGTAATTCCCAGTCCTGCTCAACCCAAGGAGCCTCACACTGCCTGACCCTGCAATGAAATTCCAGACCGATAGATCAAATTTCACTGGGAAAAAGTCAAGAACCTCTGAGCAAAGTGTAGGACACCTAAAAAGTGCTTTGTAAAAAGATATAGCTTATATTGTTTGGACCTCTGGAGATACATTGGCACTTTAGTAAAGGGAAATGTGGTAACATTTTACTCCTAACACATATAAACATCTAGACTGTTTTAAACCAATGTTAGCTTAATCTAAACGACTAAAATAAGTAGAATTAACCTTTAGAAGGTTTTGCTTTGTTTTTCACTTAAGTTCAACACAATGAAAATGTTTGATTTTAAACATATTTCTACATCTACTCTGTGGCAGGCGTATCTCTCTGTCATTAGATAGCTGTCTCATTGAATTGATGTAATGATTTTACTATCTGACACAAAGAGGTAATACAATGTAGCTTTATATCTTCCAAATCTTATTAAATATTAACAAGAGTAAAATAAAAACAAAAATTTAAAAAGCTAATAGGAAAAAAAGTGCCCTACAAATTAAACAGCAGGAATCTATCAACTCTAATTCACATTGTCAAATGACAAGTTCTAGACATTTTGTAGGGCAGGGAAGTTGTAAAAGGAAGTTCTATTTAAAACTTTTAAATAGAAGTGTTATTGATCATTTATTTATAAAAATAGAAGGTGAGTATTCTCAGATACATAAGAGCTCTGACAAGCTGTTACCCAGGTAACATTATTTCAAAATTACTTGAACTCCAAATATCCAAGGGAGGTAAATTAAGAACACAAACACGAAGAAATTAGAGTACTAGAAGTAAATATGTTTTCCCCAACCTTCCCAAATTATAACCAATTTCACACTATTGGTTCTCCAGAACTCCTACCTTCTGGATGACACTTGTCACAGTTGCTGGTATCTACAGGTTGCTATTACTACTTGATGAATATTGGTGGCATATCTCATTACTCCAGGTGGCACCTGTGATCAGGCTCTGTATTAGTCACATTTGCAGGTATGACACCAAACAATCCAGGGCCTGCAGCAGAGCAAACACTCACCTTTCTGAGAACAAATGAGCAAAAGCAAGAAAATGATGATTATTGCCTTGTGACATATAATACACTCTCCTTGCATTAAAATTTATAACATATCTCCTTTGCTGCTTTCTCAAGAACCAGAACTAAACTCCATTTATTGCTCTACTTTAAAATCTGTGTACCATGGGGCTGGAGAGATAGCACAGCGGGTAGGGCGTTTGCCTTGCACGCGGCCGACCCGGATTCAAATCCCAGCATCCCATATGGTCCCCTGAGCACGGCCAGGGGTAATTCCTGAGTGCAGAGCCAGGAGTAACCCCTGTGCATCGCCAGGTGTGACCCAAAAAGCCAAAAAAAAAAATCTGTGTACCATGTCCCAGTTACTTAATAATCACTGAACAACTGAATAGATTTTTGTTTGCGTTTTTTTATTTATTTTTTTTTAGTGAGTCACAGTGAGGGTACAGTTACAGATTCACATCTTTTTGTGCTGTTTTTCCCTCATGCAATGTTCGAGAGCCCATCCCTCTACCAGTGTCTATTCTCCACCACCAATGAAGCCAGTATCCCTCCCATCCCCCCATCCTGTCCCCCCCAACCCACCCCGCCTCTGTGGCAGGGCATTCCAATTTGTTCTCTCTCTCTCCTTTGGGGTGTTGTGGTTTGCAACAGGGGCATTCAGTGACCATCGTGTTCAGTCTCTAGTCTATGTTCAGCACGCATCTCCCTCCCCACGCAGGATCTCCAATCACATTTTACTTGGTGTTCTCTTCTCTATCTGGGATGACTTTCCACCAACATGTGAGGCCCGCTTCCAAGCTATGGAGCCAACCTCCTGGCATTATATACACTATTCTTAGATGTAAGTCTCCTACTCTGTTATTTTATATTCCACAGATGAGTGCAATCTTTCTATTCCTGTCCCTCTCTTTCTGGCTCATTTCACTTAGCATGATACTTTCCATGTTGATCCACTTATATGAAAAGTTCATGACTTCATCTTTTCTAACAGCTGCATAGTATTCCATTGTATAGATGTACCAAAGTTTCTTTAACAAGTCATCTGTTCTCAGGTACTCGGGATTTTTTCCAGACTGAATAGATTTTTTGACACAAATTTCACCTCACCTTTTTGTTATAGACACACAAAAACACCAAAAGTCCAAACACTCTTTTGTATAGGCATATCACACATGGCTTGCTCAGCCCCAACACCCTTCCAGCCACTTCAACACCATCTCTTCAACAGAGCCCGCTTTCATGGGAGAGGAACTAGTTGTGCAGAAATGGTTTATTCATTAATTTTACTTCCACTTTATATGGTAGGCCTCTGAGGACCATGATTTTGACTCTTTTTTTAAGTTCTGGTACCATGTTATCTAACTCATGGTAAAGATTCATCAAGCATTTGCTATACATATGAATCTACAAAAGGAAAATTATGGGTCTGTGTCCAGACTTTAATGTAAAACTCATCTTATTTTGCAAATAGAATAAAATAAAAGCTTGAGCTGATATGTACAACAAAACAAAGGGGGTGGGATGAAGCAATAATACAGCAGGGAGGGCATGTGCCTTGCAGGCAGTCGACCTGGGTTCAATCCCCAGAATCTCATATGGTCCCCCGAGCACCACCAGGAGTAATTCCTGAGTGCAGGAATAACCCCTGAACATTGTGGGTGTGACCCAAGAAATCAAACAAAACAAAACAGAGTGAAAGAGGTATTCAGATTCTGGAATTAAAAGAATGGAAGATACCAGGTTAGCAAAGAGATGATCTTGACATTAGATGCCAAAAATGCTCAGAAAAGGCCTCATGTCAAAATAAAGTCCCACTTCAAATGCAATGAGCTAAAAGGAATCAAATAAAAACTTGAAAATAAATAATAAAATCATTGTTCAAATTCTAATGTAAATTATTTATTCAGAAGAGTTTCATTGGGCCATCTTGGATATGAAATAAAATAGAATACAATAAGTCCAGAAAGGGTGTACTATGTTGGGATTGTACTGGGTAAGCATTCCCTGGTCTGGTGTTAGTATGAAGGATTTGTCATCTCTGGGTCTTCCTGATACAAGTTCTCAAGGTTTGGGAAATGAAGCTCCGTTCAGTGATCAACATCACCATACTGAAATCACTTTCAATCGTTTGATTGTAGTCATAAATTTCTCATACACTTTATTTGTGCTTCCCTCAGATTAGAAGATTAAACTGGAAGTAAAATTCTTTTGTGTCATCTTAAACTTTTAACATTAATTAATAGCTAAATCAAGAAATGTCTCATCAAAATTTCCTTTGGTTTATTGTACTAGACTATTAATTTTATCTGTCATGTGAAAAATCCATAATTTTTGATACTTAAAGAACTCAAAGAATTTTAATGGAAACTTTATTTCGTATCTTAAAATCTTTCTTAAAGAATATCTTCTTAGACATAGACATTATAGTTTGATTTTCTAACTCTATGATTTGTCTCCCTTGAACTTACTTTGGCTGAGAAATCTTTTTCTCCTATAAAATAAATAAGTTAATCTGGTTTAACCTGCCATCTGTTTTGTTTTTGGATTGAGGACCATACCCAGCTGAGCTCAGGGCTTATTCTTGGTACTGTGCTCAGGAATCAGCATTGCTTAGTACTAGAGAATCAACCTTGGTCAACTTCATGCAAGGCAGGTACCTTACCCACTGTACTATCTCTCTTGCTCCATCCAAATTCCTATTGATGAGGGATTCCATATACAATAGTCATAACCAGTACACCTTAGGAGAAACTGTACATAAGAGATCTTAATTGTACAGCCTTGCCTGAGGGAGCAATTCATGATGAACAAAGATACAAAAAAGAGAGAGAAGTAATTTAACTTTATAGACTCATAGATCAAAATATACTAAAAAAATTCAAAATTGCTGTTATATTAATCTGGAGAACATATTCTATAAAGTCAACATATTGGATCTCATATAAGGCTTTATGAAGCAGAAAATGTAAAAATACTACAAAAATAGCTGCATCATTCTTTATAGTCTAACCAGAATGAGGATGCCTTCTAAAGCCATCTTCAAATTCTATTTTTCACAATGTCAAATCCATATTTTATAAAATTTGAAAGGTTCTAGAAACCTTGAAAAACTGCAGAAATATTGCTTAGAGTACATTTATTTTTTTGTTTATTTTTATTTGGGGGCCATCCATGGCTCTGCTCAGTGTTTAATTCTGGTTCTGCACTCAGGAATCATTCCTAGTGGTGCTACGAGATCATAAGACATGCTGGGGATTGAACTGGGTCAGCATGAAAGTGTCATACCCAGTGAACTATCTCTGTAGCCCAGGATACCATTTCTTTATATAAGTTTTGGGGAATAGTAATAAGAAAAATCTCTGATGAAATTTGAATGGACATTTAATTAAAAAAATTTAATACAGTGCTGCCATGTACCCATCTATATATCAAAGACACGAAATGAAGCATGGAAAGACTTTAAACCAAAAAGGACAAACATTGTTCAAGGCCTGTGAACTCATCCTAATTGATAGAAGCTGTCTGTAGGGAATATAGAGGATCTGTTAGTCAGGTCTGAGTTCACTAGGAAAGAAATCTGTGATTTACTAATATATCTGTTGAGGTGTCAGAAAGGTTGGATAGAAGCCTACTCAAAAGACCTCAAACGTATATTTTTGCAGGACTGTATAGATATGAGGCGGGATGAATCTTCAAAAGGAATTTTAACTTAAGTATATTTTTATTTATTTTTTTCAATTTATTTTATTGAATCACCATGTGGAAAGTTACAAAGTTCTCAGGCTTATGTCTCAGTTACACAATACTCAAACTCCCATCTCTTCACCCATGCCCATATTCCACCACCAAAGACCCCAGTCTACCTCCCAACCCCAGCCCACCCAACCCCCATCCCCGCCTGCGTAATTGATAAATTTCACTTCATTTTCTCTTTACCTTGATTACATTCAATAATTCAACACAAAACTCACTATTGTTGGAGTTTTCCCCCAAGAAAGGCAGCCCTACTGCCAATGAAGCATTTGATAATTAGTTTTCCATTGCTGAGACTGGAGAGATATGAAGTCCCACTGTTTCAAGTACATAGAATTTTTTTCCCCTCCTTCCCACACCACCAAGTTCATGCCTGCATAATAAATAGTCCTCATATTATGGCTGACACCACTCTGCCCGACGAGAAAAAAGGATATTTCCCATCCTCGGCCGGCGTGGGGCTATGGCTTAGTTCACAGTCTAGAGACATGGCTGCAAGCAGTTTCTGGAACCAAAAGTAGTTCCTCCGGATTCTGGTTGATCTGCAGCAACGTGGCCGCATAAGAGTGTGGCCTCCAGGGTCGAATCTCGGCAGAGCATGCGCTGGTATCGGCCCGAGATTGCCCAAGTGTCCCGCTGTTCCAAGTACATAATAAATTTTTCCCCTTCCCATTCCCGCACCTCTAAATTCGTGCCTGCTTAATAGACCTCATAATATGGTGGACGTCACACTGTGTTTCTCCCAGAAAAGGGAAAAGAACCGAGAAAGGAGGATATTTCCTCTCCTCGGCCGGCGTGGGGCTATGGCTTAGTTCACAATCTAGAGAAGTGACTGCTACTTTGGTTACCTTCAATATTTCAACAAAAAACTCAGTATTATTGTTAGGAGTTTCTCCCCACAGTCAGAACTGCTAAAAAGGAACAATTTCACATTGCTGACAATTAATAGATAGCGGCCGCGTGGTTTTGGTTTTTTTGTATGAACTCCAGGGAAAATTCTGCCAGTAATTGTATCCTTGCAAGCTTTTACTTCCCTTTTGTGGTGCTCATATGATGGAGAAGCCTGGAGAGAAAAACCCTGCCCCGCTGGCGTAGCATGGGCCAGGGTCTCCCATCACAGCCTTGAGGCCTCTCCTGGAGCTGCTCGTGTCCAAATTAGTTCAATTGCCTCCGGGGTCGAGCTCTTGAAGCCGCAGAAAGGACTTTGCCAGCGTGGCGCTGTTTAAGCGTATTTTTAAATGGAAAGAAAAGGTGAGACCAATGGAGGATATTTTCCAGTCTCAATAGCAGTCAGATAATCAGAAAAAAAATATTGTGTGTTTCTAAAGGTAAACTGAAAAACACACCTATGAGAAGTGGACATCCAAAGTTAGAGAAAAACTTTGTAACATTAGCTCTACCCTTGTGGACCATTTTAATTTTCACTTTTTTAATATACTTTTAACAGACAATACTAAGAAATATCTTGAGCCATTCGGAGAGGGAGAAGACATTGAGGGAGTAAGGAAAAGGGAGGGAAGGGGAGAGAAGGAGAAGGGGAAGGGAAGGATAGGGAGGGGAGGTGTGGGGAGGGGAGTTGTGGGGAGGGGAGAGGATGGAAGAGAAGGGTAAGAAAGGGGAAAACCAGGTACTGATCTAGACCACAGAGATAACTCAATGGATTGGATTCCATCCCTGGCACCACATGGTCTCCTGGATACCACGGGGACCAGCCCCTATACAAAGATCTAGGAGTAGTCTCTAAGAATCATCAGGTGTGGTCCAAAAATCAAATGACAAAAAAAAAATTAACTAATAGTGATCAATCATAATTAAGACAGAAATTCAATCAACTTGTGTGCATAAATCCATACCCAAAAAAAACTTGGCCCATATTTTCTAATGTAATTTTAAATTAAATTCATTTCATCTACCCATCAACTCTAAAAGTCTGTCTTAACACCTGTGAGATTTCAGAATCTAATTAAAATCAGAATATTTATGATCAGAAAAAAACAACATTGTTGGAAGTGTGAAAAGTTTTATAATTATATATAGTTCTGTATATAATTAGAATGTGTGCTAGTTTATTACACTACACTTATCTTCTGGAATTGGGTTATCGAAGCTGGTAAGTACAAACTGTGGTTTCAAGGGCTATTCAGCACTTGAAATGTGACATCCAAATAAAGAGATCGTTAGATAACCATTCAACACTGAAGATTTAATACAATTTTCAAAAGAGTATAAAAATCTGTATTTCACTTTATATTGAGGTGGCAATATTTTACATGGGATTGAATAAAATGTACCAAAAATATGTATTTTTTTGTCTTTTCTACTTTAGCTACCAGAAGATTTTAATTATATTTCTCTTAGACAGTAATGCTAGTCTGGAGTACCTCTGAATATGGTCTTCCCAAGAGACAATTCTCAGCTTTCGAGTGTGAAACCTACCACCACAACACAGGTAAACAGTGAATGTAAATATTGTACTAGACATTTGGGCAAGAGTAAAAAAGAAAAATTCTGCCTAACCCAAAGTACATATTTTTCTTTGAAAAATCCAGTTCGAAATACTGAAATAAAATATTTTTCAAACTCTATTGTTCTCTTGTTCTTCTCAATTTGATTTTATTGATTCTGCAGGGGAACATTTGAGATTGTTTTGTTGGAGCACAGAGCAGGGTGTTCTAGTTAGCTATTGGTAGTGAAAGAAATGATCCAAAACACCAGAATTGACAAGATAATGATGATGTGTAGATATTAGTACACATGGAGTGAAGTTTGACCAAAAAAACAGTCATTTTATTTGGGGGGAGGGTCATATGCAGCGATGCTCAGGGGTTACGCCTGGCTCTGCACTTAGGAATTACTCCTGGAGGTGCTTGAGGGGTCATAAGGAATGTCAGGGATCAAACCTGGGTTGGACACATACCAGGCAAATGCCCTACCTGCTGTACTATTTCTCCTGCCATTTTAAAGAACAAAAGTTTAATACCTTTTTGCCTTTCCAGGATATATTTCCGGAAGTGATATTGCTGGATCAAATGGGAGCTCAATTTCTATTTTTTTTCTTTTTGGGTCACAGGGGCTACTACTGGCTCATGCACTCAGGAATTACTGCTGGCAGTTTTCGGGGAACCATATGGGATGTTGGGAATCGAACTCGGATCAGCTGCGTGCAAGGCAATTGCCCTACCCACTGTGCTATCGCTCTAGTTCCTCAATTTCTAATTTTTTGAGAAACATTCATACTGTTTTCCAGAAGGGCTGAACCAGTTGGCATTCCCACAAGCAGTGAATGAAAGTCCCTTTCTCCCCACATCCGCACTAACACCGGTTGTTTTTGTTCCTTTGGATGTGGGCCAGTCTCTGTGGTGTGAGATGATATCTCATTGTTGTTTTGATCTGCATTTCCTTGATGATTAGTGATGAATAGAAATTTTTTATGTGCCTTTTGGCCATTCGGATATCTTCTTTGAGAAAGGTTGTCACTTCATTGCCCCATTTTCTGATGGGGTTGGATGTTTTCTTCTTGTAGAGTTCAACCACTGCAGTATCTGTACTTGTGTGTTCATCGAGGCACTGTTTACAATAGCCAAAATCTGGAAAAAAACTCGAGTGCCCAAAAAACAGATGACTGGCTAAAGAAATTTTGGTACATCTACACAACGGAATACTATGCAACTTTTAGAAAAGATGGAGTCATAAAATTTGCATATAAGTGAATCAACATGGAAAATATCATGTTAAGTGAAATGAGTCAAAAAGAGAGGGACAGACATAGAAAGATTGCACACATGTGTGGAATACAAAGTAACAGAATGGGAGACTAATATCCAAGGATAGTAGCAATAGGGACCAGTTGGTTTTTTCCAGGGCTTGAAAGCTGGCTTCACATGCTAGAGGAAAAGTCAGCTCAAGTAGAGAAGGGAACACCAAGTAAAAGGTGTTTGGAGGACCCTCTCAGGTTGAGAGATGCATGTTGAAAGTAGACTATAGACCGAACATGATGGCCACTCAGTACCTCTATTGCAAACCACAACACCCAAAAAGAGAGAGAGAACAAAAGGGAATGCCCTGCCACACGGGGTGGGGTGGGGGTGTTGGGGTAGGGGTGGGGGGAAGGATATTGGGATCATTGGTGGTGGAGAATGGGCACTGGTGGAGGCATGGGTACTCAAGCGTTGTATGACTAAAACACAAGCATGAAAGTTTGTAAGTATGTAACTGTACCTCATGGTGATTCAGTAATAAAAAATAAAAATTAATTAAAAAAAAGTTAATACCTTAGATTCTTTAAAGGAGCACACTTTTTTTCAGTGTTTCCCTTTCATAGTCTAGGGTGCTAGCTATGGATCATAGTAAGTAGGAAAAGGCATTGTTAAAGAAATCCTTTCCTATGTTCTGAATCAATATGCTCTCTACGCATGATGAAAATAATCTCTTTTAAAATTTGATCTCGAAAACAACTTACCACAAAGTACTTTTTTTTCACTGCACCAGTGCTAAGCTGCTGACTTACTTTCCTGATCATCTAATTATATCTTAATGAATTACTTTATTAAATGAATCACTATTTGTGTAAATTCTTCCAAAGAGAACAGAACGTGATAGCAAGCAGCACGTGCTGGCTGACATGCCCACTTGCCTCCAACGCTGTTGCTTGGAATGATTTACTCAGGATGGAGGATCTGACCCTGCAGAAAAGCAGTCTTTTGGAATTTGTCCTAACGCTCTCTTGAACATGTTTCTCACTCTCACAGATGTCAAGACTTGCCAAGAATAAGAGTGCTGTGTCACTTCTTTGATTATTACTTTTGTCCCTAAACCAAAGTCCTATTTTCTATTTTAAGATGTCAGAAACCAAAAAAGAGAAAAAAGTCATTCCAATGTCCAAGAAGTAGAAATGTTGTGTGGCCATTTTCCAAAAACACCAGTTGTTACTGAAGTAAAAAAGACATAGAGTCAAACTCTTCTTTTTCTCACTCAAAGATAAATAAATGCTTCACTTGTATGCACACACACAAATGCGTGCACACACGCATACTTATTCATTTAATTTTTTAAAGTTTAATGAAAGACCAAAGGCAAAAAGAATCTGTATTAAATGTTCTGAGAATCCTGGGACTAGAGAGATAGTACAGTGGGTAGGGAACTTGCCTTGCTCATGGCCCACCCAGGTTTGATTCCAGCACCCCATATGGTCCCTGGAGAACTGACATAAGTAATTCCTGTGTGCAGAGCCAAGAGTAATCTCTGAACATCTCAAGGTGTGGCCCGAAATCTATTAAAACAAGAAAAAGAATAACAAACCTTCCTCCTACTTCCAACTTAATCAACCTGTAGAAGGATCTCCCGGCTGTGCCTAATGTACAATGTCATGAGGAATGACAGACATGGTTCTTGGTTGGGAGCTTGTTTGGTTTTGGTTTTCAGTATTTAGATCACTAGAGACCAGAAGAATGTGTGCTGTGATCTCAGAAAAACAGAAAATTGGAAAACATATATACACATGAATGTAAAGACAAGCTTTCATCTATTCTCAGCCAATCTCTGGAACTAGGTCTCACCTTGCTCACAAAAGAATGGGGAGGCCACTTGAATGAGCAAAGTAAGAGACTCTGAGCACAAGCTTGAGAGTATCAGGGACAAAATGTGTCTTCAGCAAGTTCTGAGCTACAACCAGGTGACAAGATAGAGTGGAGGAAAATGCCAGAGGAAAAACTGGCGGGGATGAGGAGGGGGGCCTCTATGCTTGGTAGTGCTGGCTTTCATATCCAACACATGAAAGGTACCACATTTTGGGGTTCCTGCTATCTGTACCAAGGTCTGGACTTCAATTTCTTCATATTCTTGCCACAATAGCCTAAATGGCCACAATGTCAAGATAATATCTTTTCCTAAAACACCTTCGGAGAATGTAGTGGGATGAAGTCACTGTTTCTTCCACCCCTCTGTGCAGTTGTGACAGTGTTTGGATAAGGACAGACATCAGCAGGAAGTGTTCTCAATGTCCAGGACAGCAATGCAGCAATGTCCCCACAAAGGGTACAAACAGGGAACATTATGACCAAGTAACTCCTCCTGGAGGATTATTGGGATGGGAAATAGATGAGATTTTGATCAAGGGTTCAAGTAAGAAAAAGGAGGCTTTGAGGAAGGATTATGGTCAACCAATGTGTTTTTGTGGCCTCCTCATCCATATTCCAATCCCAAAAGGCCCGCATGCATTTGATCACTTGAAACTTTGATACCAGAGAATGAAGCTGGAGACAATGAACTAAGAAGAGCCAGAATCCTCAATATCACCAGTATGTTCTCCATAATAGGAACAAAAAGGACAGAGAAAAAATTTTTTGTTTTGGGGGGGCCACATCTGGTGATGATCAGGAGTTACTCCTTACTCTGCACTCAGGGATAAATCCTGGCAGTGTTCAGAGAACCATATGATTGTTTGGGATCAAACCCAAAAAGGGCATGTGCAAGGCAAGCACCCTTGCACTATCACTCCAGCACAATAAACAGAGAATTTTAAAGATTTTTATTTTCCATTGGATAATTTTTTAAATATTAATATCATATTTCTTAGCAGACATGTTCACAAACATGATAATGATTATTTTTTTAAACTGACTTAATTTTAAAATCTCTAAAATATGTTATGTTGAAATTTACAGTATCTCTCATTACAACAATACACATTAGGTGCATCTGGTTGGAATTGGATGGTTTTATCCCATTTTCTTTTTGTTTTTAAATGTAGGAGTACTGCTATTTATTCAGCCATTGATTAAGCTGACTGAATTGGGCATGAACTCCACATTATTTTTTTTCTTTACTCAGAATGTTAATTTTATTTTATTATCTTATTATTATTTCTCCCCTTTATTTTTTGATTTACCATAAGATGCAGTTACAAAGTTTTTATGTTTGAGTTCTGGTCATATAATCATCAAACACCCATCCCTTTACCAGTGCACATTTTCCACCACTAAAATCCCCAATATTCCCCCAGTCCCCCATTCCAACCCTTCCACTGCCTGTGTGGCAGACAATTTCCCCCATACTCTCTCTCTCCTTTGGTTACATTTGATATTTCTATACCAGTCCCACCACCACTCAAACCTGCCGAAAAGGCAATACTAGACAATTTGTTTTGTATTGCTTGTTATAGATAGAATATAATGTCAAGGAAAATCTGTGCCATTCTCTTCTGGAAGCTTTAATTTAGTCTCTGGGTCTTGGCCGTTGATGAGATTACATGGTGCTGGGGGCAGTTTGTGGATGTAACTGCCAAGCTACTGGAAAACTGGGACCTGAGGGAAGGAGGACCAGTCCCAATCCAAGCAGGCTTGGATATCCCATTTTCTTAAAGTGAAGAATAATCTATATTGTTTATCACATTTTTATTGGTTGCTTATTATATACTGTGCTAGGTAGATCCCAGGAGTTAAGAGATGAATAACATGGTTTCTGTCCTCATGAGGTCATGGTTGTCAGAGAAGATAACTATGATGCCAGATGGAGTGAAAATCCATTCCAAGGAGGAAGTGATTCATTTAGCACTGAGGAAGAGAGTTTTGAATTTTATGATATCAAAGCTGAATCTTAAAGAATAATAAAGAATCACTCAAGTAATTAAGGGAAAGAATAAATGTTTTGAACAAAGAACATATAGTTGGGAAAATTGGAAAATAAGATTTTATTGTGTCATTTATGCAACTTTCTGTGATTTATAGCTTAAATAGTAAACAATTTGAATAAGAAAAGATCATATGGCTAAATATGTATCCAGGACTATAAAAAAATACAAGCGCATACGTAGAAGGGATGCAATGATGTGTGTTCATGGGCTCTCGGTGTGGCGCTCTCTCCTTCTCTCTCTCTCTCTCTCTCTCGTTGCATGAATGTTTGTGTGGTCGGAGGCGCTGAGATAAGGAACGCAGAAGAAATATGTCTCATGGAGGTCCAAGGCTCTTGGCAAAGGCAGAGGGCCTCGTGGATCTCCTTTTTTTGATCATGGTACCTCTAAAGGGCGCAATACAGTGACATCACCAAAGGCATCAAAAGAAGTTACAGGAAGAACATTGAGGCAGTAGAACATATTGTTTCCTTGTACCTGTAGACCTGTAGCCTGGCCTCCAGAAAGAAGATACAAAACCAAAACTGAAACCTTTCTTGGGCTACAGGCACCTGGATTTACATCCCAAAGACTAGACGGGGCTGCCACTTCAAATACAAACTGGGCAGGACAGGTGTCTGAAATCTACATCCCAAAGACTAGGCTGGGCCAGAGCCTGCATTTTGCAATCTCAAAGGTCAGGCCTGGCTAACACCAGAGATCTGCATGTCAAAGACCAGCCAGGCTTCTGTGAGAGAAGGAAAACTGCTCTTTTCAATATACTGAAATTATTTTCTGAAGGCAACTTGAAGGGGGAAAATGTTCCTGTCTGTAGTACAGTCTATGTGGGCTCGCCCTGATAGCTCAGTCCATCCCCAACACACTCTCTCTCTCTCTCTCTCTCTCTCTCTCTCTCTCTCTCTCTCTCTCTCTCTCTCTCTCTCTCTCTCTCTCTCTCTCTCTCTCTCTCTCTCTCTCTCCCTCCCTCACCACTCTCATTCAGTGCTCTCTTGAGCTGCTGTGTATGGGCCAGATTGGGATGACTCCTTTGTGTTCTGCTTCTGTGAGTGCCGCTGTGCTCTCTTCTGTCTGTCTCTCTATCTCTGACTCTGTCTCTGTAGTCTCCTCTGATCTCTCCCAATCTCTCTACCAATCTCTCTCTCCAGAGCCCTTCTGCTTCTCTCTCTTCTGACTCTGACTCTTCTGACTCTGACCATTTCCACTCTTACAGTCTTAGTTTATATAGCACTCACATAGGGTGATGATACAAAGGTGGGTTTTACAGTCTTAGTTTATATAGCACTCACATAGGGTGATGATACAAAGGTGGGTTGAACATTAGCAAATCAATAACTAGGGGTAAGACCACTCCTCCAGGAGATTAACTCAAGGATAAAATCTCATCTAAGAAGATTACTCCAGATTACTAGGAGATATGTTTTGGGTAGGATCCCATTCAGGGTGTGTTTCTTCTTTACTCAGGTAGTAATTAGTTAATTAGTTGTAGTAAATCTACTTCTAGTATTTCTAGCAATGTCATTCTGTCTGAGCACAGTAAGAGATATATCAAACTTAAAGTTTGGTTCTTCTTGAGGACATCTCACTGTATATTCCAGACCACAGTCCTCAGGCCAGGTTAGTCTTTCTAACCTCAGCAGGGTCCTAGTCTTGTCATTACCTTTGGATCATGACAGCATTTGTCCATGATCATGCTCTCAACTTATAGTTGAGTATTGTGGAGCTTTGGCCTGGCCCATTTCGATGCCAGGGTAGCTCACAGCTTGCCCTGGGTCCTTTCAGTCCCTCGTCGGAACCCTGCTTTTGGGGTGCTAGGAACTAAGGGCAACTGACTCGAGAAAGCAGATGTCCAGGAGAAAATATTACTGGAGTCAATCAACTCCCAAGTTACAAAGCATAATATTAACTATCTTTTTGTGTCCATTCAGAAAGGACATTGCTTTAAGGTAAATTCCCTGCGGCAAGACTGAAAGGACAAACACAATGTTATCCTACACAGGACAAAAAAAATGACTAAATGGAATGGAAAGATCTGGATAGAAAGTCAAAAGTTGTCTTGATTATAGATAAATAAGGTTGCAGCTGGTGGAAGTCTTGGAATAGTGGAAATGGAGAGATGATAAAACATTTAAGATGTGAAGTAAAGGCCTCTGATGATTCTGATAAATGGAAGAGGTAAAGAAAACTTTAAATTGAGATAGAAATTCATACCATTACTCTTTATAGAATAATCTCCAAGGCAGTTTTTATAGTGTCCAATTTGCAATTACTTGAATTGAATCTCAATATCTAGATGGAATATGAGCCTAGAGTATAAGAATTAGAATCTTTAATGTGAGTCATCTTATTTTAGAATATTTAACTGTTTCATGGAAAACAACAAACTGGGTTCTTTGAATGAGGTAAACATAGTATTAGTTTGTATGTCTGTATGTATAATGTGTAAGCAAGTAACAGGTATAGACAGTTAATTGGAAATCTATAAGAGTAGTAACAACAAAAAAGATAAAGGTCTCAATGAAACAAACAAGAGTTTTATTTTGAGTTTCTAGAGCAGCTCTATACTATGGTATAGCAGGTGGGATGGTTCATTACAGCTGAAACCAGGGTTTAATACCCTGTACCTCACATGGTCCCCCAAATCGTACCAATATAAACCCAGGGATCAGGAGCAAAGAGCCAGAAGTAATTTCTGAGCATCACCGGCTATGGCCTCAATACAAAAAGTTTTGTTTTGTGACTGTTTAAAAGATTGAATAAGAAACTATAGGTAAAATCAGATGTTCTTGGTCTTGAGTATCTGCAGTGAAATATGTACATTATCATTTACCCAGAGCCTCTTCAATCTATTAACCTTAACTTCAGATCTTAATTGGGACCCTCGTAGTGTACCATTAACAGGGAGATATATGTGGGAGAGAAAGAAAGAGAGACATAAATAGAGATAAAACCAGAGACAGAGAAACAATCTTGGAGGACCTGTGAATCTATGAGCCTTGAAGATCCCAGGATTTAGGAATTGTGATTCTTCGATCTGCTTTTATCCAAATCCAATATTAACTTTAATTTATCTCATTTTTATACTTTTTTGTGTTTTAAATTGATTTATTAATTCCTGTGTTTTGATCATTTTTAATTTGATCTGTGAGTCTTTCCTCTCATGATTTCTGAAAGTGTTCATCGTTATGCCCTTGAAAGATAGCAATGCTTGTGCAAAGTAATTCAGCATTAGATAGGTCTGAACTGGGGATTATTACCATTAAGGTGGTTGAGATAATCCACCTTGACTCTAATTACTTTGATTTAACAAAGTTTTTGTTACATATAAGCTTTTAACAAATGCAAAGCCCCTTAAGACACAATCAAGACTTCATCTTGAAAAAATTTAAATTATTACCACTTTTCTGAATCTAGTTCTCAAAGCTTAGTTCAAATCCTTTGAGGACAAAAACATGCCCTATTTATCTTTATATCTCCCCACAAGACCTATTAATATTAATAGCACAAATACTTAATGTGTTTTCTGAACTGAAAATAAGTTGCAGTGCATTTTCATAATGCAGGTATATACACGCTAATGTTTAATGCTGACTCTGACAAAGTTCGTCACCAGAACTAATAAGCAATTTTACTGAAACTTTTGTGAATTATATCATACATCCAGACTCTGACTGTCATGGAAAATTACTGAACTCTACTTGGACAGGGCTGACAATGTGAAAATCATTGTAGTGAACAGTGTTTCAGGATTCTAGGACCAGTGAACCTCAACTTGGAATTCAACAGATGACAAAGATCCCAAATGTTCAAATCATTATAAAAGTACATTGGCAAACAAAATTTGAGATGGTGGGAGTATAAGAAAATAAACATATATCACGTAGATTGTTTGTTGAGACCTAGTAGAGCTGAGAAATGATGCAAGTTAAAATGTGTCAGAGTCTGACATGAAAAAAAAAAGAGAGAAAAAGTCTCTATTTATCTGAGGCGATTGATTGAATAAATTGTGATTCATTCATACAACAGAATATTTTGCAACTGTTTAAAAAGACAAGAGGACAGAGAGCTAATAAAGGAGGTAACAAATTTTCATTTCAGAGTCATTTCTGGTTATTTATAACTGGTTCCATCCCTGGTACTGCCCCACATATGGCCCCCTGCACACCACCTGGAGTCACTCCTGAGCACAAATCTAGGAATAGCTCCTTAGTATGGGGGGGGGCCAGGAATATGGGCCAAACCCTGTGTTGCTCCAAACACACCCAAAATAAATAAAGTTAAATTTAAAAAATCATTAGTTTATGAACTGATATAGAACAATCTGCCACATACATTAATAAGCAAAAATTAAAAATCAAAGTGAGAAGCAATTTGCATAGAATGGTATTATGTTGTATGTGTTTTAATTATATGCAAATGCCCATACATATCTAAACGTATATAGAAGGGTACATGGTACATCAGCAACAGTGGTTAACTTTAAGAAGGGGAGCTGGATATTGTGAGATACTTGAAAGCAAATTTGTTTTTTGTTTTACAGCATTTTGATATTTCTGTAATCATGTAATATGTTTTTCAAAAATAAAAATGGATACAAATTATTTTTAAATTTGTTTTTAATTTAAAGTAAGTTTGGTCATCCTGGCCTCTCAGGATCTGTATTACAAACCATAATGCTCAAAAGGAGAGAGAGAGAGAGAGAGAGAGAGAGAGAGAGGGATGCCTACCATAGAGACAAGTTCACAGGGGGAGGTTGCAGAGGGGATATTGGTGGTGGGAAATGGGAAATGTACACTGGTAGAGGGGTGAGTGTTGGAAGATTGTATGACTAAAATCCTACCAGGAAAGCTTTGTAACTGTATCTCACAATTATTCAACTTAATAAATAAACATATAAACAAATAAATAATAAAGTTTTTTTTAATACTCTCATCAGTCTCTGGGAAGGAGTTCAGCAGCTCAAAGCACCTACCTTGCAAGCATGAATCTGTGAATTTTATCACTAGTACCCAAATACCACCACAGCATCACAAAAGAGAGTGAAATGTCCAGAGCACAGCGACGGGCGTGCAGGCACCATAAGTGCAGTGTGGAATCCTCACTCACTGCCACAGCAGCAGCAACACACTGAGAAGGATAAGAAAGAAATTAAAGGAGACCTTTTTATCCAAAAATATGTAAAACTCAATGCCATAAGTATATTTTCACCTATATTGATAGAAACAATATATAAATGCTTATTCATGTGCAATTCCCCTGCTCAAGTACATTCTTAGGAAATTTATATTCATTTATTTAGAACATTTATATGTTGGGACACTTCTCTTTTCAGTTTTCTTTTCTGTTTTGAAGTCACACCTGGCTGTGCTCAAGATTTACTCTAGGCTCTGTGCTCAAGGATCACACCTGTCACACTCAGAGGACTATATGTGGTGCCAGGGATTGAACCCAACTCTCTCATGCACGACAAGAGCTATGTATATATATTATATATATATACTATACTATCTCTCCTGTTCCAGACATTTTTAAGTTAATAAAAATATCACAAGAAATTATTACCTGGCAAAGCCCTGCTCAACCCTCGAGGTAAGAGCTCAGCTGATTTCACAAATTCCACAAATCAAAGAAAAGCTTTCTTCTCAATAGTAAGTAGTACTCAATAGATGATCCCATGAAGTCCCAAATAATGAATCCAATTTTTCAGAAACAAGATTAAGAAAAATCAGAGATGAACCTTGGTTTTCTCACCTATAAAAAGGGATTAATAAGAGTAACTGCTTGAAGATCCCTATAAAACCCACAGTTAAAGGAAGTTACAACATAAGTTCAAAGTTCAAATAAAGATACATTTGTTCTTGGTAAATATTTTTTTCTGGAAACACAGTATTGCTTTATTTTAGTAAATGTGTAAATGCTAATAATGTTTGCTATTATCTTCCTGTTATAGATTGGTAAATGTCTCTCCCAAGTATCTATGATTGCCCATCTGAATGGGAAATGGCTCGGCTTCCAGTGCATTCAGAATCAACAGCCTCCAACAGCTCTCCTAAACAAAATCACTCAGTTACTGTTGGAAAAGTTTTCATTGCTACAAATGAAGTAAATCTAAAATGACTTTTTAAAATACAGAAGTATTTTTTAAAAAAGGAAATGCATACTTGATATTTACCTCTTGGAGATTATGAACTGAATTACAGTCAGAGAGACAATAAGAACCCACATTTGGGAGGAAAGAATTACATCCATCTTTCTCAAGGATAATATAAAGAATAATTTCAAAACAATTCATACTGACTTGGTTAAATTAACTAGCTAATCGCCCGTAGACCATTTTTTACTGTCTTCATAAACACAGGCAGGACACTACTTATTTTGAGTTTTACTGTGGTGTCGTAAATCTTCTAAGGGCTTTATATTTAAATGACTAGTTTCTGAAAATAAAAAAAAAAAACAGATTAAATCACCTTTGGGTATACATGCTGTCAACTAGCAATTATCTGATTGATTTTCTGGTTATGCCTGTAACACAGCTAATTACTTTGACAACGAACAGCCATGGTTGTTTTATGAACAATCATATTCTCTTATCAGGGAGGGAAAAACAAATGAATGCATCTAGAAAGGGCTGCAGATGTACTATTGCACAAGAAGGTAACAAAGAGCCGTAACAGACAGCCAGTAGACAACAACGAGCTTCCAAAATCAAACTGGCCACAACCTCAGGCTTACTTCGGTTGAAACAATTAAAAGCTACTGTTGCTTCTAGAAATTGCAACTTCCTGTCATAGACCTGTCAGAAGTCAACTCTCTCTGTGTGTGTGTGTGTGTGTGTGTGTGTGTGTGTGTGTGTGTGTGTGTGTGTGTCTTTTCATGTCTCTGCATGTCTGTTATGCAAAAGGAGAAGGGAAGGGGCTGGAGTGATAGCACAGCGGGTAAGGCATTTGTCTTGCACATGGTTGACCTGGGTTTGATTCCCAGCATCCCATATGGTCCCATGAGCACCACCAGGAGTGATTCTTGAGTGCATGAGCCAGGAGTAACCCCTGTGCATTGCCAGGTGTGATTCAAAAAGCAAAAAAAAAAAAAAAGAAAAAAGAAAAGGGGAGAGGGAAATGGAAGAGAGAGACGGAAAGGAATAAAGAGCATGAGTAAAGAAATAAGTTTGACAGAAGATGTGTTTATAACTCTGAAAATAATCAGAATGACTTTCAAATAGAGGTGTTTTTTTTTTTTTTTTTTTTGCTGATACCTACATTATTTTAAGTCTGTAGAATTCCAGAGCTGGAGCAAACAAATAATGAAGGCTGTTTAGGTTAACAATGAAATAATATCACAAGTATATTCGTTCTTAAAGGACATAACAACAACAAGCAAGAAAGCAATCAAACAAACAAAAACACAAGCAGTCTCATCAGAGTTCTGGATCCTGAAAAGGAAAAAAGAAAAACGTATCTGGAATGAGATACAGCTGTCTTTGCATCATTGAAAGATCAATCAAAAAGTGGTTATATTTTTATTTCATAAATCTATCTCATCATCCATTTAATTAGCACTTATCATATATAAAGATATAAATGTTATATGATAAAATTCCAAGCTAGGGATAGAATAATAAACAAGAAGGTAAGACTTCCTTTCTGGATAAAGATGTTACCAGAGCCAAGAGGAGCAGAAGGAGAATATATCCTAATATTTTCAGTGAGAGAACAAGAGTGGGGGCACCAGTCCAGAAAATGTGGAAAATTTGATCTATTTCACCAACCATATAAGTGGCCAGGTTTTCCTGTAGGAGACGGGAAGTTCCAGTTGAAGTTACTTTTCCTATACAACTATAAGAAAGTAGAATTGTTGGTGGAATCCTTACTTTATAAGAGGGAATGTGAAGAGAGAAAGTAAAGTAACTCTCTTTATGGGCTCTCTTTTAAATTAATGAATCTCTTATTTTTATCAATCTCCACAACCTATAAATCATACCTTAAAATATAGCAGGCATTTTTCAACTTGGCATTTTTATTCTTGCTGTTCCCTTTGCCAGAATTCATTCCCACCAATATTGCTTCCCCAACTGTTGAAATACTATTCATCTTTGAGGTTTCCTAGAATATTCTCTCCTTTTAGAATCATTCCCCAACTCTACATACCCATAGGAAAATCAAGTATGTTGCTTTGTGGCCTCGAGCAATCTATTCTAACTTTCCTCCTGTATAAAGCAAGAATAATAATACCTTACTCCTCAGGGTTAATGTAAGAATTTAAAGAATACAGTAATTCAGGGTTGATAATGTTTAATAAATGTTTATTCCTTGCTCTACTCTGAGACTGAAACTAAATTAATTTCTGTTGCATTGTTAAATAATCCCAGGACAAGCCTATTTTCTTGTGACAATGTTAAAAATATTAAGACAAGCAAAAGTAACTGAGCTGTTTGCTCCAGAAAATATGTGTTCCTGGAGATACAACCATGAGCCTATTAAAATAGTTTACATATAAAGACACAATTTGCTCATTAAAATTTATATCAGTACCCTCATCTCATTGTGCTTACCAATCCAAAACTATTAGTGTCATAAATTTCACCCTGGTCTTTGAGTCTGCCTAATAAATTTAGCCTTGCTTAATCCCAACATCTCTTTGGAGAGTTGACAGTTGACACCTCTTTGATTTAATTGTGATTCCATAGCACTTTGTTTCAACTTCCATTATATTACCAAGCTTTAACTTTGTTATTGATAATTGCCCAATTATATGCCTTCCTCTGTAATATGGTAAGCTGGAAGAAAGCAAGACCATGTCTTTTATTGTTTGTAATCCTAATACCTGTCAGCACATTTTGCCAATAGTTAAAAGAGGCGGGTAGGAGAACCAACACCATTTTCCTTGAATCAGGGAATGCACAAGATCAACCTGGAGTTTAGAAATCTACTTCAAACATACTAATCTAGTGGCTATCACTCAGGTTTAGCTTTGTTCCCCACAGAGTATATGACACTGTTTGGAGACATTTTTAATGTGTCACATCTGGAAAAAGGCAGTACTACTGGTATCTAACGAGTGAAGGCCAGGAATGGCCCTCACCTTGTAAAATGTGGAAGACAGTCTTCCAGCTCCCCCTGACAGGAGCGAGCGTGGAATAACCAACCCAAAATGTTAATGGTATCAAGAGGACAAATCCTGCCTAAGCCTGAAACAGGGGCACTTTGGCTGTACCCTCACCCCATCCCCCGCCAGCCACAAGAGCCTCAGCAGGAATGTGTCATCCATACAATTTCCAAATTCCCTCCTTCTACTCAGATTCAGTCCATTGGAATTCCCATCAAAAGAAACGAGTGTGATAGGTGAATCAAATTCAGGTTTGCAGTCATAACTCCATGTTCTGATAAGCTTCTCTTCTCTTTGCTTTCATCTGTCAAAAGCTCCTAATGAAAATTTTGAGAACTTAGTTGGTTTTCCTAATCTTGCTCATCCTTCAACATTAGAGCCCCACCCCCACCCCCACCCCACTATGGGTTCCTCAACTCCTCTGTTTGGGATCACCACTCTTTTATAAAGTATATTGACTGATAACAACTTGCTAGGGCAGGAACCTTGCAGAAATACTGTTTAGCTGGCAATGAGGGCTCTAATTATAACAGAGTGTCAGGACTCCTCAGGTGAAATATTTGTACTTCTAAAGAAAAAATTATCTTAATTTATACCTGCTGAAAAGTACTTGTATTATAACCAATAAAACTAAAGGCATATTTCAAGTTGATGCTGAAGGAAAAAAATAATGCTTCACTTTTGAACTTGGTTTTTGGGTTTTTTTCTTTTTTTTGCCTTTTTTTAGGTCACACCCGACGATGTACAGGGGTTACTCCTGGCTCTGCACTCAGGAATTACTCCTGGCAGTGCTCAGGGAACCATATGGGATGCTGGGAATTGAACCTGGGCAGGCCACATGCAAGGCAAATGCCCTACCTGCTGTGCTATTGCTCCAACCTTGTCTTTTGAACTTTAGAAAGGTTGCTTTAAAGCAAATCAGAACATTAGGTTTTAGAAAAAAATCAACTTCATGAAACAATAACATTTGTATTGAGTACTGTTCCAGTAGTCCATAGGAACTACATTAAGCCTCTTTGCACAATTTAGCAATTGTTGAAATTCTTAATTTTCTCCATGTTAGAAGAAAAATCACAGAATAAGCAAACTTTTCTCATAGTTCAAAAGAACCTGAAATTTACTGATTTTTAATGAAATATGTATCTTATAAACTGTTACCTTAATTAAAATACATGTATTTTTATTTATTATGGTGCTCTGTATAATGCTCAGAAGAAAACATTTGACATTGGAAAAAGCAATCTTGTATTTTAGTAATATATGGAACTGTAACACCAAGTCTAAACCTTATGAGTACCGTCTAGTTTTCAAAGGGGAGGATTACATAATAAAATATGTAAGAAGAGGACTAAGAGTACTTAATGTAGGTGCAATTGATTAAAATTAGCACTTCATGAAATTTACTTTTGTGATATGAAAAGTGATTTTAACTGGGGCATGGTTATAAACATTAAAAGTACTTAATTTTCCATCTACACTAAATATTCTATGACCTTATTTGACGCTTTGAAATTATAATATTCAAAGAATTTTTCTACTTTTTCCTTGTGCTTGTTTGATTCTTAAGAAAAGCAGCCAGGAATATCTTAAGGCAGAGTAGCTATTGAGTTGGAAAGAGGATTCAAATCTCGAATACTGAATTTAGAAGAGCCACTACAGCTTTGGACAAATCAGTTATCTTTTTTAGCCACAGATTCTAATTTAATGTTCAGTTTCAACGCTGCTAAGAGAGTTAGCTAAGAGCACACCTACAGAGAACTCTTTCCAGTGTCTAGCAATGTACACATGACATTCAATGATAGTCATGATCATGGTCAGTGACCATGGGTGGCATTTGACTTAGTGACAGCACTGTTACTCAATTCAACAAACAATTGGCTGCCTATCTACAATGCACTAGTGTATTCCTTAGTAGTACCACACTGTAGCACTGTCTTCCTGTTGTTCATCTATTTGCTGAAGTGGGCACCAGTAACGTCTCCACTGTGAGACTTGTTACTGTTTTTGGCATATCGAATATGCCACAGGTATCTTGCCAGGCTCTGCTGTGCTGGCAGGATACTCTCGGTAGCTTGCCGGGCTCTCCGAGAGGGATGAAGGAATCAAACCCAGGTCAGCCGCGTGCAAGGGAAATGCCCTACTCCCTACTCGCTGTGTGATCGCTGCAGTCAGTGCAAAAATCCTATAGTATAAGTACACACACAATTAGTGTCTACTTGTTTTTCAAAGAGAAGAGGCTGATGTCAAGTAGGAATTTTAATTGAAATTGAAATTCCTCTTGGACCACTGATTCAGAACTGTAACTACAGAGGCTGTCATCTAGTGCTTCTGAAAACTAGGAATGTGTTAAGATTGCATTGCTCCATCTGTATGCCTGAAATACTATCCCCTCTGACATATCTAACTCATATTAACTAGTTAATTAGCATACCACCCCCCCAAACGTCACCAGTTACCCTCTGGTATCTTCTCTCAATTGTTGTTGCTATTTAAGACTGTTCTGCTGACTCACCACTTTCATCAGGACACTCTGCCTATATCTGACATTTCTCAGAGACACGCCGATTGAACTGAAACATTGGCAATTAATATTTCCACTCTTTTCTGCAAGACAAATACAAAATTGTAAGTGGTTCTTTTCTTGCATAGAAAATGAAATATAATTGTGGGAAAAGATGAGGATTTTGAGACCAAAATCAATGCAGAGGTACTTTACTTTCACACAAACTCATGAAGGAAAGGAAAAAATTAAGGCACTGTGTAATTTAAGATGTTTTTCAATCACCATATTTCTTCTCCCCAAAGAGCTTAAACAGAAAGTGAGGACTACTCATGTGATTATAGTTTTCAAATTCTAAATAAAGATGCCACTTATCTTTTACTTAAATGTTTTCATTATTTAAGGGTTAAAGAGAGAGTACAGGAGCTAAGGATTTGCCTTTCATGTCACCAATCCTGGGTCAATCCCTGGCACTTTATATAGTCTCGTGAGCACCTCTAGGAGTGATTCTTGAGTCAGGATCAAGCCCTGTGCACTGCAGCATGTTACTGAAAAACCCAAAAGAAAAATGTTTCATTATTTAAAATTAACCAAATATAGTTTACAATTCTAAAATTAACTTTTACTAATGTGACTTGAAAATCAAGCCCAAACTCTAAGACACCTTAAAATCATATAGTAGCACTTATTATGTGTGATTGCCATATGCAGCCCCACACAAGTTACAACTGACAAAAATACATCAATTACCTTTAATTCATGCTAAAGTAGGATTTTTCAACAGAGGTACTATTGACATTTGATCTAGATAATTCTCTATTGTGGATGGCTGTCCTGCATCCATGGTCTCTACTCACTAAATGCTACAACCATTTTCTACCCCCTCAAGTCATGACAATTAAAAATGTTTCTGATCATTAAGGAGTATCCACAAGAGTAGAAATTGAGAACTATTGTAATAATCAAGATGTTGCTAGTTTGTCATATCGGCAATATGATAAAATGATCTGCAAGACTTGGGGAGTCCTATTATATTTATTTTAGTGGTTTTCTGTAATGCACACTTTATCAGTTCCACTCCCTATAGCTCTATCATTTTTCTCAATAAAGAAGTTCATTGCTGCAATTAAAAGTTAAAATTAGTGTGGGTAATTTAGACGTTAGTAGAGGGCCCAGAGAGATAATTCAGTGGGTAAGGCACTTGCCTTACATGTGGCTAAGCCTAAATCAAATCCCCACCACCACATATGGTGCCCTAGTACTGCCAGGAGTGAACCTTAAGCACCATCATGCATAGAAGCCACCTTCCCCACCACACACACAAAAAAAAATTTAGTAGAAACAAGGACAGAAAAACATTACTGTGTATATTTTTTTCATTTATCTTATTGTATAGAACACAAATTTGCTTGACTTCTTCATATCCTGTTAAATATTAAACTGATGATAAAATCACATTCTAAGTTGACCTTTCTCTTTCCTATTTTTTAATTGAATCACTATGAAGAAACTGAGAACTATAAACTGTGAGATACACAGTTAAAAAGTTGTTCATGATTGGGTTTCAGTCATAGAAAGTTTCAATACTCATCCCTTCACCAGTGTACATTTCCCAATGCCAACGTCCCCAGTTTCCCTCCTGCCACGCTCCCTCACCTGCATTCCCCACCCTGTCCCAGCCTGCATCTATGGGTGGCACTTTGCTTCTATCTCTCTCTATCTTACTCTCTCTTTCTCTGTCCTTCTGGGCCTTATGGTCTGCAATATGGGTACTAAGAGTTGACTATATATGTTACTTTACATACTTTCAGCACACAGTTCTTGTCCAGAGTGATTGTGTCCAATTGTCATTGTCAGAGTGGTCCCTTCTCTACCCTAACTGCCTTCCCCAACTCCTCCACTTGTAGCAAGCTTCCATCCATGAACCAGTCCTCCTGACTCTTGAATAGAATCTTTTTAAGAAAAAAAAAATTGTACTAAAATTAAGTATTTTATTAAAGAATATAAAAGTATCCTATTAAAGAGTAATAAAAATAGTGAAGGTGATTGAATACACAAAATTTCAGAAGCACAAAAATGATACTGTTGCAGGGCTGGAGCGATAGCACAACAGATAAGGCCTTGCACAAGGCCAACCTGAGTTCAATTCCCAGCATCCCATATGGTCCCCTGACCACCACCAGGAGTAATTCCTGAGTGCAGACCCAGGAGTACCCCTGTGCATCACCGGGTGTGACCCAAGAAGTAAAGGAAAAAAATGATACCGTTGCTTTGGTTTATGATAAATACCAACAAATCTGAAATATTCAATAACAGTTCAAAATTTGGCAGACTAGCACCATTTTGATAAAATAACAATTTTATCAAGTTCCCAAGGGTTTAATGCAAGTATACTACTGTAAATTTATAATAATTTTTTTCTTTCTGCTAAAATTGATCTTAGAGCATTTTATCTGCTCTTAACAAGGAATAGGAAAAGTTTATTATTTTCCATCTGCAATCTGCTCAGTGGTTGAGATTCCATATTTTCTAGAATAATTTTCTATGCTGACTTATTTTTAAGTCCTTACTAAAAGATCTAAGGTCATGATAACTTGTGCATTTATTCCAATATATACCATTTTTAGCATATATGATTAATAGGTAGAATAACTGAAACCGTTTATGTACTCAGACATGAATGTTTTTCTCAATAAATGATCAAATTTTTCTGAGTTAATTTTTGTCTTTTCAAAATCAGATTTCTAAAATTGAGGGGGAATGTGGATTTAAGATATTTTATCTTTACCTAAAATATCCTTAGGAATTTTTATAGAACTCTTAGGAATCAACAAATTTCTTAAACTTATACATTAATTTCTTTAGTTGCCAGTGTAACTGATCATCACAAACTTAGACACTTATCCATATACAAATGTATTTGTTTAAAGGTGAAAAGTACAAATGAAAGTGTATAGAGGTTAAGCTGGTTACAGTGCATGTGGCTGACCCTGGTTCATCCCTGGAACCACATATAGTAACACCAGGATGATTCCTCAACACAGCCAGAAGTAAGCCCCGAGCACAGTCCAGTAGTGCAGTGTTGCCTATCCACCACACACACACACACACACACACACACACACACACACACACACACACACAACACACAGAGTAGGAAAGAGCTATGCCAACTGTTATTAATATTGCTATTTCAAAAAATATACTGATTGGTCTAGGCCTTGGAATTTAATTCAATATTACTTAGCCAACCATGAAACTGTATTAGAGAACTAAGTCTTTTAATTCCTGGAACTGAATTATATTGAGTCAAGAAGTAGAGGAGTTTTAGGAAAATTATTCTGCAGACCCAAATCCAGCAGAACAGTTTTCAAGTGAAAATAGGATGTGCTGAACTAATGAGGAAAATTCCATGAACAATTGTTTTGAAAATATTCTGGGGATTATTCTTAATGTTCAACTTTCTAAAATATATGTAGGAAACCCTTTGTCTTTAAAGTATATTTCTAATCATTAAATCATGCTTTACAAACTGGTATTTAAGATTTTTTAAGTGGAATATGGTTACTACAATTCAACACTTCATCATTTATAGCAGTTTTATTAAATATTTTCTCCTTATAGCAATGTATTTATGTGTATAAAGTCAATGTGAATCCTTTCACCCCAATACAAAGAAATGTCTTAACAAATGCTTGCAATCAGAACTGTATCCAACATACCATATTTGAGAATAAAACACATTTTACATTCTTTGACAATCCCATCATTAAGGAATAAGAATTCTACGTTATGTGTAATACCAATTCTACAGTTTGAGGCTTGGATCTCAATAAGTGTTGACTCCTATCCAAGTGAAAAGACTTCACTTATGCATAAGCCAATCACATATAGTCACAATGTTATTTTGCTGGGAAGAAGCCACATGATAATGTAAATATACAATTTGAATGGCAGTTAGAAGTAGAGAGGGATATGAATCACCAGGCCAGGCTCCAGAAAATGGCACACAGGTGGGGGTAGGCAGGTCTATAAAGTTCCTTGCAGTATCTCTTCATTAATATGGGAGAAAATGAGATGACACTGGGGAGGAGAGAGAAATAAACTATCTACGGGCCATCTTGGAGCCTGGTTCTTCCAGTTTCTTTGTTCCCCTGGCCCTTCATTTGTCCATCTACCACCACCGTCATTCAGCCTGGGGAGGTGGCTCTCAGCCACCAAACATTCAAGTCACCTGTGCCCCAACACTTTCCTTGGAAACTTACACTCAAGATCATTAAATATCAATGCATACAACAAATACAAATCATTCCACAAGCCCCAAAATAATATCACATGTTCTATGGCTTTCTGGTTCATAGACTTATTAACAGTATATATATATAAAAAAAGATGGGGGTCGGGGGTTGGAAATAGGGAACTAAGCAAATTGTAGAGATTTTCAGAAGAAAAGAATTCAACCTAATTTATATGATCTGTAGATAAAACTGTTAAAGTTATTTTCTTGGCTTTGGTTCTCTAGAGTCAAAAAAACCAAAATTTATAAGACTTTTTTAAAATTTAATCTCTGGGGTAACAGAGGCTATTGAAAATGCCACCTAAGTTTCCCAATGGAACTACCAGACAGAACTTATTTTTCTGTTTAGGTTTAAGGATATAGCCTATACTTGCTAACCATACTCAAAGATACTCTTATGTTTGAAACTGCTTGCTGAACTTAAATTAATCAAGTCAAAACACAAATGATCAGTCTCAATTCTCAGTGATCAAGATTACTTAAGTTATTTTATAGACACATTTGAAAATTCCCCTGACCTGTACTAAAGATATCTTTCATGTTTCCAAGATAAAAATCAAAGCTCTTATAGAAATGCAAAATGAAAATATATGAAAAAATTTATATTATGTATTCGTTAGCGAGAGGTACAGCAGCATATTCCAGTAGTGCCAAAGGAAAGTTACAAGAAAAATACACATGCAGAAAAAAAAGGATGCTGATCAAGAGATAGAAATTGGCATTTGTTTTGCAAATTGGCTTATTTGGGAGGGGGGATAAATGGTCTCTTCACTAGACCAAATTTGTTTTCATGCTTATAGACAGAGTCATTTGTATTGCCAGCTATCTACAACTTAAAGGGTTCTATTTCAAAGTCAGTGAAAATAGAGGTAATCCTGAACGGTGCACTAGGCAAAATCATCATCACATTTATTTATTCCATTTCTAAGCCTTTCACAATTTTTTCTCACACCTCTGACATCCCACTTTCCTCTCCTAACTTTATCTCCCTCAGCCTCTCTTCATCTCATGAGTGTGAATTTCTTTTCTCTTTTCCCTAAAAAGACTGCTTAGTACTAAGAAATCCCAATAGGAGCAGGTTCTTTCACACTAATTTTTTTTTTTTGAACGAAGCGTGGTTTCCCCAGTGACTGTTTCTGCATCATGTCCCCTTATGAGACTCTATTTGGATGAATCCTTAACCCAGAGCCACAAAAATAAATATTGACATGAAATAATATGCCTCTTAATCAGACCTGAAAGGCAGCTCATGTTTCAACTGAAAGGAAAGAATTAAATTCAGTGTTACTATAACCTAGTTCAGTCCAAGGACAATCTTGTTTCACAAACTCCTGAATGGTTGGGCTACTCCAGTGTCTGGTTTGCAGACGAGTGAAGAGACTCTGGAACTCCAAACTCTTGGAGAGACTATCAGAGAAGAACCCTTGATCCAGTGTCATATCTCTGCCCTAAGGCACTTCCTTTTGCTCTCTGTAAGCTATTTTTAAAGGCCCATTCCATTTCAGAGATACTCCAAGGAAATTCCAAGGAAGGCTTGCAGTCAGCCTAAGTCATTTCTTAAAGGCATCACATACACACATGCAAATTTATGCAAATAAAGCACACAATAGAATAATTAAAATCTGTTAGCCTTAAATAGCCTTAACGAACAATCCTAGGAGAAGCAATTAGTTCTATTGTTTACTACCACCCCCTTTGTTAACTGATTTTTTTCCCCAAATGAACAAACAAATCATTTTCCTTGCTTCTTGAAAAAGAAAAATAAATAAATAAATAAACATTGCATTGATGATCTGCCTCATTGTTGTCTGGACCAATATAGCCTAACGGCATCTACTAAAAGGAGAAAAAATAATTCAGAAATAGGGCCAATCGATCAGTTTCTTTTCATCCTCCAACTACTCCCTCATCTCTCAGACCCTTTTCTACTAAATGTCTCACAGTTCATTGGTCTTACCAACAGTTCTTTGGTCCTACCAAGAACAGGATGTGCATGTTATGTTCTCTGTCAGAAGTCAGAATACAGTCTCTGCCCTCAAGAGTATATAACTTAATGGAAACTTTAGTTGACCTCACTATGGTTATCTAACTTCGGGGAAATCATGACTCAATTTCAGGAATCTGCACTCAATTCCAGGAATTCTGGAACCCAAACCTAGGCCTAGCTTCTTCTAGCTCCTTTATTGAGCCTGTCATGACTCGGCCGTTGCTTCTCTATCTCTCTGGTCAGAGCCCTGCCAGCTCCACCAGATGACCATCAAGCCACACCTGACGTCTGCTTAGTCTTCTCAGCATGGGACTTGATCCCCCACCACCTAATTTCTCAGAGAGCCAGAAATTCAGGCTGGAGCAAGGAATTGCATTTTTCAGGAAAGGAAAGTCAATCCTAGGCCTTACCCAGTGTTTCCAGATATTTTGTCCTGTCTCATAGCAAAGAATTTCAGGAGTAGACAAGCAGTGAAGTAAAAACAGATTTTATTTGGAAGGCATTTAAGAAGAGGAAGGAGGGAGAGAAAGTAAGAGAAAGATGCATTCAAGGTGCATTCAAGAGAAAACACAGGCTTCTCCAAAGGCAAAGAGAGCCCAGTACACATTTCAAGAGGGCCTATATGAACCACACATGGTTTGGGTGCCACATGTGCTTGGTCACATGAATGCAAGCATCCCATGGACTCAGGCAGCATATGAATGTGTATCCTTTATTCAAGGTGGCTTTTATAAGGTTTCTCCAACCTGCCCCATATGGTAAAAATATGTAGCTAGAGTGGTTGCCAAGGGAGTAGTGTTGGGAGTGGTGCATGGTCTTCCTTGAAATTCCTTCCCTGGCCTTTGTTCCTGCTGGGGCTTCTATTAGAAAAGGGTCTATAGTGATGGGGCACATGGGAGATCTCGGGATGGGGGTGGTACCAGTGCCACTTTCCGCCCAGATGAGATCCCAAGCGGCCACACACAAATTGCTCCTCCGTTCCTGAGCGACCATGATCCTGGAGGCCCACTAACTACTTTCAGCACCCAGCAGCTTCTTGCAGAAATGCCTCTAGACTGTGAACTAAGCTATGGCCCCATGCCGCCCCGGGAGGGGAAAGGCTTTTCTCTCTCGGCCTATCTTTTCGGGGCCGGCGTGGTGACCGCCATCTTTGAGAACCCACTAAACAGAGGTACGAGCTTGCAGTGATGAGACTTCTGGCAGAAATTTCTCTGGACTTAATTACTAAATACCAGAAACTCAAAACTGTGTGGCCGCAACAGTGGCTGTGTGACCTCATATGCTCTTTATTCTCAGCAATGGGAAACATATTATCAAATGGTGCCTTTTCAGCATGTCTGATTGTTGGGGGAAAATACCAAATAATAATAGTGAGTTTCCTGTTGAAATATTGAATGTAATCAAAGTAAACAGAGAGCAAAGTGAAAATCATCAGCCACACAGGTGAGGGGTGGGGTCAGATGGGAGGTATACTGGGGTTCTTGGTGGTGGAACATGTGCACTGGTGAAGGGTTGGGTGTTTAGTCATTGTATGACTGACACTTAAACCTGAAAATTTTGTAACTTTCTCATGGTGATTCAATTTAAAAAATAAATGTTTTGGTTTTTTTTTTTTTAAAGAAGAGGGTCTGGTCTTCTCTGGTTCTGTTGCTGGTGTCAGGTGAGAGTCTTATCAGGTCTTAGTTCCTGTGCTCACAGGTGAGATTTCTGCAGCTTTATGGCTTTGGTTTTATTACCACATCCTAGGAATTCCATTGCCATAGGGGCCCTTCCCTGTTTAGTGGATAGTTGTGTAGATAGAGGTGTAGATAGTTGTGCTAAGGATAGATGGCAATTCATCTGAAATACTGAGCAGTACGGTAAATAGATTGAGAAACAAGTGCTTAATATTGTTTAAACAAGTAGATGCAAAGACTTGACATTAGAAAAGTCATATAATGTACACATTTAAGGAGACATGGTTGTAGAAGCAATGGGAACCCTAAACAAGCTAATAGGCTCAGGGAAATTATCGGAATGAGCAAAGTAGAGCACTGACAGCCAGCAGGGGTTTAGAAGTGGCAGATTCAACAAGTAATTAGGGGGTAGATTGTGTATTTTCCCCTCTTATGTTCATTGCTTTTATGGAATGAGAAATCACAAGCTATAAAATTTTGCAAGATGTACACTTTGGCTTATGTTGTGGTTAATATCTTTTTCTATTCTGATATGATATCAGCCTTCTAAAAGTTCATGCAATAAATATGTCAAAGACATATTCCAGTCTTCTCATTTTGTGAAAGTAATTGGGTATTTTATTGAGGTTGCAAAGCTAATTTGTACTAGAGCTAGAACTAGATACTTTCTGGTCTTTTAGCTGTATACTTTTCACACACTATGCTACTGCTAATTCTCAACTTGGCATCTACTTGTAAATATTTAAAACAGCCTGTAAAAGATCTATAGAACATCAGAGAAGTCATGCTTTAATCCATCTTAATCCCCAAAGGTGCATTAGAGTTAAACCATGAAATTAATAGTTACTCACTTACCCACAATCGATATATTCCCAGGCTAAAATGAGCGATTATTCTCGGCATAATGCAGAGATATGGAGGAAAGCAACCAAGTGCTCCTGATGGATGAGAAAAGGAAGCCCCAGGGAGGGTGAGGAGTCTGCAAGATAAAACAAAGTGCAACGAGGCAGTTTCAGCAGAGCCAGTCCTTACACCTGTGCCCTGGCCACTGCCAGAGAAGGGGGAAAAGAGGAAATGAGGGGCTGAGGTCTTGAGATTAAACAAATTTGAACACATAAATGCAGTTTCCTAGTCTGTAGTCCTACATTCTAGGTGCCCTCTGACTTTGGAGCAGCATCTTAATGAAAAAATTTCAAATTGATTAGCCTTAAATACCCCAAGTTGCCAACAAGACTCTAGCCAATAACCTAGATTGGTAAAAATAAATTCTATAATCAAAGAACATTACAGACTTACTTTGTGAATAAACTCACATGCATACTATATTTTGATTTCTAGGGTCATAAAATTCCCTAAAACAGGTCCAGTTTATTTGTTTTATCATGTATTGAAAAAAATCAAACAGCCACCCTAGTATAATGACTCTAAATTGAAACGCTATGTTTTTTGTTAGTCACTTTTACTTTCAAACTATGTCAAGAACAAGTGCTCACTAAATGCATTCCTTTTAGAAGCTGCCTTAATGTGGAAGTGAAAAATACCATGTACACTCTCCATTTCCATGGTAACTATTTTCTTACTAAATGGAACTAGCATAATCAACATTTAAAATCTTCTCTTTCCTGAAATGTTCATCTTATGTGAATGTTCTTTATACATAATTTACATGAAGTGTCTTCCCCTTTATTTTCTTCTTTTATTAAAACTGAGCTTGCTCAATTTGATTGCTATATGAGAAAAGTAATGTAGGGCTGGGGAGATAGCTGAAAGGGCTGGAGAACATGCCCAGCATGTTATCACTCTGAATTTAATCCAGACCACTGCGTGCTGGCCCCCCTCGCTGCTAAGAATGACTCTTGTGGGCCCTACCACCTTTCAGCCATGCAGCACTGCCATACCAGCATGAACAGTGAGTCATTAGCTCCACACCGCTGGGTTGAGTATTGCCAGAAGTGACCCCTGGGTCCCTCAAGTACCTCTGGAGAGTCCTCGAAATTTTTTTTAAATAAATGTAACTCAGCTGTTGAGAAGACATAGTCATTTAACACTTGATGATTTTGTCATAAAACTGAACATACCTTTTTTCCTCCTTTTGTTGAAATAGCAGAAATTTTTAAAAGATAGTACTGTACTGTAGCACTGTCATCCTGTTGTTCATTGATTTGCTCTAGTGGGCACCAGGAACGTCTCCATTGGGAGACTTGTTGTTACTGTTTTTAGCATATCAAATACACCACATGTAGCTTGCCAGGATCTGCCATGTGGGTGAGATACTCTTGGTAGCTTTCCAGGCTCTCCGAGAGGGATGTAGGAATTGAACCCAGGTCGTCTGTATGCAAGGCAAGTGTTCTACCCGCTGTGCTATCGCTCCAGCCCTTAAAAAAATAATTGTCTTATATATTATTGAAGTATTTGGTAAGCTACAAGAATTTTTTTTCTTACTGTATTAAAGATAATTTGGAGGGAGGGAGTGTGGAGAGATAGTGCAGGGGATAAGGCATGTGCCTTGTACATGGTCGATTCAGGTTTGATTTCCAGCACTCTAGATCATACCCTGAGTGCCAGGAGTGATCAATTGTCCTGAGAACTTCTGGGTGTGGCATAGATAGATAAACAGATAGATAGATAGATAGATAGATAGATAGATAGATAGATAGATAGATAGATAAATTGATAGGGCTGGAATAATAGCACAGCAGGTACAGTGTTTGTCTTGCACACAGCAGACCTAGGTTCAATTCCTCCCTCCCTCTCGAGAGCCTGGCAAGCTACCCGTGGCATATTCAATATGCCAAAAACAGTAACAACAAGTCTCACAATGGAGATGTTATTAGTGCCCACTTGAACAAATCAATGAACAACTGGACGACAGTGCTACAGTGCGACATATATATAATTTTAATGGGGCTGAAAAGAGTAAAGAGTGCACAGGGACTAAGGACAAAGAGGTATGTTTTCACATGGCAAATCCTGATTTGATCGTTGATTATACACAGTTCCCCAGGCACTAGATGCACCCCTGAGGGGACTCAAGTCCAGGGAATAGCCTAAATATCCAACTAATTCTACTGACACAAACAGTAAAATCCCTGGCTTCTCGGAACCTGAGCAACACAATATCCTTAGACCCTCGCATTGATCTGCTGGTCTAGTTTATCAATAATAATAATAATAATAATCACTGTCACTGTCATCCCATTGCTCATTTATTTGCTCAAGCGGGTACCAGTAATGCCTCCATTGAGAGACTTGTTGTTACTGGTTTTGGCATATGCAACATGCCACGGATAGCTTGCCAGGCTCTGCCGTGTGGGCGAGATATTCTTGGTAGCTTGCCGGGCTCTGCGAGAGAGATGGAAGAATCCAACCCCACTAGTCCATGTGCAAGGCAAACACCCTACCCCCTGTGCTATCACTTCAGCCTAATAATAATAATAATAATAATAATAATAATAACAGCAACAATAGTGACGATGATGATCTTCAGAAAGTATGAAAAGATCAAGTCACTCATACTGGTATAAAAATGAATGTTCTGGTTGGAATCTACAAGAAGAAAACTCCTAACCCAATCAAAAAATGGGGGATGGAAATGAACAGAAATTTTCTCAAGGAAGAAATACGAATGGCAAAAAAGCACATGAAAAAATGCTCTTCATCACTAATCATCAGAGAGATGCAGATCAAAACAACCATGAGATACCACCTCACACCACAGAGACTGGCACACATCCAAAAGAACAAAAGCAACCGCTGTTGGAGAGGATGTGGGGAGAAAGGGACCCTCCTACACTGCTGATGGGAATGCCGACTGGTTCAGCCCTTTTGGAAAACAGTATGGTTGCTTCTCAAAAAATTAGAAAGTGAGCTCCCATTTGACCCAGCAATACCATTTCTGGGAATATATCCTGGAGAGGCAAAAAAGTACAGTCAAAATGACATCTGCACTCGAATGTTCATTGCAGCACTGTTTACAATAGCCAGAATCTGGAAAAAACCCGAGTGCCCTAGAACAGATGACTGGTTGAAGAAACTTTGGTACATCTATACAATGGAATACTATGCAGCTGTTAGGAAAAATGAGATCATGAATTTTGCATATAAGTGGATCAGCATGGAAAGTATCATGCTAAGTGAAATGAGTCAGAAAGAGAGAGACAGACATAGAAAGATTGCACTCATCTGTGGAATATAGAATAACAGAGTAGGAGGCTAATACCCAAATAGTAGAGATAAGTGTCAGGAGGTTGGCTCCAAGGCTTTGAAGGTGAGCCCACACGCCGGAGGAAGTGGCAGCTCGCATACAGAAGGGAACACCAGGTAAAGTGTAGCGTGAGGTCCTGCAGAGGATGGGAGATGCGTGCTGAAAATAGAATATAGACCAAACACGATGGCCACACAGTGCCTCTGTTGCAAACCACAACACCCCAAAGAAGAGAGAGAACAAGAAGGAATGCCCTGCCACAGAGGTGGGGTGTGGTGGGGGGATGGGGTGGGAGAGGGAGGGATACCTGGAACACTGGTGGAGGTGACTGGGCACTGGTGGAGGGATATAAACAAAATGCAGACATGAAAATTCATAAGTTTGTAACTGTAACTCATGGTGATTCACTAATAACATTTTTTTTTAATTTTAAAAATTAAAATAAAAATGAATGTGCTTTGAGGTTATACTCATCATGTGACCACATTTTAGTCAAATGCCTCTGAGCCTATATATTCAACTAAGCTTCAGTTCTAATGCTTGCTGGACTAGCAGCATCACATACAATTTCAGCAAAAATCCTGCAAAGTCCATTTGGAAAAAACCCTCACCTTTGGTAGCTCATTTTTCTTATCTGCCGCCAGCAAGAATTCCTCAGCAAGATTCCTCTTAAATTGGTTCACAAGAATACCTTGCCCTTACTGTCTCTCCTTAGCAATTGTTGATCTACCTATCTCTTCAGTTAACTAGTGGACTATAAAACCCAGTTGTCTTTGATGTAGATGGAAGTGTTCTCCATCTTTCTCTCCTATTGCAATTGCTTTGACACCTATCACGATAGTCATGAGTACAATCTTCCTTACCATTTTAAAATATCAAGTTTTTTTTTTGTCTTTAACATAGGCAGATGTTATAACCAATTCAAAGGGGAAAAAAAGGTTGACACTTACTGGGATTAAAGAAATCACATTCTCGGGGCTAGAGTGATAGCACAGCAGGTAGGGCATTTGCCTTGCACACAGCCAACCCGGGTTTGATTCCCAGCATCCCATATGGTCCCCTGAGCACCATCAGGAGTAATTCCTGAGTGAGTGCATGAGCCAGGAGTAACCCCTGTGCAACGCCGGGTGTGACCACAAAAGCAAAAAAAAAAAAAAGAAATCACATTCTAAATAAAAGTAAAATTGAATTATTTTCTTTTTTTCCTTACAGGAATAGAAAAGGATACTACACAAAACAGTTTGTGTAACGATCAGTTACCTCCTGCTTACAAACACCTCCACCATAGAGCAAAAAACATCAAATTAAAGTTTGCGCTGTGGCAAGCAAAAGATCACACAGAAGGCAGAAAATAATTTTCTGTGGAAGCCTTTTGTTTCTACAGTAAAGCATTGCAAGCATACAGAACATGAGTCATGTTGTAAATTCCTTTGAGCATCAACTTTGCAATCATACTCTCCTAAGTGCAAAGCATGGTTTCTCATAATTCAGGCTCAGAAATAATTAACTGTAACAACGTAGGAGAATGATTGATACTAAATTCAGGTTCTCTACATAGCACAGTTCATGTACTTTTGGAAAATGTTTTTTCCAGTAATAGTCTTCACTTTCAAGTCTGATTTAATAAAAACCAAAAGGATCAATAGAGGTCTAAACAAATATGGGGAACAGGGTGTGCAAAGGGTGGAAAATCATGATACCAAATTAGATCTGACACCTCCTGACTCTTCAGGGTATAGCTCTCAAGATTGCTAAGCACCACTGGGCCCAAGAAGCTCCACATCATTGGTCAGTCACAAAACTCTCGGGTTCATATAACTGTGTCAAGTGTAACTGGTGGTGGTCTCTGGAACCCCTGAGTAATGATTGGAAGGCCTCCTAAAAAGTTAAAATTTAAGAAGATGAAAAATAGTTTTTAAAAAGAGTTCTCATCAGCAAGAAGACCATTTTTTAAAAATATTTTTTTAATGAAAACAGAACATTGAAACCTAGCTAAACAAAAGTGTGAAATGTTAGGACAATAAACTTAAGGAGTTCTTCAAATTCATAAATTATATTGTTTTAATTATACTTATTTTATGTGGTCTTATATATACCTTTCTGAAACATATTTTGACCTCTAAATAGGTCAGCACAAGGACTATTTCACCATAATTTCTTCTCTAGAACCTAGTATTTGACACAAAATATATGTTGACTTACAGACTGAAAATTGAATGATACACAGTGAAGGACTCTCTGTATGTGAAGTGCCATTTCCCAGACATTTGCTTTCTGTTGCCATAATTTAATTTAAAACATCATTTTAGATACCATTACGGCTATCATTTACTGAGCACTGATTATGTGCCAGACCCTGTGCTAAATGTTTTACATTCATTATCTTTTTAATCTCTAAAACCCTATGAGTTTATATCCTCATTTTGCCAGCTATGAAACAGGACTAAGTTTGACTATTGTGCAGACCAACCCAAATAGACACATTCATTTCATCTCTTGTTTTTATCATCTTTCTGGGATGAAAGCCAATCTTCCCAGCCTCACTTACCCTATGCAGTGGGCCATTAACAGAGAGGGGTTCAAGTTTGAAGTCCCACTGTCTTGAGATATGCCTGGTGCAGGACATCCTAGCTGTGGAAGGAAAGCCTCACCCAAAAGAGGAGAATAGCCCACATGATCCACATCATTATGAATTGACTTTTATAACTGTTGGTGTAGTTTAAAAGACCAATCACCTCTAGGGGTAGACCACACATACCCCCCTAGCACAACCCAGTGTTCTTGGTCTAATAAATTGTTACCAACCCTCAATTCTCTCCATTTTGTTAAACTCACAATGACCCAGGGCCACTTCCAGCAGGACTTCACTTAGCACAGCCAGAGGCCATAAAAAGTCTGGCCCAGTTGTCCTGAGGGGATTATCAAAGCTACCTAGTAGAAGTCTGGGAAAACTCAGTGCTGAGGATTGAACTCTGTGTCTCACATGTTGTAGGCACGTGCTTTGCCACTTGGGTTAGAGGTAAAACACCTTCATATTTTAAGAATGCATTTATTTTTTTAAAAGACATTTTATTTATGCCTCAAATAAATAAGACTTTAGTGTCGAAAATATATTATAGTGAATAAGGTGCTTGCCTTGCCTATTTTTCCCATATGGTTTCTTGAGTACCACCAAGAGTGATTCCTGAGTGCAGAGCCAGGAGTAACCCCTTACCACCACCAGGGATAGCCCCCAAACTGATAAATAAGTAATGTTTGATATTTTTATATATTGATTTTGAAAGTTCATGAAATCTTGACAAAGCTAAGTCCTTAAGCAAAAAGGTTTAATTAATATGTAAAAGATAAATTTAAAAAGTTATTGGGCTCTAACCTCTTTTATATGTGTAGCACTAGGCATTAAGCTCTTCGCTTCACACTTGGTGCTTCAAGTGCTACTGAACCATCATCCTGATTCTCTCTCACTGGGATTTCAGAGAGCACTTTTCACCTTGGTGTTTGTGGGGGGAACAGGGAGGAGAGGTGGCAAAGGGGAGCAGGGATTCCCCTGAGGTCTAAAGTTACAACCTTGGTGCTTGCTAAGGAAGTTTTTAAGTCACTGAATCACTTCCTGGGCCTCATAATCTCCTTTGTGAGCCTTTAAGTATGTTTATACATGTTTCCTTTTTTGTTTATATTTCTATAATTTGGAAAACACTATATTTCATGAAGAATGTTAATAGGTTTTAAAATCATTTTAATTTAGTGAGTTCTATTCTGATCGACAATAGGGAAAGTAAGTATTTCATACATAAAACAATCCTAAAAAATCCCAGAAAGCATGGAAACCAAACTTATTGTAATTTTAATATACTGAAAAATATTTTTAATGGCATGCTTAATAAAACTAGTTCAAAGTTTTCAGAAATCCAAGTTCAGGACCAGAAAGATAGTTCAATTGGTTGAACACTTACTTTGCATATGGGAGGTCCTGGATTAATTCCTGGTACTATATGCCAGGAGCAACTTCTGAGCACAGAGCCATACACAAACACACACTGCTGTAGTGCTTGTGCATTTGATTTCAGTGCTGCCTCCTTATATCTGGTGTTTTGGACTACTTGCTAGGAGTTGAACACTTCAGTTGTGGTGCTTACACATACTTGATTGCTATGCATCCGAGAATGCACACTGTTGTGGTGCTGGGTATCACAAATAGCAGCACCTTTAGTATGTCACTGAGTATGTAAGGCTCTAAGGATTCAACTCAATACTGCAAGCCTGGCAAGCTACCCCTGGTGTATTTGATATGCCAAAAATAGTAACAACAGGTCTCACAATGGAGATGTTATTGGTGCCCACTCGAGCAAATCGATGAATGGGACGACAGTGCTACTTCAAGCCTTCATCACTCTACAACTGAATTACCCGTGGGCTCTACTGTCTAAAACAAGTTTTATAAAGAATTTCTGATATTAAAAAAAAGAATTTCTGATATTGCTTTGCATTCTACAGAAAGGAATTTTCTTGTCATCTAGTTATCTTTATGAACTCTCATTCACTATTTTGAGAGGATCTGGGAGATTGGACCACACCCATCTCTGTTCTTGGGGATTACTTCTGGCTCTGTGTTCAGAACTTGCATTTTAAAACTAATTAATGATAACTGAACTGTAGAAATATTAAGTCTTTAATCATATATAGGTTTCTCATTTACTCTTTGTTTCCTTAAAAGCCGGTGCAAATCATCTCTGGATCAAAGTGTTTCTTTTGTCTTTACCAAAAGGAGTCATCTTTAAGCAAAGGGAAAGGACTGTATCAGATCCACTGGGGCAGAATTGTTTTAATGTTCCCATTGAAACAACTTGGGGACATAGATGAGGATGAGTCCAGATTAACAGAAGGATAGTCCAGAAACTGATTAATTCGGGAGATAGCTAGCCTAGACTCAAGCAGAATAAGTATTAGTTACAAAAAATTAAAAGAACTAATGAGGATAAATTCTGAGTTTTTCTAGAATACTGTTGCTATTTTAATATTCTGGTTATGTAGGGAAGCCCTTTGTTTCCTCTTCAGTATCTATAATTCATAACAATTGTGTAGACACTGCTCGTATAAACTAACATGAAACATTCATCGATGATCTCTTACTCTCATTGACTAGCCCTTTCATATTTTAGAATTTCTTATTGAGTATACTTGTTTTTATAAAGTCATTCCAGCAGATTTGTCCTTTTTTATCTACAGTTCAATAAAAATCTGATAAGAGTACATAGCCAGGATACTGGTTAAGAAACCATGCTGTGCATAAAATTTTCTGCATCATATTTAAGACTGGTATTCATTTCATCACTGGTTTACAATTTGGGCATAAATCTGCATTATCATCCTTTTTCTTTTATAATTTAGAAAAACATCATCTTGATGTTCCCAGGTGCTATGGTAAAGCCAACTGTCACTTCTTTTCTCTGTGTCTTTTAGTCAGGTTAATTAGCCTGCTATGCAAAGATAGTTTCCACCTTTAATATGTTTTCTGACTAATTTTATTGACAACTCTTATCATCAGTATGATACTTTGCTGCTTTATTGTTCTTGGTCATACAAAGGGTCATTCTGTTATATCATTTTATTTTCATTTGGTGGAGCTTGTAGAAAAAACAGATAAATGTCTTTATTTTGTGTGTTTGAATAGTTTCTGTATAATTAGTCAGCTTTTTCTGTAATTTCAAAGCCTTCATCATTTTCTTGTTCAACATCTTATGATTTTGCCATCAATACATTATTTAACTTCTATGTAGAGTGTTGTGGGTTTCAACCTATAGAATTTCTATATCAGTATAAGGAGACCATTGAATCCTCTTCATAGTGATATTTTTTAAAACTACCGTAGCACAGCGGTTGGGCGTTCTTTCACGCGACCGACCCAAGTTCGATTCCTCCACCCCTCTCGGAGAGCCCAGCAAGATACTGAGAGTATCGAGCCCACGTGGCAGAGCCTGGCAAGCTACCCATGCATATTAGATATGCCAAAAACAGTAACAATAAGTCTCTCGATGAGAGACGTTACTGGTGCCTGCTCAAACAAATCGATGAGCAATGGGATGACAGTGACAGTGACAGTACACTAAAGTCATATGAACAATTATCTAGAGCTATTGCTAAGAGTTGATTGATTTATTTTTAATTTTACTATATCACTGTCATCCCGTTGTTCGTCTATTTACTCAAACGGGCACCAGTAATGTCTCTATTCCTTTCAGCCCTGAGATTTTAGCAGCTTTTCCTTACTTGTCTTTCCCAACGACTGGAGGCTCTTACAGGGTCAGGGGAATGAGACCTATCATTACTGTTTTTGGCATATCAAATACCCCATGGGTAGTTTGCCAGGCTCTGCCCGTGCGGTCAGTATACTCTTGGTAGCTTGCCATGCCCTCAGAGAGATATGTATATACTGTCATTTCATTTATCAAAGATTAGGCATATGTAGTGTGTGTTATTATGAGTATGTATTATGTATTATATTATATTATGTATTATATGTGGCATGTCTTATTACTACATTTGGAGTGAGTCATTTCGGGGGATGACGATGATGATGATTTAAATTTTTTGAAACTTCATGCACTGCAAACTTTGGCAGACTTTACATTCTCATATCAATTGCTTCTACACTCAAATAACATACCCAACACCCTGGTTTTAGGACTTATAAACCAAAGATACCATGAGGTTTTCACACCAACATTCTATTCTCACTTTGATATACCAAATGAGGCAGGCAGGTAGGCAGGTACTAATGAGATTTAGGAAGTAAAAAAAAAGCAAAAGATGATCTAAAGAAAATATTCTTTTGACAGCTCCAAATCACAAGTAATGGGACCCCTTTGAGATGCATGAACTAAGATTTGGTATGATTCTGGATGTTGCCAGAACCCACCCAGAGGAGCCCAGAACCCCTCAGGATAAGACAAATTTTGACAGGAACAAAATACTATCTAGAATATCAACAAAGGACCAAAACAACAGCACAGAAGGTAAAGTACTAAGCATCTGCAGTGACCATGACCTAGTTCAAATCTCTGGCGCTACACATCGTCCCCTGTGCACCACCAGGGGTCACTCCTGAGCACAGAGCCAGGAAAGGCCCTGAGCATTGTTGAGTGTGTTCCCCTCCCCACCTTCACCCCTGCAAGGGAAAAAAAAATGAGATGAAATAAGACCCCAAAAAGTTCAAAGTCACATCCCTTGGACCACACTGGAGACAATGCTTAACTGCACAAACCACTCCATACAAGGGCAACTTGGAGAAAATCCATATAAACCCTTCCCAAAAGCCCTACCAGTGTTATAAAGCCCTGTCCTCAGCGGAGCCTGCATCTACTCTTTCTCTTCTTAATAAAATTTCTTTTTTTTTTTTGGCTTTTTGGGTCACACCCGGCAATGCACAGGGGTCATTCCTGGCTCATGCACTCAGGAATTACCCCTGGCGGTGCTCAGGGGACCATATGGGATGCTGGGAATCGAACCCGGGTCGGCCGCGTGCAAGGCAAACGCCCTACCCACTGTGCTATCGCTCCAGCCCCAATAAAATTTCTTTTATTTGACAATATTTGCTAATTTGTCTCCTTTTGAACTTGATTTTTGTAAGAGTGTTCAGCATTCTGGGAAGCCTAAACGGAGGTTGAGACTAACTTTCTTTCCCAACAAAAAGCAACCCCCCACCTGCCTGAGTCCACAGTTCTTTCAAACAGAGGCCGGAGGGACGAGTTCCTATCTAGTTCAAGTGAATCTTTCGTGTTGGTTGATGGCTGCTTTTATGAGGCTTCTGGGACTCTCTCTAGTGAACACACAACATATAGGTGCTCCCACAGATTTCTGCCAGCCCAAATTACCTCCACTTCAAATACCAGTCTCATGTTCAAGTTGTTCCCAGTACTATAAAACAACTTGCTATATGCTTGTTTATACAATCTACAAGGTCCTCCTCAGATCTTATAACTTACTAGAACAGCTCAAATAATTAAAAATATATATATATAGTTTATTGCAAACTATATGGTAAAGAATACAAATGTACATCTAAAGCCATACAGATGGTGAGGCCCATAAGAATCATATGCTCAGGTGTACTGTCCCACGAAGCTGGGCAGCCATTACCCTTCCAAATGCACTCACTAACTTGGAGGCTCTTTGAACTCGGATTAGCATTTTTATTAAAGCTCAATTGGTAAAATAATTGTCCATTGGTAATTAGGTCACATTCTAGCCCCTCTCTCCTGTAAAGATAGAGCAAGGTGGAAAGTTCCAGCCCTCTCATCATTTGGTTCCTTTGGCAACCAGCCTCCAACCTCCAAGTACCATCTCATTAACATAAGTTCAGGTATCTTTGAAAAGGGCTGATTCTGAAGAACAAAAGATGTTCCTCTCTCCCTGTTGCTGTAGAAATTGGATTTCAGGAGCATGCCTCATATCCATGTGATACACCCCCAGAGTTATAAATGCTCTTCATAATTTTGGCAGATAGTAAAATAAAGAGAAGGGGAAACCAGACAGATTTTGAACTAGAGCAACTGAAAGTCTTTGATATGTGTCAGGAATAATGTTTACATTACTGTAGAAGGTAACCAATGAGGATGTTACCAAAAAGGCAAAGAAGAGACACCAAATCAATGACAATGCTATTCAAAGTCACTACTAGACCCTTGAATGAAAACCTTGCTATCAAATGAAATAATTCTGACTAGTAAAACCATAGAGATTAACATGCAAGCAAGCACTCCAAGCAGCCCACATGAATTCTGCAGGAGCAGGTAGTGTTTGGGGTGCTCATTTGCATGTTGGTACTTATAATTCACAGCCAGTTTAAAGAACTCCTTGTCAGAGTCTGGGAACAAACTGAAGTGTCTGAACAAAGATGGCCAAGCAATGAGTCCCCTTCGTCATTCTTGGCAAGACAATATGCCTTCTATCAAGAACATAAATATTCTTTTCGATGTTTGCCACACAGAGAGGAGCCTACTAACTTGTGTGAATATCTCTTGTTAAAGTAAAGCTCTCAGACCACATCGACCCCTTTTTGGCCTTAATCTCTGGATTCTAATGTCATGGAGCTTCCAACTGAGCTCCTCTTCCCAGAAAGAGAAATATCTCACTCTTCTGTTGCTGCATCTGCTGCCTATTTATAAAGAGTGCACTTTGAGAATAGAAATGTTTCTTTCTTTAATCCACAGAATATTTATTGCTTCGGGGGAATTCCAGTCTTGTCCTTTGGCAAGCTCACAACTCTCATTTTAAATAAGCAGAGCAAATGCATTTTCTCTCCTCCATCTGAGAAAGGCTGTGGGTAAAAGGACATGGTCTCTGACAGTTGTCTCATCATTTTTTAAAACAAACAAATAAAATATAAAAAGAATATTATTTCAAGCTCAGGAATCACCTCTAGAATTATCTTTACCATAGCATACTGGCAATCGGCACAATTTGGTTTCCATCACTGTGCTATTATGGGTTTCTGTTTCAGCATGCTCATCTTTGCTTCCAGAAACTAAAAAACTATTTAAAAATATAAGGTGGGTTCATACTATAAAATACATCAAGCACTTTCTATAGCTCAGAAATGGACATAGCATGCTTCTTAAAAACAGAATACCAAGAGGACCATATGTTATATGATGGAAATGAAGATGTGATCCAAGATGCTGTACTTGAAATAGGCTAAAACAGGGCAATGATAAAATCTTTTCTTTGGATTAAGGGAAGGCTTTTCAATGATGGCCAGGTTTTGGCAGTGAATTCAAATGAATTGCAAGAGCCCCCAGCTGTCTCTGTCTCTTTGCTATGTACAAGACTGGTTCTTCAGTAATGTGTTCTTAAGAGTAGAATAATTATTTTTGATATGCTGGTATAATGGACTTCATCAGTCTCATTCACAAAGCTCATTTCTATGTGGATCTATTAATGACTAGACTCAGGATTCTCGGGAGTTAAATATTCTAGTCCTTTCTACTAGACACTTAAAATACAGCAATGATTTCATTTCTCAACTTCACAATTATGGACTATGAAAAAAGCGAATTTAGATACTCAATAGATAGCATAATAATAACACATATAATGAAATCAAATAACCATCTCCTTAAGAAATATAAACTTGTGTATCTACTGTTTTCAGTCTTACTTGCTTTCTATCTGTAATCTTTCTGCTTCCCATAAAAGTAAGGCAGTTTTCAGTATACAAACAACAGTAAATCAAATTTCCCCAATCTTTGTGATCCAATGAATATAGTCAACCCATCACACATTTTTTTTACTATCAATTTTTCAATTTGATTATCTATGAAAGCAAGTTTGTTCATCTAAGAGCAATAAGTTTTAGTTTATTTACTGTATAGAAAATTTTTTAAATATGCATTGAGAAAAGAACTGATTTAAGGTCAATGGAACATAGATCTCTGAAATAACTTAAATTTTTCGTTGTTTTGTTTGTTTGTTTGGTTGGTTGGTTTTGTTTTTAGGCCATATCCACTAGCGCTCGTGCTCAAGGTTTACACCATGCCTCTGTATCCTAGGCTTACTCCTGGCAGGGCTCAGTGGGTCAGACGGGCTGCTGGAGACGGAATCTAGCTGCTTGCAAGGTGAAAACCCTACTCACTACACTCTTTCAGGCCCAAGAGAGGAAAAATCTAATTCAAAAATGTTAAAGATCTTCCCATAAGTATGGCTGGAGCAATAGCACAGCAGGTAGGGCGTTTGCCACATCCATGAATATGGTATGAAGAACTCTTAATCGACAAAAGCACAGAATAAGTGCTACCTAGTTAGCGTAAACTGCACTTCATAAATACCAGTACCTTTTCCCAAAATTATGTATTCCTTCACCAAAAGGCTTAAATAAAATAGAAAAATAATTACTTAAGATTTCTGAAATATTTGAAAAAATTCTGATAAATGTATTAAAAATTCCAGGTTTTTTTCCAATGAAAATCATTACTATAATTTGGTTAGAAGAGAGGTTTTTATTGATTATTATTAATCATTCTTAAATACAAGGCAGAATAATTAGACTTTTCAAGAAGAGTTATTTCATAATGCTTACCTAGGCCAAAAAAAATCACAGTATTCAAATTTTAAATAGTGATAATAATTAAGATAAATATATGTTGGTTCAAAAGAACTAAAATTTCTACATAGCTAATATTTATATGTACCTTAGTCATTATCAATGTATTGTGCAATTTTGAAATCACATGGCTTAGAGATTAGTTGTTGGTTAAAAAATAAAATCTAATTTTAAGATGCCGACCAGTTCATTTTGCTAAGTTTCAGCTTCATCTCTAAGGCAAAATCCTATCTAAAACCACCAGGATTTCTAACTGCATTGTTTAAATGATCCTGTCTGATAAAGAAATGGGTGTGATTGAAGTGGGATAGGTGGCTAGTGAGAAACAATGGCAACAACTTGTTTCTGTGTGCACTAGTAAACAGATATCCCCAGGGAAGGACCTAAAACAGCTGCTGTTTCAGGGGACCCAACCCCAAATAAAATGAAGAGGTAACCTCATGATCTCCCCTGAAAGTGCCACCCAGAATGCAAAGGAAGTTGCTTTATCTAATCCTCCATAAAGAATTTGACTGACATGCTTGTGTGCTGAAACCACTGAAAGACTTTATTGTTAGGGAACTCTTTTGAGTGGGGAGACAGAGCTGGGTGGGATGGGGGGTGTGTGAAAGGAACCCAGGAAAAAAGTCAGTCCACACTCCCCACATATGTGGTTCTGGATTCTATTGTGTTCTGAAAGGGGCCAGCCTTACAGTCTCACTCAGGTCCAATCAGTTCCCTTGTCCTGAATGCACTTGTGTCTTTTTGGGAAATCTTCCCAGATGTTAACTTCTTGCTTATGTCACTCCTGTTTCCCATCAGCAGTTCCCATGTGTCTTATGTAGATGGTACTAAGAGTATCTGCTGAGTGAAGTCGACCAGAAAAGGAACAGATTCAGAACTGATTCCAGAGGTGTGTGCAAGTGACATGTGAAGTGGGGAGGAGAGAGGTGGCAGTGTCAAGAAGGGAATTTACTATTTTCTCTCTATCCACCTCTGCCAACTTGGGAATGACTGGGGAAATCTAGTACTGTGACCCTCGCTCCTTGCAGGAAAACAGTCAGTCCTAGACCGTACCCAGGCCTTTCAGGCTTTGTCTTTCTCTTAGGAAATTAATTCAGAAGAAGACGAGCAGCAAAGTATAACAGATTTTATTTGGAAGTTTTTGAGGAAGTGGAGAGAGAGAGAGAGAGAGAGAGAGAGAGAGAGAGAGAGAGAGAGAGAGAGAGAGAGAGAGAGAGAGAGGAAGGACATGGATTTCTCCAAAGTAGAGAGGGAGATTCAGTAAATATCCCAGCATTAGATATGAAAATACACATCTCAAGAAGGGAGATGCAGGACACATGTGCTTAGGCATCACATGTGCTGGGCAGCAACACATAAACACAGTTAGCGCATGACTTAGGGTGCATATGTGTGCACTTCCTTTGTTCAAGTTGGCTCTTACAGGGTTTCTCCCAAGCTGCCCTAACTGGGCCTTTCTACCTAGATAATAATGTTGCTAGGGTGGTTGCTAAGGAGTAGAGTTGGGAGTAGTTGATGATCTTCTTTGAAATTCCTTTCCTGGACTTTGTTCCTGCTGGAGCTCCTCTCAGAGGGGGTGGGGGGAAGCCTTCTCTAGGTCTGCAGTGTCAGGTAAAGATCTTATCAGGCCTTAGTTCCTTTGTCCACAGCTGGGCTTTGACAGCCTTGGGGCTATTGGTTGCATTGCTTCCCAGCAATCCATTCCCATGGGCTGAGGGTGCCTTCCCCACCTACCTGTCTGCTTCATAATGATCACTCATATATGGGATATGAGTGATCCCTAATCTATGAAAGAAACCTCATATATATGAATGGCCAAAGACAACACAACTGAGCGTACCAAGCATCTGAGTGAGCGTGGGCAGCAGGAGGTGAATGGGAATGACTCTGAGACAGTGATGGAGGGAAGCAGACACTCTGGTGTCATGATGAGAAATTATTCGTGTGGAAACCATATCATGAACAGTATTGTAAACCACACTGCTCCCTCAAGTTATATTTTTAAATAGAAAACCCCAATAAATATCAAAATATTTCATATGTAACTCTTTTTATCAGATGTCATTATTTCAAATAAGATCTCCATCTTGGACCTGAAAATATTTTAGAACCAGCTAAAAAATGATTTGGATGTAAATTCTAAATTGGGTACTTATTAAGTATGTTCTATGTACCCAATAGAGTTCTCAACAACTGTTTGTGGGAAGTACACAGTGATGTCATGAACAATAAAAAAATATTTAAATCAAAGTTACATTATTTCATGTGTGCACTGTTGAAAATCAGCATGTGGACACATACTATATATACTCAGCACTAACAGTCCAATTCTATCCTTCACCATAAACCAAACTGAGGTTTTGGGCAATTAGTTTAAATTATAAGTGAAACCTTTCCACCCAGGAGGAGGAAGAGAAGCCAGTAGAATCCAAACCCTTTATTACACAATCTCTAGAGAAAAATCAATCCCTGCCAAAAACTACATTACTCTACACAAACTTATTTTGTAGGGAACTCAATATAAGTTTTATTAGTTGACCAGAAAACAACACTTATGAAAGATCAGTGATAAATACCAGGAGCAAAATGAAACTAAGTACAGGGTTTACTGGGGCTGGAGAGACAGTACGGCCGGCCAGTAGGGCACTTAACCTTGCTTGAGGCTATTCTGGGTTCCACCTCTGGCACCCAATGGTTCTTTGAGCATGCCAGGAGTGATTCCTGAGAGCAGAGCCAGGAGCAAGCCCTGAGCACAGTCAGACATGGCCCCAAAACAAAGCAACCAAAAAAAGCCCCCAGAACAAGGCCCCCTACAGAGACTTTTAAGAGACATGAAAGTCAAGGAATAAGAAGTCCAGGTGCTCCTTATGGAACATCTTCCCTTCAGGTAGGCTGATGTACTCATCCAGGTCTTTCCAATTCTCTTAGGAAAAGCCTGGTGTCATCAGCTCTGGATTGGGGTGGGAGTGAAGGATATTTCGTGTCAGACCACCTGGAGTGTATCTGTTGAAATATCTAGGTGGGTCTGCTCAGTACGAGTTACCAGTTTAGAGGAAATAATAAAGGGGCAGCAAACTGAAATGTCAAGTTTCGTCAGCAGTAGTGAAAGATGAAACCTCAGTTTGTCCTTGACAGCTTCAGTGAAGAGTTACATTCTACATTTTTTTAATCCAAAGAAAAGAGAAGAAAAGAGCCGACATCAAAATCCCTTACCTTTAATATCCCTGCATTCTCTGAAACACAAAAACCCAGTCTTCCTATAAAAAAAAACCCATAAAAAGAGCCATAGTTAACTAGGTTAAGTCCTCCCCATGTGGGGGAATTCCTTTTTCTTTCTCTTCTACTTTCCAGTAAATTTTCTATTTTCTTACTCTGAGTCTGAGCATCTTTATTGCTCAATATTTTTATACCGTGTCCATGCCTGCATCACTAGTTTCCCAGATTTCTGTAACTATCTCACTATTTCCAGATGGTGCCCTATAAGTACAGCCCAGTTCACGTGGGGCAGGGGATTGGAGTAGAAGCTGCTCTAGACCTCTCAGAACCACATGACTTCTTTCTATTCTGCTTCTCTAGCCTGGCCTCTAGGTTAGTGAATTTCTCCTTAAAACGCTTGTTGATTCTTTCCTGAATCACTGATTTGTGTTGATCTATATGTTCTGTGGTAAAGATTCCCACACTAGCTCTTTAAATTTGATGCTGTTGTTTGTTTTGACAATGGTGGGAATCAAACCTAGAATGTTACACATGCAAGACAAGTACTCTATCATTAAGTTACATACCTAACCCTGGACTTTATAGCTCTGGAGCTTGAACATAAGATCTCACATATGTGAGGAATATCTGCTGTTCCTGAGCCAAGGCCATATGAAATTATTTGGGGATTTGAAAGATAATACAGTGGATAAGGATTTTGTCTTACATGTAGCCTACTTGGGTTAAATTCTTGCCACTGTATATGGTTCTCTGAACAATGCCAAAAGTAATTACTGAGCACAAAGGATGGTTAAGGCCTGAGCACAGCCCAGTATGGCCCCAAACCTCCCCCACTAAAAAATTATTTTAATACACAATTAGATTTACATCCCACCCTTTCTTTGTTAGTTTGGTCAGGTACATCATAATATTGCTCCTAGATTATATGGCAGGAAAAATAGCTGAAATGGCATGGTAAGTAATTAAAAAATAAACAGCATTTGCATACTCTGGAAGGAATAAGATCTGGGATATAAAAACATTCACTTGGCTTATTAGATATGATTTTTGTATTGATGCCTGATTCCAGATTGGGTAATGAAGAGTGAAAACAATGAGAATAATGTTACAAAGTAATGGATTAAAATATCAGTATATCAATAGAATTAGTCTTTGGAGAATAGCCATAATCACTGTGTCACTATCATCCCGTTGATCAATGATTTTCCTCGGGCACCAGTAACATCTCCATTTGTCCTAGCACTGAGAATTGAGCAGCCTCTCTTTACTCGTTCTTCCCAGCAGTGCTGCATTGGAGGCTCTTTCAGGGTAAGGGGGATGAGACCCATCGTTGTTACTGTATTTGGCATATCAAATATGCCCCGGAGAGCTTGCCAGGCTCTGAAGTATGGACAGGATGCTCTTGGTACCTTGCCATAAAATCATATTGATAGGAAAACATGCATATTATTTCTTGGAATAGAACAATAACTGTAGTTTTGCATTTTGAATACAGTAAAAATTGAAAATAAACCAATGATTATAGTTTGAAAAACCACTGTAATTCTTATTGATGCTGGTGAAGTGACTTATGTGAAGTGGAGGAGAGGTGGCAGCCTTGAGAAGGGAATCTGCCATTCTCTCTCTGTCCAACTCTGCTGCCCAGGGTACAGCAGGAGAAATCTTGTACTATGAGCTTTGCTCCTTGCATGAAAGGAAATTCAGTCTTAGACTTTATTCAGGCCTTTTGGGTTCTCTCTCACAGAAAAGAATTTCAAGAGGTGACAAGCAGTGAAGTTAAAACAGGTTTTATCTAGAAGTTTGGGGGGAGGGGGAAGGGGGAGAGATGGACATCAAATAAGAACATGAGTTTCTCCAAAAGATGCAAAGAGCCCCAGTATACAGCCCAGCATTAGGTATGCAAGTATACATCTCAAGAGGAGATTCTGGCGACACATGTCCTTGGGCACCACATACACTTCACTTGGCAGCAACACATAGGCACAGACACCACATAGGTTCAGGCAGCGTATGCATGTGCTTCCTTTGTTTAAGGTAGCTTTTATAGGGTTTCTCCCAAGCTGCCCAATCTGGGGCTTTCTGCCTGGGTAAGAGTCTGCTGCTAAGGTAGTTCCAAGGGGTAGAGTTGGGAGTAATTAATGGTCTTCTTTGAAATTCCTTTTCTAGCTTTTCTTCCTCCTGGAGGTTCTTTCAGACTGGGGTTCAGCCTTCCCTGGGTCTGTGCTGGCATCAGGTAAAGTTCTTATCACACCTTAGTTTTTCTGCTTATAAGGTGGGATTTTCTTAGCAGCCTTAGGGCTGCTTTATTATTTCCCAAGAATTCATTCCCATGGATTGAATTCTCTGTCTACCTGCCTGGCTGCTTCATTATATTTTATATTAAATAAATTGATATTTGCAGAATACCATATATAAAATTAATATTATACATCTAATTATGTGTCAGAGATAAGGCATTGATATTGCAAATTCACAGACCACCAACCAATTTGCTATCAAGTTGATCAGGGGCCACAGGAAGAATGCAAGGTTGGGAAGGGGTGCAGTCAGAAATAGGTTGGCAAACACTGTTCAGGGAACCAACCAGGAAGTGCCAGGATTGAATCTGGGCATCCTGCATATTTGACACATCATTAATTGAATATAAAAAGAGATAGAAATCTTTCTAAATAATAAATTATTAAAATCTGATGGTCTAAAATAATTTTATTTTGTATATAAGACACAGATTTATAATGAAGCAAGACAACCATGTTAACTCTTGCTTAACTCAGCATTCATTCAGTTAGAAATTTAAAATTTAAATTAACTTCTCATCCTGAGTTTCTGCAGTTTAAAATTATTTTAAGCACTAAGAAGTTTTGTCTAATATATTAGTGAAAAATCTGATTAAAAGAATCTTTCTCTAGAATTCTTTCCAGATCGGTATATTTTAAAATGTCTTAGACATTTTACGTTACCCTATATATATGTAAATAATTTTGTGTATATATTTATGTATTTGCACATGCAATATACCTACAGATAATTATACAGATAATATTAACATGACCAAATGTTACAATCATTATCTGCTCTTTTTAGATATGATATTCCCTGTAAATTTTTATACTCTTTTCTATTTTGTCCTTTTAAAAAACTTTGATCACAATCCATTTAATTTATTTCAGAAGCCACTAATGAGCTGCAATCTATAGCCTGAAAGAGTTCTCTGCTCCGATTAACTGTTGTACTTTACCTCAGTTTTCTTCATTTAATTTGATACACCTAGAGACAGACTGTCATTAATAAAGTAATAGCCACGATCAATTATATGACGTATATTGGTTGACTAACCCATAACTATTATTCCTTGTAATCCATTCAAAGCTTTCTAGATAAATTACTGTGATTTTTGTCACTGTAAATCTTCAGGAATTTCTTTTATCTACTGTGAGTATCTATTTTCAAATGGAGAAAAGAGTCAACCATTGAAAAACAAGCTAAATCACATAGTAAATCTAACAGAAAGTGATTAATGGAATTGGTTGCCAGCATAGTCCAGCTTCCTTTCCTCAAGAAGTATGAATAGAACCTCAAATTCATCTTCATTAATATAATACCACTTAGTGTGGTATTCTAGAGATGCATTTGCTTGTTAATAATTTATCAGAATAGTTTCTAATAATAGCAGCAGAAGAGAAATATTTGTCCTGCACAGAGAAAGATTTCCAATGACACCATCAATTAATCCATTAAAGATATAAAAACAATAGCATTTTTGAAGTTTGGGTAGGGAACTCACTGTTATATCTCTCTGGCACAGCATGATAAAGTTTTTAAATATGGCCCTCATTAGAAAAAAATGATTTTTAGCTGCCCCATACCGATAATTCTCACTATTTCACAGCATCCCTTCTCTGGTTCATAAATCCTAGATTTTCCATGTTGTATAACTTTATACACTTATCCTTCATGGTGTTCTTCTTTACTGAAATTAATTACTCTGTTATTATTTGGTTTTTGTCTGCTCTCTTACTTAGACTGGAAGCAGTCTATTTCACCATGAAATCCTCAATGCCTGCTCAGTGTCAACCAAGTAATGGTATTAAAAAAATGCTTGTTGACTAAAGGACAGATGGAAGAAGAAAAGTAAGTGAATATGTTGAATATAGATTATTATGGTTTTTTACTTTTTACTTTATTTTTACCTTCTTACTGTTGGACCAAGTGAAGAATTCTTGTTATATTAAGCTTTATCCCCATTGAATTCCTTTGAGCTAATGTTTATTGGACTCCTGCTGTGGCCAACAACTATGATATTTCTATAATACATCTGCTCCTCTCCATGATTTTTTCCACAATGTCACCATTTTTCCCTCAGATTAATTGCTAAAAGCTCTTAAATCTTCTCTAATCCTATTACCATAGTGCCCCCCACATCTACTCCACCTCCACACATGAGTGCCCAAATAATCTTCATGAGACATATGATATTCCTCTTAGCTCCCTTACATCACTATATCCCACATGCATAACAAAACATACATCTTAATTGCCCTATGTTATTATATAATTCTATAGTTTAAATCTAATTTTCTTGTAGTATCTTCCTACTTTCTCTGCTAGAAATACTTCCTTCCTAGTAGAAATTTTTTCAATCCTCTTTTAAGTTTTTTGTTTTTAAGTACTCACTTGGTGGTGCTCAGGGCTAACTCCTTGTTCTGAGCTCAGGGATTGTTCCTGACAAGGCTCAAGACATAGGGCATTGACAGAATCTCCTGACCCCGTGCCAGGCTGTCTTTACCAGGGCACCTCGGAAGGAGGTGGATTGAGTTCCCCTCCCCACCCCAAGAAGAGCCCCGGCAGCCAAAAACCTCTAGAACCCAGCCACAGCCATGCTCAAGGCTCTGCATGCTCGGACAAGCCTCACCCACAAAGGAACCAGCAGAGAAACCCAGATATGCAGGACCTGTGGCTGAGATCTCCAAGCCTGCTTGGATCGGGACAGGGCCTCCTCCACCCAGCTCCCCAGTTTTCCAGTACCTTGGCAGTCACACCCACAATCTGCCCCCCCCCCCATGTAATCTCATCAAGGCCAAGATCCAGAGTCTATAAAATAAAGCTCCTGGAAGAGCATAATGAAGTATTTCCTGGAGCGCATAGCTGTATTTGCAGTCACGCGACCCCTTATACTTTAGCCCAGTGATGTACCTAAAGTAGCACACGTGTGTTTGGTTTTAAGATACTTGCTTGTATTCTCTTATATATGGGCTTAAATGACTCCAGAATTAAACAACCTTCACACACTTCCCTCTTATTGTGGTGGGAAGATGCTCCATGGTGGGGTGGGTATTTGAATATTATCTGCAATGAACTACTGTGAACTACTTTATGAAAATAAAATGTATATATATATATAAAAGACATAGGGTATTGAACTCGGATCAGTCTCTTGCAGCATATGTGCTATATTATCTACCCACCTGTAGTACTATTTCTCCGGCTCCCCGACTCACTTTTAAAAACATATGTAACATAAATGATACTTTTTCTATTAAAACGGCCTTGGTTCAATAGCTTTTCTTGCTTTTCTTGTTTCATCTGCTCCACTTTTATTTGGGGGGCTAATTTTTGTCACTGTATCGCAAGTTTATAACATTATTAAATTGAACTGCTTTTATTTATTTAATTTATATTACTACCTTCCTCCGTCCACAAGACTCCACAGTCTGTTATTTTATTTTTTTATTTATGTTTTTAATTTTATTGAATCACCGTGAGATAGTTACAAGCTTTCATGTTTGGGTTACAATCACACAATGATCAAACACCCATCCCTCCACCAGTGCACATTCCCCACCACCAATATCCCCGATATACCCTCCTTTCCCATTCTCCCTCTGCCTCCATGGCAGACAATATGTCCCATACTCTCTCCCTACTATTGGTCATTATGACTTGCAACAAGACACTGAGAGGTTATGACATTTGGTCCATTATCTACTTTCGGCACACATCTCCCATACCGACTGATTCCCCCGGCCATCATTTTCTAGTATCCCTTCTCTATTCCATCTGCCTTCTCCACTCCGCTCATGAAGCAGTATTCCAGCTATGGGACACTCTTCTTGGCCCTTGTATCTACTGTCCTTGGGTGTCAGCCTCATGTTATGTTATTCTATATGCCACAAATGAGTACAGTCCTTCTATGTCTGTCCCTCTCTGACTCATTTTACTTCGCATGATACTCTCCATCTCTATCCACTTATAAGCAAATTTCATGACTTCATCTCTCCTAACAGCCGCATAATATTCCACTGTGTAGATGTACCAAAGTTTCTTTAACCAGTCATTTATTCTAGGGCACTTGGGTTATTTCCAGATTTTGGCTATTGTGAACAGTGCTGCAATGAACATATAGGTACAGGTGTAATTTCTACTGTCCTTTTTTGCATCCTCAGATCCACAATCCATTAACTTAAAATTTTTACTAAGCAAGAATATTTATCATAAAGTTTGTCCTGTGCTTACCCAAGTGCAGGAGCTAGTACAGATGTTGACCATAATCTGGGTGTGTAAAAGTCTTGAATTGGAAATTCATTTAAAAGACAAATAATTTGGGATTTGATGTTTGGTAGATAAATAACTGGTCCTCATTCCCTATCTTCCACCTCCACACAACCACTTTTATGTATTCTGTCTCTTTGAATTTAACTGCTCTAAGTATAAGTGAAATGATGCAGTTCCTGTTTTATTGATCTGATTTCTTTCACTTGGATAATATCATTAATGATCATGAATGTTGCATCATTTCTCAGAATTTTTTTCCTTTTAAATGTTCCTCTTAGTCCCTAGTAACAGTTGTCCTTAGAAAGCCCCTCTGCCTAGCCCACCTTCCCTCCCTCCTTCACTCCTTTCTTTCCAGAAGGCACCCCAGTTTTCACTGAGCCTGGAACTTAGTTTTGGTTTCATCGATTTGTTCATGTCCACACTCTCATTTTCATCCATAAGTGTTTCAGATGGTTCTTACCTGGCAGAAGCCCCAGGGCCCAGTTTGGCCTGGACCTTTGGCATCCAGTCACTGGCACAGAGGTATGGGACAGTCCCCAGAATCCCACTCATCCCGGACGTCTTCCTTACAACTTGTGCACTCTGGCGTCCCAGAACTTGATGTGGCGGAGAAGAACATGGGCCCTTATCCTCAGAAGTGGGTTACTGCCCAGCCAGGCTGGGGGCCCAGAGCAACTGGTGCATCATCTTCCACTGCTCCTGTGTCTACCCTTGGCTCTTAAAGCCCTTAAAAGCCATCTCAGGGCTAGGGAGTTTGCTTAGGGGTCAGAGCAGGCCCTGGTTCCATCCCTGGCATCAAAAGTTCCCCTGATTAAAGATGGCTGCTTTAGGGGCCGGAGCAATATACAGTGGGTGGGGTATATACACTCAGATGACCCGGGTTCAATCCCCGAAATCCCATATGCTCTCCCTAACCCCTCCAGGAGCGATCCCGGGGTACAGAGCCAGGAGTAAGCTTTGAGCACTGCTGGGCATAGCCCCTGAACAGAAAAGAAATCCCCCCAAACAACAAAGATGACTTCATTAAACAAAAAATTTTGCAGTGTTAAAAGAAAATATAGGGAGAGCTGGAGCGATATGACAGTAAGTAGGGTGTTTGCCTTGCACATGGCCCAGCTGGGTTCGATTCCTCCACCCCTCTTGGAGAGCCCAGCAAGCTACCAAGAGTATCTCACCCGCACGGTAGAGCCTGGCAAGCTACCTGTGGTGTATTTGATATGCCAAAAACAGTAACAACAAGCTTCACAATAGAGATATTACTGGTGCCCACTCAAGCAAATCGATGAGCAATGGGAGGACAGTGACAGTGGTGATAAATATTCCTCTTAAATGTATAACTGAAATTCAAACATGAAAGTTTTCTAACTGTAGCTCACGGTGATTCAATAATAAAAAAGTGGGAAAGGAAAAAATATTTTTTTCTTTTTAAGGGTTATATAATATTCCATTATATTGTTTATGTATCCATAGGTAGACACTTGAGTTTTTTTCACCCTTATGAAATAGTCTATTGTCAATAATGCTACTTCAAATATGGGCTTACCTTACTAGTACCTGTTTAATACACTGTCAAATTATATTGACTATTTATACATCACTCATCAATTTTTATGTACCAATTAATTTTCTGCATTGCTGTAGAGCTTGGTCTATGGTTAAAAAATACCACTATGATAAAAACAATACCCAGTCCCATGATAAAAAGTAAATTCTGAGTAAGAAAAACAAACAAAAAATAAAAATCATGAACAAGACCATTTCCAAGAAAATAAAAGAAATTGCCATAGACTAGAGTATGACTGGGACTGAGAATTTCTAGGAAGGAATCAGTCATCAAGGACAGCTAGTAAACACATTATAATGTAGGAACCCAGGTAAAGATTTTCAATTACAGTTTATGGAAAGTTCAGAGAGGTTAAATGGATTGCCCACACAACTAATAAATTTTTCAGACCATGCTCAACCCATTATCATTGCCTCTCCTTAACATACAGATATTCTTTGAAGCTACAAAGTTGAGTTGAGACATGTTTATCGGAGACAAAAATCTGCACCCTACCTCTCAAGCATCTGACCTTTCCCATCTTCTTTTATGATGGCCTCCAGAATAAATTCTGAATGGCCGAATGGTAAGTAGACATTTTAGTGCTCTACTTACCCACCTACATTTTATGCCCAAATTTGTTCAAATTGCTTAAAGAAATTGTCTACAAGTACAAGACAAAGTAGTGCTGATTCTAAAAAGAAATATATCACACTTTCCCCATAGCCAAGCTTTTAACAAATCAACTTCTATTACATTTAAAAATTATTTATGACCCATGTAAATAATATTTAACAAAATAGTGAAGTATTCTGCTCAACAATAAGAACACTGTTTCTATTAATTCTTGCTTTCAATCAAGGTCATATGCAGTTTATATAAATATTACATGAAACCTGTTTTGCAAAGAATCACTGTCTATGATGATTTATAGAGACAGGAGTCCATTGGCAGAGTCTGACTTTAAAAATATAACAGGCTTTATTTTCTACCAAGAGAACAAATGTGATCCTTTCTTGTTAAGTAAAGAGTGATATTTTTTATGTAGGATTAAGATCTTAATACAGTTAATGTATACAGTTAAGATTTTTCATGAAAGAATATGTAGGTCACATGAGGTGTTGATCAATTAAAAATTCAAACCTCACTGGTTAGATCAACATATATATGTTATAACATAGTGCATTAGAAAAAATATTAGGTATTTAAGTTTTTACTTTCATTTGACCTTTTATTACTACATGAGCCATTATAGAATTAAATGGTGAGTAGATAGTCTTAGTTTTACATGTTTTATAAAATAAATTTTGCTAAATTCATTTGCTCTATCAATAAATAGTAGATGAACACGTTGTGTGTACAGCACTTCTCTATATGTAATTAAATTTGCTATATTTCATTGTAAAGCTAAACATTTTCCTGCATATGCTACTGATTGCCTTAGTATAACAAAAATGTACCCTGAATGGAAAGACTTAACTCTCATGAGAGAAATTTTTCATTTTTTCATCCCATGTTGCTGACAGGGAAACTTTATTTCTATCACTTAGAATTGGACTAAGCCATAGTTCTAAGTTCTAAGACATGAAATAAGACACATTATAATAATATGTGTATAAAGTTTATATAGTAGAGTAGAAATATATAGAACTTCAGATTACAGTGATCAATCGGTGTATGAAGTAATATGTGTATGAAAGTCTTGTCTTTTTGTACAAAATATTTTTGTACAAAAGGAAAGAGCACTTTCACTGCTTTGCTTTTTGCAGACTTTCTACATCTCTTATAAACTTCTAAGCCTCCTTTATGTCTATTCAATATTCAACACTTTTTAAATTAAATTTCAGACACTGTGCATGAAACTTAGGACATAGAAATAGACAAGAAAAACAAGGTCACTGCTTCATAAAGTTAAGAATTTGATTGGGGAGACAACATATAAGATGAAGTGTGGAGGTGCCAAGATAGTGAAAGTAAAAGTTATTATTGCAGTACCTAGCAAGAGAATGAAGTATCTTATTCAGTATAGATGAAGAAATGGGTAATGGGTAATGGAAAAGAAAAAATGAACGAGGAATATAACTTTTCTTCTCCTTTAAGAATTTCCAGAGAAGAATCCATATTTGAATCCATGTTGAAAACCCCAGGTCTATACGTCTTCTAAATTATGATGTTAGCCACCCTCATTTTCTCTTCTGATTTATTTATATTGTTCTTGCTTTTTTAAATTCACTGCTTGGGGAGCTTAAGGGAGTCCAGGAATTATGTTATTTAAGCTATACTGTCATCTTGATCATTTCTCTTAATTTGTTGCCTCGATTTTAGAAATGAATTTTAATTTCTAGTGAGACTGGAGAACTCTTAGGAATCCCAGATGGTTTATCTAGGATCTGGATCCTTCTCCTAACTCTTGCCAAATTCTTGCACAATCATTACCAACTTAACCCAAGAATTAAAGAGTCAAATTCAGGTAACTAAAAAAAAAAAGTAGTAAGTATGTTCTCTAACCACACTTCTCAAATCACATCCCCCAGAAAATACCATTTCATTAGAAAAGTAGTCGTGTTCCCCTGGACCTGTGGCACAGCAACACTGCTAGTTCATCCCTCACTTGAGGTAGGAAGTGCCTCACTGAGTTCTTCGGTTCCAAGTGACACAAATCAGTGGGGCTTGTTTAATGATTTTTTTAACATTAAAAATATGTTCAGTAGCTAATAAAGCAAAATATATATATAACCAATGCTATTTCTGACATCCAATTGAATCAGTGATTTTTTGATGTGAGATTATAGTTGTAAATGGTATTGAGATGTAGTTACCACAAAAATGCTTGTGTTAAGACTGGGGTCCATGATGCTGGATGAGACCCCTTCCATATGTGGGATCCTAGAGTACCCTCTCTACGTTTATTCCCATAAAATTTCAGCATGTCTTCTAATCAGTTCCACACAGTTTCTAAAATTCTTTACATAACTTCAAAACTTCTGAAGATACAATCTCAAATAGAAACTAAACACAAATTATGTAAAATTAATTTTTTTCAAAATAACAAATCTTTTATACCTAGTCCTGGAAATAATGAATGAGAATTCACTTGTAAATACCCAGTTTATAAAAATAATAAAGCTATAAATTTTAAAATCACTCCTTTAATATTCCTGAGCTTTTCCTAACATTTCTCAAATGTAAATTATCAATTCCTCTCCTTTCACTGATTGTAAGCCATTTTTTATAATTTTAAGATAACTCTAAATAATTTTCATGATAATTGCACTTAAAAGTGGAGTTTACCCATTACCCATTATCAATCACATGAGCATAGTAAGCTTATTGGAGTTTATCCATTACCCATTACCAATCACATGAGCATAATAAACTTATATGGTCAGTTCATTCTGTCTTCTGGTTTCCTAAAAGAATACTCACATATACTAAGTTCCTGTTCCTTACATTTATTCTTGAGTGCCCAAATGGTGGTACAGGCTAAATATTTGCATTGACAATGCAAAGTCAAATACTTATCACTAAGACAAAGACTCTTGTATGCCGATTCTGAAGAAGACTATGATAGTAGGATAGTATTAATAATTACAATGCACTAAGCCCTTACTACATGCAAGGTCTCTTTAGTTACGTGAAGGCATAGTTTAATGTAGGTGAATATAGTCTAGGAGAGAGGGAGATTTACAAGACAGAGGAGCTGAAAAGAAAAGCAATAACTAGAGTCGTGTTCGTGAGTTAATGGAAAGAGATCAATTTAGAAGTTAACCTTAAATAGAAATTGAGGGAGTTCATTTATAATAGTGATAAGAAATAATAGTGGTAAGAAAGAGATTGACATGGTTTTGAAAGGGCAAAATAGTTTTCTTATGATGACTTCTAATTTATCAATGAAATAAGAAAACTGTAGAAAAGGGAAGGTGATTATTGGAAGTCTGCACAAAATTATATGCAACAGATCTTACGTTGTTAAACTGAGTAGAAAAAGAAGCCGCTGTCACTATAAAGGGAAAGAACTGTGGATTCCACATGAACAGATGCAAATTATCTCTGAGATTTCAGTTAATGTTGAGACCTCTTAGGGAATAACTCAGTTCCTACAAATCATACTAGGATAAGACAAAGAGAATTTATCTTTTACCAGTATTATAGTCAAATCTCACAATAGATAGACAGTAGGCAGATTTACAATAGACTGAGCTTGACAGAGATAGATAATGTAATATTTTCTCTTTTGATTCCACTTAGTTCAAATAACCAGGTCAGTAACACTCCAACCCCTCTTAATATAGAATCTATCTGTCTTGTTCGTGTTTATATCTTTGGTTGTTAGCACAACGCTTGGGATGCAGAAGACACTTTACAAACATATATGCCTACAATGACGAACAAATATGTATATTGATGAAAGGGAATTTGTGAAATTTTATGAATAATCCACATTTCTGGTTTTACCTCTTGAAATTCTGCCACACATATGCATGATAGTATTATACTTGGTTTTATACCAAGTACCCATTTAGAATTTGAAGGAAATCTCAGAAAAATGTTTTAATAAAGACTGAAAATGAAATGATTGCTATATATCCTCTGGCATATTTATGGCCACCTAGATATCCCCAATATATCTTAATAAGTATACTTCATTTACTTGATGACTTAGTGTGAGAAAAACCTTCACACTTCCTTGAGTCCAATGTCTGTTGAAGTGGTCACTCTAGGACTTATTCTAAAACATTTTTCTTGAAGAAGTTAGACCAGTTTACATGTCCTCTGTTTTTCAAATTCATCGTCTTTCATTTTGTTATATTTTTATTATAAAGATACATATTATACCCCTTAGATTGAGCAAAAGGTTTCTGATTCCCCTTCTAAACTTATGCTTAAAATTCTGTTTTAACAAAAATCCTATTTATACAGACACCCTAGCTGTTGCTCTCCTATTTCACATCAGTGGAGTCCTCTTTAATTGTCCTAACCACGCCACTCCTTCCATGTAATATTTTCAGGCATAAAAACTTATCCTCGAAGGGAGAGATTGTCTTTTATTCTATGTCCTCAGTGCTCAACACATACAGTGCCTGTTAAAGGAACAATTGATTGACTAATGAATATATATTGAATTATTCTGAGAGTGACCCACCCTAGTCATTATAATTTAATCTCTGTTCCATTTTGGAGGAGAAGCCACAACATTGAATTTTTATTTCAAATGTCTCCTCTGCCTTTCAAATACAGCATTCTTCCCACCCCATAGTAATTGTCAACACTTCACAATTGGCAATTGTCCTTCAAACCCAATTTACTTCTACTAAGAAGAAAATATCAAATCAGTTAAGGGAACCTCAGTGTCTAGCACTGGCTGATTATTCCCAAGTTAAAAAGGCAAAATACACTTACTGTTTCTTTGAACTCTACAATCTCTAGAAGTTACTTTGTTTTCTTATAGCTTTCCTTTAGTAGTTATAATAATTTTATGGAATAATCATAATAGTAATTATAATAATCTCTGTACACAAATTTTCTCTCCAATATTTTAAGGTTTACTTTCTTTGTTTGTTTCAATTTTTGCTTTTGGGCAAATGCCCAGTGCTTAGGGATCACTACTGAGGGCGGTGACTACAAATGCTGATGATCTGATCAGGTTCAAACTGTGCATGGCAAGCACCCTTCTCTTCACCACCTCTCCAGTACTAACATTTTTATCTGTAGTCTACATTAAGTTTTACTGATTTTAAGTAAGTCCCTGAGGAAGTGATTGGGTACAAGCCCCTGGAAACTTTACTTAATACTATAGTTTTTTTGTTTGAGTTACAGATTTTATTCACTCTCGTCAAATATCAAAATTGAAATAAGAATTACCCAGTCCTAAATTGTAAAATAATTAAAATCATCTACTTTCCTACTTTCCTATTAAGTTCAAACATGAATTTAATGCAAATATTTTTCCTATGGAAGCCAAGTATAAATGCAGACTATAAACCAATAAAGACAGTTTCTATTTAAATATATGATTTGCTTTGATTTGGGGAAAAGATTGCAACCTTTCTCATTTTTTCCATATTGAAAATAAGGTACTTTCTATTTGATAAAGAATTCTGGTGATTTGTGAGATGATGGTCATGAAGCGTTGTGGGTCTTTTTTTTTTTTTTTAGTGAAGCAAAATAGTTTCTATTGAAAGAAATTTACATAGAAAAGTATAAGAGGAGAAGAGAGAAATAAGTGTTCAAGAGGACATGGGGCATTGTGAGTCTTAATAACACCGAGTATCAGGTTACTTGGCATCTCCTGCACACAATCCTCTTTCAAACACTTTCTACTGCAGATCCTACATTAAGGATAAAAGGCTTTTTACTAAGTGCACAGAGAAAAGATACAGCCTTTTAAATCATTTATGAAAAGAAATTAATAACAAACACCTTTAAAACATCCATAAACATAACAATTCATGCTCTGGGTTGGGTGGGGGGGGTGGAATAGCATTCTATTATCCAGAGAGAAAGGAAAAAAGCAATAAACCAGTCTTGAACCAGTATCTATCAGACAGACCTTTCTCATAGACTCCATTCAACCATCTAAGTCTTTTTTTGAATTCTTTAATAATACTTTGAGGTATGATTATTTGTCCTGCATTAAACAGCTTAGAGGCTAAATCTTCAATGCGCTGTGCACAGTGTTTTGATAAAATACATTCAAATAGTTTAATATAATTATTTTTAAAGTGTAAATGGTATAATTTTTCAATCACCTATTATTAAAAATCTGGCTTCTTTTTCTGAATTCTAATATTGTAGTCCAAAGGCAAGAGAGTAAATGTATTTGAAGGAAATAGAGACTATGATTCAAAGTCATTGTCATAAAAAAATAAAAGAAATGAAGCCAGAGAGGAGACCTGAACCAGAAAACTTTCTAGAAGTTACTATACAAGAATACAACTGCATCATCCCTAGAAATGCAATGAGGCAAGGAAACGTGGACATGGCCCGTCACAGGGAGGAGCCACTGAGCCCAGATATCTCAACATCTCAGGTGCTTGAGTATAGCAGAGATATTCTAGCTAAATACCCCACAGATGCCTGCAGCAGATACTCCAGGGCAGAGTCTGGCTGGCAGACAAGAGCCCTATAAAGGCACAAAGGGAGTAGAGATCCAGAAGGTAACACATTGACCTATATCCTGAGTCAGTAAGACATTTATAGAGAAGAATTCTAAAGTCTGAACATTTATTTACAACAGCCTTTACAATTATTCATAGAAATAAGTTAACATAAGGCTTTAAAACATCATAATTAAAATCATCCATGCTCTGCAGAGACATCACTTTGCTGATAGTGATACATTAAACCTACAGAAAATGAGAAATCATGATCACTTAGAACTTTCTTTGTATCAGAAGACTCCATGTTGACTAGATCAACGTGTGAAAGTAACAATTTTAGGAGTAAATTACTTTTTCTATATTTTCTACCAGCAATAGCACAGCGTTAGGGTGTTTGCCTTGCATGCAGTTGACCTGGGTTCGATTCCTCCGCCCCTCTCTGAGAGCCCGGCAAGCTACAGAGAGTATCTCGCCCGCTCGGCAGAGCCTGGCAAGCTACCTGTGGCATATTCAATATGCTAAAAACAGTAACAACAAGTCTCAAAATGGAGACGTTACTGCCGCTCGAGAAAATCGATGACAGTGATAGTGACAGTGATATCTATCCTTTTAGAGCATAAGTAAATATGATGACTAACTAAAACATGATTACAAAACCTGTAAATTCTCTAGGCATGATTCCATAAAGCCAAAAGACCACCTGGAGATTTTCCTCCTAAGAGCTGAGTCCATTGGACCCAGAAAAATAAGTCAGTGGCAAAAAGGAAAATGTCATGACTCCTTTCCTGAAGCATGGCTTTGGGTTATGATACAGACATCTCATTTCTGTCATCTAAATGACATTTTCTAAAATCATTAGAAAAATGATTTTTCATACAGAATATTCTCTCCCAAGACCACTTTCTTAGCAGTCAATTCTTTGCATGTATACCATCTCATTTGACATTGTACAAACTATTTCTTAATCAAGTATTTGAGATAAATTAAAATTCTGAATTAAAAGAAGTGTTTTACATCTGAATTAAACTCTAGAGATAAAATTTGTTATGCTTAGAGACATTTATTATTTAACTGTGACCAAAGGAAGATTATGTATTTACTCCAATAGAAAATTTGACATGAAAACAAAGGACACAAGAATGAAACCACGTGTCTATCAACAGACACAAGGATCAAAGATAGGAAATGATGCATGTGTGTGTTTATAAGGACATTGTGGATACATATGCAAGGACATTTATCTATATATTTTATGCATCTATTCATTCAATAAGCACTTATTGAATCTCTGTTGTGTTACAGGTATTTCTCCAGACACGACAATATAGCAATACACATCTAGAAAGCACCTTCTCTCAAGCACACAAGTAGTAACCATAGAAAATGCATGTCAAAGTACATACTATGAAGACAAATTAAAATAAATGTAAGAGAAATTAGAAGGTGGACAGGAACCATAGAAATAGAAAATGCTCAGCAAATCCTCTTGATGAGTTAATAATTCAATAGTTCAATTTCAAGAAATCTACAGTAAGTAAGAAAGATATTCATGCAAAGATTGAGATTTTAAAAGGAAGATGAGAAATGGAAGTATAAGGGAGAAGGAGTTAAGGGCCTCAGGCACATGGGTAATGTGGGGGAGTGGTATAGCTATATATCCAAAGCACAAACTCAACAACATTTAAAAGTAAAATTACTTTTTAAAAAGTAAAATTACTACCATAAAACTTCAAAGTGAGCCTGTCAAGGTGCAGGGGGTGAGGGAAGAGGGTGAAGGGAACTTGGGAACACCGGTAGAGGGAAGTTGACATTGATGGTAGGATTGGTGCTAGGTTATTTCATGTCTAAAATTGAACTATCAAGCAATAACTTTGTAAATCACAGTTATTTAATAACATTTTAAAAGGCCCACCCGGAGAAGCGCTCCCCGTGTCCCGTGCCAGTGCTTGCGGGCCCGCTCGGAACACCCCAGCCCAGCCTGGCAGGTCTCAGTCATTCGCCCACCGCGCCTGACCCCTCCCTCCCGTGTCCGACAGGTAAATTGGCATTTCCCCTTGGAGAGCCCGCCCCACCTGGAGAAGTACTCCCCGCGCACTGGTGAAGGGATGGGTTATTGAACTTTGTATGGGGGAAACGAGCACAAAAATGTATAAATCTGTAACTGTACCCTCACGTTGACTCACTAATTAAAAATAAACTATTAAAAAAAAAGAAAAAAACAACATTTTAAAAGAATTATTTTTTGTTTGGGCACCAGACCTGGCAATGCTTAGGGTTTACTCCTGGCTCTGCACTCAGGGATCACTTCTTGAGGGTTTGAGGGGACTATACGAAGTGCCGAATATTGAACCTGGATAGGCTGTGTGCAAGGAAAATGCCCTACCTGCTGTACTATTGCTCTATCCCCTGATTTTTAAAAAACACCCTTTCATGCAGTGGCAATAGTTGGCACAAAAATTCTCCAAGAGATAGACATAAAGAGGCTATAGAAGATGAAGTCAGATAGCCAATCTCTATAGGCTCAGGAAAGCCTCATCCATGAGTGAATCTGCTGAAAAATTCAGATATGAGGGTTTTGTGACTGAAATCTCCAGGATCTAATGGAGTTGGAGTTAAGCAACCTCCCCAATCTTCCTCTTATTCCAGGATCCTGGTAGTCACACCCAGGAACTGCTTCTGGAGCCATGTAAGCTTATTATGGCCATGATTCAGAGACTCACAAATAAACCTCGAAAGAGAGCAACAAGCTGCAGAGATACCTCTGTACATGCCCAGATACATGTACATATCTGGGTAGTTCAGAAGTGGGCAAGCAGAGGGATTCACCATCCCAAACAGAGCCCTGACAGCCCCAAACCTCCAGAATTTAATCACTGCCATGCTTACAACTGATCTCCAGAGGCTTGGAAGACCCTTATCCACGAGTGAATCTGCTGGAAAACTCAGATATGCAGGTTTTGTGACTGAAATATCCAGGCTCTAATGGAGTTGGGTATGGGTGACCTCCCCTCATCTCCCTGTTCTCCCAGGAACCTGGCAGTTACACCCATGAACTGCCTCTGACTTCATATAAGCTCATTAATGGCCATAATCCAGAGACACACATAAATCTCGGAAGAGAGCAACAAGTTGTAGAGATGCCCCTGGACCTCAAAGTCACCATCCAGTTAAAAACTTAACTCCAGCTGTATCAACTATTTGAAATTTTAGAATTCCTGGAGTTCATACTCTGCACCACTGATATGCCAAGAGTAGCATACCACATTGGATGTAGAGTAGAAGGCAGTTGATCTCAATTAAAAAATATATATACACGTATATATGTATATATAGTAGGCAACAAATCATAGAGAGTAATAAATATATATATATATGTATATATATATACCTCTCGGAGAGCCCGGCAAGCTACCGAGAGTATCCTGCCTGCACAGGCAGAGCCTGACAAGCTACCCATGGCGTATTCGATATGCCAAAAGCAATAGGTCTCATTCCCCTGACCCTGAAAGAGCCTCCAATCGTTGGGAAAGACGAGTAAGGAGAGGCTGTTAAAATCTCAGGGCTGGGAGGAATAGAGACGTTACTGATGCCTGCTCCAGTAAATCAGTGAACAACGGGATGACAATGATACAGTGATACAGTGATGTATATATATATATATGTATATATATATATATGTATTAGCACACAAGGCTCAACCTGTAACAACATGTTAGTAAATCTCTTTTATTAGGACTTAATGGCTCCAGGCTAAGCTACAACAATCTTCACACACTTTCTCCTAAGGAAACTTTTTTGCTCATTTTTAGCAGATTACTCATAACAAGCAATACAAAATAAATTATTAAGTTCCCACTATTGGGACAGGCTTGAGTGGTGGCTGGGAAAATTCAAAATATTGGTGGTGTGAAGGTATAATGGTGATGGAAACAGTGTTGGAATATTGAATGTAATAAATTATTGTGAACAACTTTATAAAAATAAAGTAAAAATTTAAAAAAAGAAAATGAAGTCCAAAAGTATTGTTTATATTATATTTGCAGACAATGTTATTGTGTAAATAAAGCAAATATATAAAGAATTATAATCAGAAAATAATTCAGCATTATTTCTAGATATTGTAATATTTATACAAGAATCATTAGGGTTGCTATACACAAAAATTAATGGAAAATTAGTTTTCAAAATCCATTTGCAATCTCAACAATGTTGAGACATCATTGAAAGATATTAAGGGCCCAAATAAACCAAGAGATAAACCATGCCTATGTATATAAAATCAGGATAGGAAAGATGCTCTTTCATATATGTGTGTGTGTGTGTGTGTGTGTATGTGTGTGTGTGTGTTTTGGTGAGAGGATGAAACTCACAACTATCAATGTTCAGGGACTGCTCTCAGTTCTTTTTATTAGTTTTGATTTTTTTGTTTTGGGGGGTCACACCCAGTGGTGCTCAGGATTTACTCTTAGCTCTGTGCTCAGAAATTGTTCCTGATGGAGATCAGGGAGCCTAGGTACTTGAGTGGGCTGGGAGCAAGACAAATGCCCTATCATTGCTCCAGCCTCGCTTCTGGATTCAGGAATAAATCCCAGTGGTGCTCAGAGGACCATTTGGTCCTGATGATTTGACACAAGCTTCTCACATGCGAAGCAAGCATTGTGTTCAGCCAGATGAGTTATCCCTCTGTTTCTGCATATTCACTCTAAATTCTCAACAAATTTTCTCAAAGAACATGCAAGGCTAATTATTTTTAAGTGTATCTGAGATAAAAAAAATTCAAGAATTACTAAGTTATAAAGACGGGGCTGAAGCGATAGCACAGCGGGCAAGGCGTTTGCCTTGCATGTGGCCAACCCGGGTTCAATTCCCAGCATTCCATATGGTCCCAGGAGCACACTAAGAAAAGAAAAAAGAAATGAAAAAGATGGCATGACTCATAAAACTGTAATTGTTTTGTTTGTTTGTTTGTTTTTGATTTTTGGGTCACACCCGGCGATGCACAGGGGTTACTCTTGGCTCTGCACTCAGGAATTACTCCTGACGGTGCTTGGGGGACTATATGGGATGCTGGGAATCCAACCCTGGTTGGCTGCCTGCAAGGAAAATGCCCTACCCGCTGTGCTATCGCTCCAGTTTTTTTTAAAGGTATGGTAATAATGGGGAAATGGAGAAATAGATCAGTAAGTTAGAATAAAGAGTTAGAAACAGAGTAGTTAAGGATGGATATGTGATATAAATCATTATTGATAAGAAAATAAAAAAATAAACCACTTACAGTACTTGGTCAAAAACTAATCAAAGTTGGAAAAAAAACAGATATCTGACTATACACAATAATCAGTTTCAGCTACAGTGAGATTCAACCGTGAAGGAAAATTTTAGGCTCTAAATAAATTGTGATAATATAATTGTGATTTGAAGTCGAATGTATGAGCAAGAGAGAATATAATTCTCAGCATACAGTGAAAGTAAGAGAGAAAATCAAAGGAAAAGGCTAAATCAAAAGAAATCAAATCTACTTTGCAAGTGTGAGGCAGTAGATACAATCCCTGGTGCAGCCTGAATTAAAGATGATCCAGCATGGTCCTGGCATGGGCTGGAGCTGTAGTAGAGTGGTAGTGCATCTGCCTTGCAGGCAACCCACCCAGATTTGATCTCCTTTATCTCAGAGCACCGCTAAGAGTAATTTCTGAGCGAGCAAGCATCGCTCTTAAGCATTGATCGCCAGGTATGGCCCAAAACCTATTTTTTAAAAAAGCACTACCCTAGCAGTTCAGTTGTTTGTAGCTTGTTGCTCTGCAGTCTGAGATTCCCCAGAGCCATGAGTGAGTTTTAGCCACACCAGGTATGTGAACGTACCACATTTAAGAGGCATGAGTTCCTTTAAGCAGCACCACAACGAAAATATTTGTGAACAGTGTGTGCGACCATCTCTGGCAAACATGTCAGTATCATGACGAAAGCGAGCAACCGAGCAACCCTCAGAGAAAACGACAATTAAGTAGTGTGACAAAGTAGTTTGGCAAGCACTAAAACCTGATATGTGACCCCTTGTGAGTACTACTTCCAAGAGTGTATGTGACTTCCTGTCAGAAGGGAAGAAGGAAAAGTAAAATAAAATCTGTTGCGACATTAAAAAGACATCATAAACAAAGTGAAAGACAGGTCATGACCAAAATAATATGACTGACAAAATGTTAATATGCAGGTTAGGTAAAGAATTCCCTTATAAAAAAAAGTTTTGGAAGAGGGTCAGGGCTGGGCTGGAGGATATCTGGAAAAGCCTTTCCTCCGTGTTCACACAGATAAAACCAATAGACAGAAACTGGAAGTAATGACCACTTCAGCGAGAGAAGGTGCCGGCATCCCAGCCTCTCTCCTTTCAATCCCTGCTCCCACTGGATATTCTTAGTACAGAAAAAACAAAACTAGAAAAATACATTGATCTTAGTGTCTCTTTATACTTCACTGAGGAAGAAAGACGGAACTCTCTGAAATCTTAGAGCTTCTGGCTGGTCCCTTACCCCAATTCCCTAGATAAAATGTTGATGTTACTCACGAAAAAAAAAAAAAGGAGCAACCTAACATAAAAAAAGGCAAAATTTTCAATAGATGTTTCAAAGCTGTTTCAAATTAAAGGAGACCCAATGGCCAAAACACACACACACACACACACACACACAAACACACACACACACACACACACACTAAGATATTCTAACTCACTAATAATCAAGAAAATATACATTAAACCATACTAAGAAACTTTTTTATCTTTTGCTTTTAGAAGCCACACCTGTTTTTTTTCAGGACTAGCTCCTGCCTCTGAGCTTAGGGATCACTCCTGGAGAAGTGCTCACGGGCCTACATGTAGCCCCAAGGATCAAACGTAGGCTGGTTACATGCCCAACAAGCTACTTATCCACTATACTATTGCTCTGGGCCCTAAGAAAACTTTCATTAAAAGAAAAAAAGCATCCTGACATTTCCAAAAAATGTCAAGAATTTAAAGAAACAAGATCATCTAACATACTGATATCAGTGAAAATTAAAATAATCACTTTGGAGATAATAAAAAATTTGTGTAGTAAAAATTGCAAGCACTGTACTCATTACATTATAATAGCAAAAAGTATGAGAAACACAAGTGTATTAATAGAATTATTAATTTTGTATATATACTATATAGACATAGCTGTAAAATAAATTGCTTAACTCAACAGAGAGTAATATTAATAAACTAGCACTGTGCAAAAAAGAATATTACGGATGGTTATGTACAATGTTTAGTAACATAAAACAATAATATTAGAGAGAGAGAGGAAGAGAGAAGGAGAGAGAGAGAGAAATTGAAAAACTGGCGTGAAAGGAAATAACCCAAATCAGAAGTGTCTGTGTTACTTGGGAGCTTCAAAAAGCAGATCCCATTATGGAATTGGAGGCATATAAATAAGTCAATCAATAAATAACTATTTAGGGGAAATGGCTGTGAAGCCTAAATAAGATGAAGCAGAAGAAGAAAGAAAACCAGTCACAGGGCTGATACCCAGGATAATCAGATGAATAAGAAGGAATTGCTGCAGAAAACAAGTTCTGAGAATTAGAAAGAGAGGATGAGTCCTATGGAGAAAAGGACTTGGGCCGAGGCAGAAACCAGGTGCCTTTGTCCACCCTTGATCAGGAAAGATGGCCTTTTTGATGAAGCAGAATGTAGAAGTAGAGATAGTGCGATGGGAAGAGAAGGAAACTCTTTAATGAATGCTTTTATTTTCTCAGTCAAATGGGAAAGGAGCTAATCAGCTGTAGTGAAGTAGAGGAAAGTGGTCATAGAGGTTGGAGGAGAGTGAAATTGCCAAACAGTCCCAAGAGCTGACTTGAGGTTTGTGGTCAGAGATTCAAAATGAAATCAATAGCACGGATGTGTGGTTTCTATCAGCTATAAGCAATTGCTCAGATGTAGGTACAGTTGGCCCAATAGACAAAGCACTGGGTTTATCCAAAGTAGGGTGTTGCCAGGCAAGTAAAATGAACAGAGATAAGGTTGAAGGGGGTTGGCTGAAGAAAAAGACATTATTATAGTGATGGGTGCTGGAAAGTAAGAATACACAGTATTATGTAATTATTTTTCCTTTCCCATATTCACCCAATACCCATCCGATAAAGGATTGATATCAAGGGTATATAAAGCACTGGCTGACCTCTACAAAAAGAAAACATCCAATCCCATCAGAAAATGGGCCGAAGAAATGAACAGAAACTTTCTCAAGGAAGAGATACGAATGGCTAAAAGGCACATGAAAAAATGCTCTTCATCACTAATCATCAGGGAGATGCAGATCAAAACAACCATGAGATACCACCTCACACCACAGAGACTTGCTCACATTCAAAAGAACAAAAACAACCGCTGTTGGCCTGGATGTGGGGAGAAAGGAACCCTCCTACACTGCTAGTGGGAATGTCAACTGGTTCAGCCCTTTTGGAAAACAATCTGGTCGATTCTCAAAAAATTAGAAATTGAGCTTCCATTTGACCCAGCAATACCACTCCTGGGAATATATCCTGGAGAAGCAAAAAAAGTATAGTCAAAATGACATCTGCACCTGTATGTTTATCTCAGCACAGTTTACAATAGCCAGAATCTGGAAAAAAACTGAATGCCCAAGAATAGATGACTGGCTAAAAAAAACTTTGGTACATCTACACAATGGAATACTATGCAACTGCTAGAAAGCATGAAGTCATGAAATTTGCATGTAAGTGGATCAACATGGAAAGTATCATGTTGAGTGAAATGAGTCAGAAAGAAAGAGACAGACACAGAAAGATTGCACTCATATGTGGAATATAAAGTAGCAGAGAGGTACAAGCTAGCAATGATGCAACCTCTGGCAGAAAGCCCTCTGGACTTAGTCACTAAAATACAGAAATCTAGAACCTCACAGCCACTACTGTGGCCACACGACCTCATATCTCTTCATTCTCAGCAATGGAAAACAAATTATCAAATGCTTCCTTTCCAGCAGGTCCGACTCTGGGGGGGAAACTCCAAACAATAATAGTGAGTTTTTTTGTTTGTATGTAATCAAAGTAAAGAGAAAGTACAGTGAAATTCATCAACTACACAGGCGGGGTAGAGGGCTGGGGGGCAGGGGGTGTGGGGGGGGAGGTTTACTGTGGTTCTTGGTGGTGGAATATATGCACTGGTGAAGGGATGGGTATTAGAGCATTATGTAACTGAGACTTAAGCCTGAAAGCTTTGTAACTTTCAACATTGTGATTCAATAAAAAAATAAATTAAAAAGAGATTTTAGGGGCCGGAGTGATAGCACAGCGGGTAGGGTGTTTGCCTTGCACACGGCCGACCTGGGTTCGATCCCCGGCATCCCATATGGTCCCCCAAGCACCGCCAGGAGTAATTCCTGAGTGAAAAGCCAGGAGTAACCCCTGTGCATTGCTGGGTGTGACCCAAAAAGCAAAAAAAAAAAAAAAAAAAAAAGAGATTTTATGTGTATTATTCTGTTATCTGTAAATAAATTATATGAAATAAATTGTATAGTTTCTCTCCATAGCAAAAGAAACTCATAAAAAATTATTTTTCCTTTCCCCTATATTTAATGTAAAGTAGAATTTAGAACCAAAACCTTGATTTTATTGATTTTATTCTGTTAAACAATTTTTGACAAAAATGTTTTGTGGCAACACTCTGTATTTCAGATTGCATTACATCAGGAAAGATACATCTGATTACCCACTATTTACTAATTCTTAGATTGGTCTTTATGAAAACAATAAAAACAAGAGCAATACCTTGCCAAGAGACTATTTTGAATATGCAAATTTATTAACATGTCAGGTAAAAATTCAATAATTAAAACACTTAAGATGGGAGACTTCCTGTTTTCTGAGGTTATAGAATTCTGATACCAAAGAGCTGACAAGTCAGAATTTATAATAATTACTTTTGGGAAATGTAAGACTTTGGCATGGTTACAATTGTGGAGAATATGAAGAATTTATGATTATTTTTTCCTCACTCATTATTTTTGAGGGGAGATTGAGTTATATCTGACAATATAAAGGGATTTCTGGCTTTGTTCTCAGGGGTCACTCTTGGCAATTTTCTAGGGATCAAACCGGATATGGGCACATGCAAGATGAGCACCTTAACCACTAGAGTATCTCTCTGGCCCTTCCTCATCCATTCGGACACTCAGAATGAAATTCAGTGACTGAAATACATATCTTTCCACCCAAATGTATCTGTGGACAAAGCTAAGTATAATTTTGCATTACTACTGCATGCTGGTAAATCAACTAGTTCTTGGATAGCATCTTAAAAGCAAGATTAAATATTTGTGGATGCTCCTGCTGTTCTTTGTAAAAAGACTGGGAGGGCAAAGGCCAATAAAAAAATGCATAATTAAAACGTATTTTATAGCATGTCAAGGAACTCACTGGGAAGTACCAATGATTCCTTAAATACAGAAAGTGATGTCAGCATGCACTCGACTCACATGGAGAATGAAAAATAGCTTTATAACATATATTTTCTGTATCTTTTTTGTCTTTGGCAAGTCAATTTAATTTAGTCAATATAGTGTAGAGGTTTGCTGCCTACTTGCAGTAATTCTAAAATATTTTGAGCCCCTACTTTTAGGAAGCAGAAGTATACTTTCTAGTTCTGCAGCCTGATCCTGGCAGACACAGTGCAATTGTCAACTATCATGCCAGAAAGATATCTAGTCTCTTGCCAGGCTGATGCATGAGACATGTCTCCTGTATATGCTAAGCTGAAGGGCATATTCTTGAATTGTCAAGATTACTCATCTACAGTTCAAGTCAATGCCATTCCTGTTCTATATTCAGTATAACATACAGTACTGACATCATCTTCACTCAACCAAGAGGAATAGTTTCTAAAACCAAACTGAATTTGTGAATCATCATGGAGCTTATGAACATTACCAATTCCAAACTTTTATCTGAACATGATCAATGAAAATTTTTATATTCAAATGTAGAAATATAAACGTTGAAGCCCCAGGCAGAATTCTCTATTAGTGAAATTAACTGATAGAATAGATCTCTACATAAAAATTGATGGTTTAACTCTACTTTACTTTTCTCATCTACAGGATCTCTGATTTGTTTCTACACCATCTGGTCAGATTAAGCGCTTAGAATTTTCAACATTAAATTGATATCTAGGACTCTTTTCAAATTAGTTGTTAGTATTAGAGTATCTTGAATAACTTATGGGAATTATTAAGCACAAATAGGCAATTCCTAGTACTTTGAAAGGGAGAGAAACACTGCCTGATTTTTCCCTTTTCCTTTGCTGTACTTATAATTGTCTTTGCTACGGTGCACCAGGGATCATATACTTGGGCAGGCTGTCAGGAATCTAGTGGCCAATCAAGGATGACATTTGGCTCTGTGGGACAGTGTCTGATCAAATTTAAACCTCACCAAGGCAAGATAAGGGCACTACCACTGAGTCATAGTCTCCAGACCCTAGATCGTGCTGCTGTTTCTTAATTAGATTTATGTTTGGCCTTTCTTTAAAACTTTGATCCATGCATGTTATTTCAAAGCATCACGATTGGCTTTACTGCTTTGTCCCAAATTATTCTTTTCTTCTCCAAATTTGTAAGTGCATTTGATTAATTAGCTTATATTCGAGGTAATATAATCCATTTTACTTTTCATCATTTTATGTTTTTACAATCCACTTTTGGTTTTTTCTTTTATCAAATTTCTTACTTTTGTTATCTGAATCAATTTTTTGTTGTTATCTTTCCTCACCCTGGATAGCAATTTAGAAGTTCTTCTGTGCTTTTCAAAGGGGCTGATGATATATAAAATGTAATAACCATTACCCCCACCAAGATATTTTATCTATTGTCCCACAATTTTAAAAATAATAGTGCTTTCCTTTACAACTCAAGCTCCCTTTTCTTTGTTGTGCATTCAGCGCCTTCATGAATTTTGCCAAAATGCTGTAGATTTTCTGATCTAGTGGTCATTTAGTTTTCCTTAATTTATTTTTTTTAGTTTATATTTTACTTAGCATTTTCATTGCTAGTTTCCAGTAACATGAATTTATCTGTTGAGCTAGATAGCAGATATTGGTCTTTTTTTCTTGTTGAGACAAAAAATATTTGTTTTTTAAAACCTATCACTTATATCTGACAGATTTTTTTTTCTAATAACGCAATCTATTAAGTGAAATTAACTCTACCTTTCTTCTTGATACTTTTATTAAGACCTCTCTTCAACTACTGTACATAAGAGGTATATCTTCAATTTTCCCTGATACTTTATCAATGTATACAAAAGTTCCATCAAAACCTATTTTTCTCTAGAGTCCTTGCCAGGGGCCAATGGGTGCAAGCATATGCTTCAGGTCCCCAGATTTGATCTCTAATACTACACAGTAGCCTGCTGACCCATAAAGCAAATTTCAAAAAAATAGTTTTCTCAGCCTTTAGTGTAGAAAGTAAGATTTTCTGATACTAGTTTTTCATCCTTTAAATCTAGAAATCTAAATCACATTCTTGGAATTCAGGAATTTTATTTATTAGGGTTTGCCTAGAAAAGTATTTTTATCATTACCTTATAAATCCTTTCCTCTACTACCCAGCCACCGCCACGCTCCAGGCCACTCTCCGGACACTTGGGCCAAACCTCACGCAAGAGTGAAGCCCCACAGAACCAGGTAAGCAGAATTTTGCAACCTTGGACTATAGGCTCAATGAGACCCAGAAACAAGATCCTCTGCCTCCTCCAATCTCCAGCACCGTAGGGAGGGGGTCAAACCCAGACACTCCACCCTACCCAAGCCAGATAAATACCTCACTGGCCGACCCCCACTACCTCCACTACCCATCCACTGCCATGCTCCAGGCAGCTCTCTAGACCACGTGACACACCATAAGACACTTAATACCCATTTTCCATAATTCCTGCACCATATTTGATAGGGTTCAAATATGGTATAAATCATGGGAACACCTCTAAGGACGATTGGAGGCAGCCCTAAAAGCCTCCATCCCTCTCAAAAGCCCTGCAAGCTACTGAGAGTAAAACCCTGCAAGCTACTGAGAGTACCCCGCCTGCATGACAGAGCCTGGCGAGCTACCCGTGGCATATTCAATATGCCAAAAACAGTAATAACAATGGGCCTCATTCACCTGACACCAAAAGAGCCCCCAACATGGCAGCATTAATAAAGATGAGCAAGGAGAGGCTGAAAAAAATCTCAGGGACAAACTTGTAGGATAACATAGCCTCCCTCAGGTAGCTTAGGTTTATTGGGTTACTCCCGTCACAGTGCTCCCATTCCTCTTTGCTTATTTGTAGCTTCTTTCTTAGTGTTCTGTTGACTTGTAAATATTGTTTTTCTCTTCTCCTTGTGTCCTTTGCATAGTTTATTCAGAGCCATGTCCTTTTTGTATGGACACAGGAAGACTTAGCAAATGCCATGCTTTTGTAACCTTATGTCATTTGACTCTACATGATATTTTCCTCCTGAGCATTTGTTCTCTCAACCTAAGCCTCAGCTGCCCTTACTTCCTAACACCCCCAAAAGCAGGGTCCCGACGAGGGACAAGACAGAACCAGGGCAAGCGGTGAGTTGTGTGCTACCCTGGCATCGAGATGGGCCTGGCCAAAGTGCCTAATGCTTAACTATAAGTTAAGAGCTTGATCATGGACAAATGTTGTCATGATCCAACAGTGATAACTAAATTTGGACCCTGCTAGGGTTAGGAGTGATTAATCTGGCCTGAGTGTTGTAGTCTGAGCCTGTGGCAAGATGTTGCCAGGAGAGGTGCCTTGCAAGCCTCAATGTACCTCTTGCTATGTCCATACAAAAATAACTAGTATTAAAATGTTAATAAGTGTTTGGACTAAGGAAAAGACAAAAGCCTTAAGAGTCAGGAAGAGCTTTGGAATGCCCTGCCCTCAGGAAGGGCTTTCTTATGTTGATTTTGCTACCTGGCTGGGTATAGCCTAGAGGGCAAGGTGGGAGAGACAAGGAGGAGGAGAGACTAGAGAAAGAGATGCTGCAGTAGATCCAGAGAGGGGCCGGAGCTAGGAGTGCGGGAGAAGGGAAAGATGGAAGATTGAATAAACGGTAACTAATCAGCAACCAGCTTGGTCCTCATTCTTCCTTCGCCTGTCCTTGACCACCAGCCGTCCTGATCCAATCCACACACTACAGTTCCAGAGCACCAAATGCGGGTGGTGAGACAGAGCCCCGCGGAGAGCCCGAGAGTGCACACGCCCATCAGCGTGCCTTAGATTTTTACACGAACTAGACTGCCAAAATGAAGAAGAACTAAAATTACTGTCCATACGTTCAAGGCACATACATTGGCATTGAAAGCACCCATCAAGGACCTGATGATGCAAGCACAGAAGATCAAGTACGATGTCATTGGTCTGACCGAAATGAGAAGACATCAATCCCATCATGCCATTTTCGACACTGGAGAATTATTCCTCGGAACATGCAAAAACAGAGGTGTCAGTGGCATTGGTGTCCTTGTCAACACAAACTTGGACATGAGCATTGATTTATTCGACTACCTAACAACCCGAATTGGATGATTACGCATGAATAGATGTGGTTCACTGCCTGCAGTTTCTATCTTCGTCATCTACGCACCAACATTCAACTACGATGAAGAAGAAATTGATAGGTTCTACATGGAACTGGAGAGGTTCTATAAAGAAGACCACACCTTCTACAAAATCATTGTTGGTGATTTTAATGCCAAGACAAGAATGAGAAGGTCACCCGAGGAACTCCACATTGGGGCACATGGCCTAGAATGGAAGGATCGGGGTGAGAGACTGTCTGAGTTCATCATGTCAACCAAGACCATCCATAGTAACTTACAGTTTAAGAAGGCCAAATCTAAATTCCGGACATGGGAGTCTCCTGGTGAACAGTTCCTCAATGAAAGTGACCACATCATATTCAATCAAAGGTTTTGCCTGACTGCTGTCACTATTGTTCCAAAATTCCAAACAAGATGGGACCACCGTCTCCTTCCTCCTAAAGTGGAAAGTTTTACTTTACAGAGTGGGGAGAAAGGTCTGCAAAGATTAAGATTATGAAGGGAACTCCCAGAATGACCACCAACTGGGAGCACTTTGACACTATTGCGGCAACGTGCGATGATGCCATCCTTGACAACATCGACAAGGAATACAATCAACTGGCTCAGCAAGATGGATATGTTGTTCCCAATGTCCTCCTCTCCGAAATACGGCATGCCATTTTGTTGGTAAAGACACATACAGCACCCAGTCCAGACAAGGTCAGACCTGAACACCTGAAGAATCTGCCTCCAGTACTCATTAATACACTAGCCCGGCTCTTCACACACTACCTGTCTGAACACAAGGTTTCATCCCAGTGGAAAACCAGCAGGATCATTCTGTTGTACAAGAAGGGAGACATCCATGACCTCGGCAACTATTGCCCACTCTGCCTGCTGTTTATCATCTACAAGTTGTTCACTCGTGTCATCCTGAATAGAATAGGCAGAACACTAGATGAAGGACAACCATGCGAGCAAGCCTGGTTCCAAAGAGGATTCAGCACGATTGACCATATCCACACAATGACCAAACTCACTGAAGTTTCATGAGAGTTCAAGATGCCGCTCTGTCTAACGTTCATTGACTTAAAGAAGGCCTTCGATTCTGTTGAGACTGAAGCAGTCTCTCATCGAAGCCCTAACCAAACAGGGCATTCAAACTCAGTACATCAAGATCCTCCTCGAGCTCTATTATGGATTCACCACCAGGATCTCACCATTCTACAAGGAAGTGATCATTGATGTAAAGAGAGGGGTTTGGCCGGGTGATACCATTTCACCAAAACTCTTCTCTGCCACCCTCAAGAACGTCATGCGACGACTGAAATGTGAAGGAATGGGAATGAAGATAGACGGTCAGCAACACACCACCTCTGCTTCACTAATGACATCAGTCTCATAACACCAAACATTAGCCAAGCAGCACAAATGCTGGCTGACTTTGACCGCGAGTGTGGAAAAGTCGGACTGCAGCTGAATCTCAACAAGACTATGCTCATGAAAAATGAACTAGTCCCTGATGCTCCATTTGCTCTCTTTTTTTTTTCAGTAATCATTTTCTTTTATTTTTAAATAATTTGTTTATTTTTTAATTAGTGAGTCACAGTGAGGGTACAGTTACAGATTCACACATTTTCGTGCTTGTTTTTCCCTCATACAATGTTCGAGAGCCCATCCCTCCACCAGTGTCCATTCTCCACCACTTATGAACCCAGTATCTCTCCCACCCCCCTATCCCATCCCCCCACCCCACTCCGCCTCTGTGGCAGAGCATTCCAATTTGTTCTCTCTCTCTCTCTCTCTCCTTTTGGATGTTGTGGTTTGCAATAGGGGTATTGAGTGGCCATCATGTTTAGTCACTAGTCTACTTTCAACACGCATCTCCCTCCCTGCTCGGGATTTCCAATCACATTTTGCTTGGTGTTCCCTTCTCTATCTGGGATGACTTTCCCCCAGTGTATGCGGCTAGCTTCCAAGCCATGGAGCAAACCTCCTGGTATTATATACTACTATTCTTGGGTATTAGTTTCTACTATGCCATTTTATATTCCACAGATGAGTGCAATCTTTCTATGTCTGTTCCTCTCTTTCTGGCTCATTTCACTTAGCATGATACTTTCCATGTCGATCCACTTATATGCAAAGCTCATGACTTCATTTTTTCTAACAGCTACATAGTATTCCATTGCATAAATGTACCAAAGTTTCTTTAACCAGTCATCTGTTCTCGGGCACTCGGGTTTTTTCCAGATTATGACTATTGTAAACAGTGCCATGATGAACATATAAGTGCAGATGTCATTTCAACTGTACTTTTTTTGCCTCTCCAGGATATATTCCCAGAAGTGGTATTGCTGGGTCAAATGGAAGCTCAATTTCTAATTTTTTTGAGAAGCATCCATATTGTTTTCCAAAGGGGCTGGACCAGTTGGCATTCCCACCAGCAGTGTAGGAGGGTTCCTTTCTCTCCACATCCTCTCCAAAAGTGGTTGCTTTTGTTCTTTGGGATGTGTGCCATTCTCTGTGGTGTGAGGTGGTATCTCATAGTTGTTTTGACCTGCATCTCCCTGATGATTAGTGATGCAGAGCATTTTTTCATGTACCTTTTAGCCATTCGTATCTCTTTCTTGGAAAAGTTTCTGTTCATTTCTTTGGCCCATTTTCTGATGGGGTTGGATGTTTTCTTCTTGTAGAGTTCAGCCAGTGCTTTATATACCCTTGATATCAACCCCTTATCAGATGGGTATTGGGTGAATATCCTTTCCCATTCTGTAGACTGTCTATGTATTCTGGTCACTGTATCTTTTGTGGACATGCAATAATTTTGAAATTCATTCTGAAAGCGATTTCAGCTTCTCTTCAATATAGTACTGGAAGTACTAGAAATAGCCATTAGGCAAGAAAAAGATATTAAGGGCATTCAGACAGGAAAGGAAGAAATCAAACTTTCACTATTTGCAGATGATATGACACTATATCTAGAGAAGCCTAAAATCTCTAGTAAGAAACTCTTAGAAACAATTGACCTGTATAGTAAGGTCTCAGGCTACAATACCCAAAAAACTATGGCTTTCCTATATGCAAACAATGAAACAGAGGAAAGGGACATGAAAAAAGAAATCCCGTTCACAATTTTGCCCCAGAAAATCAAATACCTTGGAATCAGCTTAACTAAAGAAGTAAAGGAACTCTACAAAGAAAACTATAAAACACTACTCCATGAAATAAAAGAGGACATGAGGAAATGGAAACATAGCCCCTGCTCATGGATAGGGAGAATCAACATTGTCCAAATGGCAATACTCCCCAAAGCATTATACAGATTCAAGACGATCCCTATAAGGATACCCATGACATACTTCAAAGAAATGGATCAAGCAATCTGGAAATTCATATGGAACAACAAACGCCCACGGATAGCTAAAACAATTCTGGGGAAAAAGATGATTGGAGTTATCACCCTCCCCAACCTTAAACTTTACTACAAAGTGGTAACAATTAAAACAGCATGGTACTGGAACAAAGGCAGAGCCGCAGACCAATGGAACAGAGTGGAATATCCCAACACACAACCCCAAATGTATGATCATCTAATCTTTGATAAGGGGGCAAGAAAAGTGAAGTGGGGCAAGGAAAGCCTCTTCAACAAATGGTGCTGGTATAACTGGACAACCACATGCAAAAGAATGGGCTTAGACCTTGACTTGACACCATGCACAAAAATCAGACCAAAATGGATTAAAGACCTCAACATCAGACCACAATCCATAAGGTACAACGAAGACAAGGTCGGCAAAACCCTTCACAATATTGAAGCCAAAGGTATCTTCAAAGATGACATGGAACTAAGCAATCAAGTAAAAACAGAGATAAACAAATGGGACTACATTAAAACTAAGAAGTTTCTGCACCACAAAAGACACAGGGACCAGAGTACAAAGGCAATCTACAAAGTGGGAAAGGATATTCACCACTAACAAAGAAAACTATAGACCAATATCCCTGATGAACACCGATGCGAAGATCCTCAACAAAATACTAGCAAATAGAATCCAACAACTCATCAAAAAGATCATACACCATGACCAAGTGGGATTCATCCCGGGGATGCAAGGATGGTTTAACATTCAGAAATCAATCAACATAATCCATCATATCAACAAAAGTAAAGATAAAAACCATATGATCATATCAATAGATGCAGAGAAAGCATTTGACAAGATCCAGCACCCGTTTATGATGAAAACTCTTGCCAAAATGGGTATAGAAGGGACTTTCCTCAAGATAGTCAAAGCCATCTACCACGAACCTACAGCAAGCATTATCATCAATGGGGAAAAACTAAGGGCCTTTCCTCTAAGATCAGGGACAAGACAAGGATGCCCACTCTCACCACGTCTCTTCCATTTGCTCTCAATGGAAAAAACATCTCCGAATGCAGCAGCTATGTGTATCTGGGTTGAGAACTCAACATGCAGAAAGACTTGGCGCCAGAACTCTGTGGGAGGGAGAGAGCAGTGTGGAACGCCTTCAAGAGTGTCGAAGAAGTGTTTTTAAGAGGACCTCCGACTCTGGGCACATCTTTTCAATTCCACTATTCTTTCTGCACTAACGTACGTCTCGGAGACCTGGGCCCTATGCAAACAGGATGAGAACGCTATTCAGGTATCCCAAAGAGGAATTGAAAGAGCTATGCTAGGAGTATCACATCTCACTGAAGTGAGAGAAGGAATCTGGAGTTCTGACCTTTGTCAATGGTCAAGAATCAGGGACGCTGTCTCGTTTGCCAAGACATCAAAAATCAGATGGACTGGACATGTAATGTGATTCAGAGATGATCAATGGACTAGAGCTGTTACTGACTGGATTCTATGGGACTTCAAAAGACCACGTGGCCGCCCACCAATGAGATGGTCAGACTCCTTTGTCGAAACCCTGAATGAATGGTTTGAGGCTTTTCCTGTTCCTGGAGCGAGCAGATATCACTGGGCTACACTAGCATGCAACAGGGACAAATAGAGACATTACTGGTGCCTGCTCTAGCAAATCGAAGATCAACGTGATGACAAGTGATACAAGTAACAGTAATACATGCTTTCAATATATAACATTGAATTTTTTCATACTTTTTTTAGCAATGGGGGGCTTTCTTCTAGAAAAGATTTTATTTTTCTCCCCAACCCCCATCTATATCTTTTCCAATATTTGGAATTCTATTATTCACAAAATATGTTCATTGAACTTATTTTCAACTTCTATATATTTCATTCCAAATCTTTGTGTTTTTATCCTTCCGAATAAGGTTATCTTTCATTTGTCTTCCAGAAATTTTAGAAGTAGGTAATATCCTCTTTAGAAAATCTATTAATTGTTATTTTGAAAATATAGGTTGTGTTTTAATATCCAGAAATATCTTTCCTGTAATCTCACTACATATCCTGAGAGTTCTTATTCATTTTGTATCACTATCACTGCCATCCCATTGCTCATTGATTTGCTCGAGTGAGCACCAGTAACATCTCTATTGTGAGACTTGTTACTGTTTTTGGCATATCGAATACCTCACGGGTAGCTTGCCAGGTTGAGAGGGGTAGAGGAATAGAACCTGGGTCTGCCGTGTGCAAGGCAAATGCCCTACCCACTGGAGCTATCGCTCCCGCCTATTTTGTATAAAATATTTTTTTTGTTTGTTTTTTGGAACACAGCTGTTGGTACTCAGAACTTACTCCTGATTCTGAACTTAGGGATTACTCCTGGTGGGGTTGGGGAACCATATGTAGTACTGGCAATCCAACCTGTGTTGGCTCATGTAAGGCAAACACCCTACCTGTGGTAATATGGCTCTAGCGCAAATGAAGTCTTGTTTTTAAGTCATCCCTTAGCTCTTGTCCCATGCTTGAGCACAGATTTTCTCTATCAGATCACTGTAACTTCTACATAAATATTTCTAAATGCAGCCATATCTTGCATTTGCTGTTGCTAACACCCTAGCTCAATTCATCATTTTGTCTCCCTTGGGTCTGGACTGGTCTCTACAGAAGCCAGAAAGAATCTTTCAAATTTGAATTTAGAGCATGATACTCTGCTTTTCTTTTCCCTTCAAAAATTTTTCGTTCTACACAGAATGAAACACCAGCAGAACTTTAGGACATCTGACCTGGGCTATGTCCCCTTTCTATTACTCTGACTTAAGCCTGTGCTGCAAACAGTGATATGTTCTTGCTTATCTGAAGGGCACTAGAAATACTCCTGTCCTAGAGTCTTTGTGCATGATACTTTATTGTAATGGAAAACATGTTGACTAACACCCATTCATTATTTAAAATTATCAACTCAAGAAGACTTGCCCTGATATCCCATCTGAAAGTATAATTCATTTTTGCTTCACTTACTCTGCCCAACATTATATATTACTTTTTATTACTTTATGTATTCTATTTTCATTTTACCATTTTTAGATAAACTGAATACTCATTATGCTTATTATTTATTTATTGCATATATATCCTGCTAGAATATAAAGTGCTGAGTCAGAGATATTTGTTTTATTTACTGATGTGTTTCAAAGGCTACAACAATGCCTGGAAGTACTTCACAGCTACAAACGTTTCTTTTTTTTTTGCTTTTTGGGTCACACCCAGAGATGCTCAGGGGTTACTCCTGGTTCTGCACTCAGGAATTACTCCTGGCAGTGCTTGGGGGACCATATGGGATGCCGGGGATCGAACCCGGGTCGGCCGCGTGCAAGGCAAACGCCCTACCCGCTGTGCTATCGCTCCGGCCCCTACAAACGTTTCTTGACTGAACACCGAATAATTTTTTTTAGCTTTTCTTTGCCCATGTCTTTTTTGTTTGTTTTTGTTTCTTTTGGCGTCCCTTGGTTTTGCTGCTTCTCCTTTGTGCTGTTTATTTCCTCACATTATCTGGCAATCCTGAAATATCCGTTTGTATTTATAAATGAAGACAGCTGGTGGCACACCCGAGAAAGGACAAAGGTTGGTTTCCCTTAATGGGGCGACTGGCTGCAAGCAAGCTTTCTGGGAGGTGCTTGGAAATGGAACAGACTGTTCATACTTTTACCACACCCAACCTCCCCCCCAAATCAGCCCCCTGACCAAGATAAAATGGCTCACCTCCATGAAATAATTAATCTTTAAACTGCAATTCTCTGACTTTCACTTAAGGAAAAAGCCAGGAACTCTATTTATTATAGAAGAAAACAGAAAGAAAAGATGGTGGAGACAGACAGGGCTAACATGCCTGTTCTAAAGATAATCACTTCAGCTAATCATTTCTGTGAATACACACACACAAACACACACACAGAGTGTTCTGTCAGTATGGTACCTCAAAGACCTAGTATGAGGGACTGTTCTTCTCTCCAATTTAGGCTTTGAGGCATGGTGAGATGAGTACCCAGCAGTCTAGTTTATTCCTCAGTATTATCCCTCCACTTTTCAAGCTTTCAGAAATCCTCTACTGAGTTGCCTCATTATTAATTCTCCCAGCCTCCCTTACCTTCTTCTATGCATGTAATAACTATTCTCTTTTATATGCTTTAACTAGCATCTTAATGCAATTTAGTGAGGGCATGAATAAAGGAATGTTTAGTCTTCTCTCTTGAGCCAGAGCCAAAATAATCTCTAAGGAAATGATAGTGTTTATTAGGAAGAGTAGAAAACATCTATCTGATGTAAAATGTTTAAGTTTTATCTTAGTTTATTTTCTTTTTAAAAATCCAAATGAATTTGCACAAGTATATTGACTTTTCATTGAATACTTTTAAATGTTCAAGAAGAAATTTTCCTTGTACATGCTAGAGAATTAATCCATTGATTGTGAAGTCATTTTTACATAATAGTTCTCATTCACACCATCTTTAAAATAATGGATGAAAAATTGCTGAGGATTAATAAAGGCATTAGGATAATTCTACCATTATGTACAAAATGAATGTATGACATGTACATCAAATTCTCACATATCTGACATACATATCATACCAATTATCTATAAAAGTATACTAACCTTTTACTTTAGTATAATCTTTGCAAGTAACATCCAAAAGGCAATAAGAAAAATTGATTTTTATAATGAGCTGCCATTTAAAATTACGTTGCATTTTATCTTGATAATAATCATAAAATTATAAACTGTTTTTAATAGGTAGAAAATCTTTTGGGCCACCAAATTTTTAAATATATTTTTTAAAATCCCCGGGTTATAACTAACAACAACTGATGTTTTCAAATCCTTGATTCAAATGATGTCAGGAATTTAATTAAATCCACAGCAGAATAAATTTCTTAAGATGAAAAATTTCTTATAGATTTAATGCATTCTAGTAGTTCAACTGTTCCTTGTTTCCCCATGTCAATTGTAAAATAGAATAAACATGAACTGGATTACATTACAACAAAAGTGATACAAGAGTCTATGATGTTATACATGAGCAGTTACTGCAGGCTCCTTCTCTCTTGGAAAAGCTTTGGTTTTTACCAAAGAGAGAAATGCTGCTCTTGAAAGACAATAGGATGCTCTCCAAGTGATAATTTACAATTTTGCTTCAAAGCATTTATCTAAATTATACTTACCTTAAAGCCAATGAAATAGCAGTGCTCATCAACACAGTTAGCTGTAGCCAGTAGATGACTGCATGTGTGGTTTAAGTTGAAGATTATGTCAAGACTATCTTTCAGTGCTTTGGTGCTTAGAATCCGCAAAATCTGACATAATCTGTGAGCCTTTCTGGGAAAGTCAAGTACATATTGAAGATGTTCTGAGAGAAACAATGGAGCTTAGTTTTACTTGGGAAAAATATTTTTAATTCATTTTTAGGTCATACTTGGTAGTGCTCAGGGCTTATTCCTAGTTCTGTGCTCAGGGATCACTTCTGATGGGGACCAGAAAATAATAAGGTGTGTGGGGATAAAGCCAGGTCAACCACATGCAAGGCAAGCACCTAACTGGTAATAATATCTCTCAGTCCCCAGAGGAGGGTGGGGTAGGACAGAATTCTGTCCCCTGATGATTGGCTTTAAAATCTTCAGCTAAAATCAATTTTCTGTTAAAGGGTCTTAAGAGTTAAAATAATCATTCAAAATCTCTTGAGAAAATAAAGACAACTTATTTTAACATCAGTAAAATATAAGAAGTCAAGGAAAAATACCCACTCAGGTCATAGGCTATATAGAATCCAGGATAAATTTGAGAAGCAAACACTTCCTAATCTCTATTTCAATAGCGACTTTTGTGCTTTTGCCTTAGCAGTTGCTGGAGCTCAGGTTCTTATCCTCAAGGCTGAAAGCAAAGGACTGGAGAGCCAATGGACAAATTCAGAAGAGACTTCATTTAAGGCAAGAGAAAGGAAGAGAAAAGAATGCAGGAAAGCTCCTAGATTGTAGGAAGGGTCTGCTAAAGAAGGGTTCCAGAGAAAGTCAGAAACCTTTCCCCTTTTGTACTATTTTTTTAAAGGGAGGAAGGGATGAGCAATTTTGTATTGTGTTCTGAGAATGTGAACCATTAAAACCGGGGAGAGGATGCTGAGATGACCATCTTCTGGTCCTCTATCCTATAGTGTTTATGCTGTTCAGGTTATCAGCCGTCACCTAGGCCCCCCTGTGCCATTCTATACTGATACCTCTTTGGGCCATATTCTTAATCTCACCCTGTCTGTTCCCTTTTTGTCAGTTTCTGTCTCTTTCCTATCACTTCCTAGGTAGAGCGTCTCACGCTCCGCCTCCAGTCCGCTATGCTTCCCCGTCTCTTTTTAGCCATCTTAAAATTACTATAAATCACAGCCTCCTCATTAGGCTAGAGAACATTGTGACTTCTTTTCTTTTCTTTTCTTTTCTTTTCTTTTCTTTTCTTTTCTTTTCTTTTCTTTTCCTTTCTTTTCTTTGCTTTTCTTTGCTTTTCTTTGCTTTTCTTTTCTCTTCTCTTCTCTTCTTTTCTCTTCTTTTCTTTCCTTCTCTTTTCTTTCCTTTTCTTTTCTTTTTTGTTTGTTTCTAATTCCAAATCCACATTGTGGTTGTTCAACTTGTCAAGTTAGAATATTCACTCAAGCCCCAAGTCATAGGCATGTTCTGTATGGACCAATCCTGAAGCAGATATTTATCTTGGCCCAATACCTATGGCAAAGGGTCAAGTGAACACACAGGGCATTGCAAGTGGGGCAGGCGGTAATGAGGCAACAGGAGATAAAAATTTCCAATACACTTTCTTCATCTCATTTTCTCATCTGCATAAAATACAGACACTGCTTCACAAACTACCCTTGGAATTGAGATATTTTTTTACTTAACTAAACTTGGAATGGCATATAGCCTTTCAGTGATTTTCAGCAAATGCCATTACCTAAATTCATTTGATATTGGTAGCATCACTAATGCTGATGGCTTCACATTTGATTTTTATTGCAATATTACCACCTAATTAGCTCCAGAGTCAACACAACTATCACCTGAAATTTTGGAACATCTAAGTAAAACCAAATTACTTATTTTGGTTTTATTTTTCAAAATTTTTTTAGTGAAGCAAGGCCATGTTTATTGAACAAAATTTGCTCTACTATTATTCCTGTTGCATCTCCATTATCCTGAGGTCAGTAGCCTGCAGAAACCAATGTTTTTTTTAAGACAAAAGACGTGATTCATAATTTCATTCTGATAAAAATCACTCCATAGGAATTCCATTGTTTGCTGCAGGAGCGTAACTTAGGATATAATATTAACTTATAGGATCCTAATAAGTTAGGATGGGTAGCTAAGAAGTCAGGGGACTGGAGAAGCTACAATCTAATCCTAAAGAAAAGGAGAAAGACAATGAGAGCAATAAAATTCAGAAGCTCTCTTGTTTCCTCGTGATACAAGCTTAGAAGATTCTACTTTTGTTTGCTTGGTTTGATTTTATTGGCGGTGGGGAGCACACCTTACTGTGATCAGGGCTAACTCCTGTCTCTGTGCTCAAGCATCGCTTCTGACAGAGCTCAAAATGACTCTACATGAAGCTGAGAATCAATCCAGCGTCTTTATGGACAAGATAAGGGCCTTGTCCCTGTACTATCTCTCTGGTCTCTAAAAAGACTATTATCTTTCCTCATTTCAAACATTTTGAGATCTCCACCATGGATAAAATTCTTGAATGATTGTTATCACATTTGCATTACCTCAGAGGGGAAAAATTAGCCTAGTCTAGTAGTTTTCTTACAGCATCTTAAAGAAACAGATACCCGGTAAAAGGTCACTGTTTAAAGACCAATCCAGAAATCTTCGCTTCCTTTGCTGTGGGTTCTTCTTATTTAGAAAAGAATCCTCATGTATAATTAGAGGCAGGAATTCTATCTTGAATTCACCATTAAGTAAGAAGAATTTCAGAGAAACAGCCATCTAATGTCAACTTGTATTGAAAGTGTTTCTTATCAGCTTCTCCGTTTCTAAGCTTATCAAATATTGAAGTTCTTGGAGCAAAAACCAGCCCTTCAGAACCTGAAACATTTATTGGGAACTACACTCAGAATATAAAGAGCCAGGACAGGAAAAGAAAAACAAGTCAATACAGCCACGATGTTCTGTTTCTCCCAGAATGTGTGTTCTGAAAGAGAATTACTGAAAAGCAGTCAAATGGAGTTCTGCCTAGCAGTGTCTTTTGTTCTGCCCTTCAAACTGTCTCTAGCCCTGTGTAAACGGTAGCAAGTGTTGAATTACCACCCAAGGTGGGAAATCACCATCAGAACTAAAGGGTAGGTTTGCATGCACCATTTGCCCCTGGAGAACTGTGACTTTTGCCTGACCTCTTGATCTGTTTATCTTAATGGAATCATAAGTAATAGCTGAACTGCTTGCTTCAATCTGCTGTTCAGGTACCAAATAGGATCATACATCTGAGACTACTTGCGAAGTTAAGAATTGCCATGTGATATCAGATTGGAATGAAGGCAAGGTACTTTTGCTCAGAAATCAAAAAAAAAAAAAAAGAAAAAGTATTGCTTCTGTATTGCTTCTGCTTTTAGCCACTGAAAAGAGGCCTAAGTCATTTTCTTTTCATAGATTTAAACCATTTGGGGGCTGGGGGTGCTTTTCCTGCCGCCAGGTCTCCTGGACTTCTGCAAACACCATCTCCACACTCCTGAGTATTCTGTTGACATTCCTTCAAGGCCTTTTCCACTGCTTACTGCATGTCAGTCCCAAAGCCAATCCCACATGAGTTTGTTTCATTAGAGCATCACCCTTCTCTAGGCTGCCAAAATTTGTTCTGATTACCCATTGTGGTATTAATAATTTACTTCAATATGGGTTGCTTAGAATAACAAACAATTTTGCTCACAATGGGGCCTTGAAGACATGGTTCTCTTTTTAAAATTATTATTGTTTTCAGTCACTGTGAAATTACAAAGTTAATTGTGATTGGGTTTCAGGCATACAATATTTCAACACCAATCCCTTCTCCCATGCCCACTGCCATCCATCAATGCACCCCACAATTCCATTTGCTTCCCTCCCAACAGTCTGCCTCTGTGAGAGTGGTGCTTTTTTTTTTCTTTTCTTTTCTTTCTTTCTTTTTTTTTCCAGTTTTTACACTATGGCTTGTAGTATTGGTAGGGTTTCATGCACAATGCTTTACCACCTTTCAGCAGCCTGTCTTCCTCTGAGTTGAACACTTCTCTCCACTGTAGTTATAGCCCCCCTCCCCTTTCTATCACCCAGTGCCATGTGTGTATTCTCCAAATGACATGTTTCCTAATGAAGACCAGTTTTCATGTTCTTTGTTTCCATTGTCTATGGACATTTGTTATTCCACTGTTATCTTTCTTTATATCCCACTTGAGAGAGATCATTCTGTGTCAACTCTCCCTCTGAACAATTTCTCTCCGCAGGATGCTCCCCTGGTCCTTCCACATCCACAGCATCCTTTGGGGCTGCTTAACTGAAACATGGAGGAATCACTTTGAAGAAGAGAAGTTGGTAGTGGCCACCAGCTCGTCTTGGAGTGTGGCCACAATCATGTCCATCTTGCTGCAGTTGGCTAGACCCTTCTTCATGGTCCAGGAGTTGGATAAGAATGTGAGCATTCAGGAAATAGGGGTGGAGGGTGGGGAGTTGTTGGTTTCTGATGGCTTGGATCTGGAAATTGTCATAGTGTTCTTTCCACTTATTTTGTTGACTTTGTAGGGTTTCCTAGAGTAGTTACATACATTAATTATAATTGTGAAAATTCTTGGCCTGGAGTGGTAGCACAGTGGGTAAGGAGTTTGCCTTGCACACAGCTGACCCGGGTTCGTTTCCTCCATCCCTCTCGGAGAGCCCGGCAAGCTACTGAGAGTGTCCCGCTTGCACGACAGAGCCTGGCAAATAACCATGGCATATTCGATATGCCAAAAACAGTAACAAGTTTCACAATGGAGATGTTATTGGTGCCTGCTCAAACAAATCAATGAACAACGAGACGACAGTGCTATAGTGCTATGGTGCTACAGTGAAAATTCTTAGTTTATTCCTGGCTTTAATATTTCAAATAACTCTTAGTGATAGAAGAAGGATTATCATGTATACTTAAAGTTAAAAAGCATCCATATATTACATTTCCTTTTTTTAACCTTCACATTAGACCAGTAATGTTTCAAATGTGTAACAAGATTTAGGATGGCACATATCAAACAAATGTGTGAATACCCAATCATCATGCTTATGAACAGAAAAAGGATCCTATTTTCATTTTCTTAAGACACCTTTTTTTTTTGTATTTTCCCCTTACTTAGGCACTATGGTTTATAATATTATTAATATTAACTTCTAAAACTAAAGTGTTTATAATATTATTAATATTAACTTCTAAAAATAAACTATTGCCATGCCACACTCACCCCTAAAGTACCAGCATCCCTTCACCACTTCCTCTGGGTTCCCTCACTCAAACCCTCCCCACTTAGTAAACGCAGTGCTATAGACAGACTTTCAGGGTCTGTTACCTTTGGATATCATTTATTTCCTAATTATGTTTCTTAATAGCCTGTATGTGAGTGGGATCATTTGCTATTTGTCCTTCTCTCATTGACTCGTTTTGCTCAGCATGATACCCTCCAGTTTCTATAAAGTTGTAGTGAATGGCAGGATATCATATTTTCTTATAGCTGAGTATAATTTCATTGTGTTTATATCCCACACAGCTTCTTTATCTAATCACCTATCCTTGGGCACTTTGGTTGTTCCCAGATCTTGTCTTTTGTAAATGGTGCTACAGTAAACATAGGCTCCTATAAAATTCTTGCCTAATTTCTGTGGCAAGAGCAATTCTATGCTGAATAACAGTGATGAGACTGGATATCTTAGTCTTGTGCCTGACTTGGAAAGGGTATCAAATTCTTACTGTTGAGTTTATTTACATTTAACTTTATCTTATGTGTCTGTCTTTTTCACACTAAAAGTTTCTTAAGTCAAGAGATATTTCTTATTTGTTATTATTTCCTCCAAATCAACTATAGTAACTGTCAGTTGATACTTAGAAATAATTATTAAATGAATTTAATAAATTATAGGAATTTAATTTGCCTTGCACAGGGCTAATATTCTTTTTTTTTTTTTTTTTTTTTTTTTTTGCTTTTTGGGTCACACCTGGCGATGCACAGGGGTTACTCCTGGCTCTGCACTCAGGAATTACCCCTGGCAGTGCTCAGGGGACCATATGGGATGCTGGGATTCGAACCCGGGTTGGCCGCGTGCAAGGCAAACGCCCTACCCGCTGTGCTATCACTCCAGCCCCAGGGCTAATATTCTTTAATATTAATTAAATAACTAAATATTGAGGCTTTCTTAATTCCACTTATGTGAAAAACATTCCTATTGTGATCAGCACAGTTTTGATATATAATATTTGGTAGGATAAACAGTAGTATTTTTCCTCTTCTTTTGCTATGTACATTAAATGATTATAGTTAATGCATCAGCAATCACAATTCTACAGATGGGCACATAGCCATTCCTTAAGATTCTAAATACAAAGAGTCAAAGCAGTATATTTGCAGTTTATTACACACACACACACACACACACACACACACACACACACACTCATGACCTAAAATGGCAGAGTTTTGTAATAGCCCTCCTTTTCATATAGTTTTTTATGTTATTGATTCACTGTGTGATATAGTTAAAAGCTTTGACGTTTGAGTTACAATCACACAATGATCAAACACCCATCCCTCCACCAGTGCACATTCCCCACCACCAATATCCCCAGTATGCTCCCACCTTTCCCACCCTCCCCCTGCCTCCATAGCAGACAATATTCCCCATATTCTCTCTCTACTTTTGGGCATTATGGTTTGCAATGCAGATCACAGTATCACTGTCACTGTCATCCTGTTGCTTATCAATTTGCTCAAGTGGGCACCAGTAATGTCTCCATTGTGAGATTTGTTATTGGTTTTGGCATATCGAATACACCACAGGTAGCTTGCCAGGATCTGCCTTGCAGGCAAAATACTCTCAGTAGCTTGCCGGGCTCTCTGAGAGGGGCAGAGGAATCAAACCCGGGTCAGCCGCGTGCAAGGCAAACTTCCTACCCACTGTGCTATCGTTCCAGCCCGCAATGCAGACATTGAGAGGTTATCATGTTTGGTCCTTTATCTACTTCTGACACACAACTCCCATCCTGATTGATTCCTCCAACCATCATTTTCTTAGTGATCCCTTCTCTATTCCAGCTGCCTTCTCCCCCGCACACTCATGAGGCAGGCTTCCAACTATGGAGCAATCTTCCTGACCCTTATATCTACTGTCCTTGGGTGTCAGTCTCGTGTTATGTTATATTATATTATATTCCACAAATGAGTGCAGTCCTTCTATGTCTGTCCCTCTCTTTCTAACTCATTTCACTTTACATGATACTCTCCATGACCATCCACTTATATGCAAATGTCATGACTTCATCTCTTCTAATAGCCGCATAGTATTCCATTGTGTAGATCTATGAAAATTTCTTTAACCAGTCGTCTGTTCTTGAGCACTTGGGTTGTTTCTAGATTTTGGCTTTTGTGAACAGTGCTGCAATGAACATATAAATAGAGATGTCACTTTTACTGTGCTTTTTGCATCCTTGGGATATATTCCCAGAAATGGTATTGCAGGGTCGTTTGGGAGCTCTAGTTTTTGAAGGACTGTCCATTAAGCCCACCTCAATTAATACTTCATCAAAAGCAGAATAGTAAGAGTGAGTGTGAAGATCTAAACCACGCAGGTTACAATGGTAAAGCAACGCAGAAGGCCACCAAACTTACTTATTGAAGAGGCTAGCCCAGAAGACCCCAACAGTAATGAAGTGCTAGACAACCATTCTGACAAGGAATTCAGAAAGGAGCTACTGAGGATAAATAGGGAGCTAAAAGAAGCAATGGAAAGCACCGTCAATAAAATGTGACAGGAGTTGAAAGTAGAAATGCGGAAAATGCAAACAATATTACAAACAGAAATGTCAGATCTGAAAAACCTGGCAGGCGAATTGAAAATCTCAGTGGATAGCCTCAGCAGCAGAGTAACAGCTGCTGAGGACAGAATCAGTGAGCTCGAAGATGAAGTCCAGAGACTCTCCAGACAAGAGAAGAAAATGGAAAAGAGACTCACAATCCAGGATGAAGCCAAGAAGAGTAACATAAGAGTTATTGGAGTCCCCGAGGGATAGGAAGAAAACCTTGATGAAGAAGAAACCATCAAAGACATCACTGCTATGATATTCCCAGAGCTGAAAAAACCATGCAACCACATTCAGGAGACCTGAAGGGTACCAGCTAGAAGAAATCCTTTTCTTATAGTTAATGTGACTCATAGATTGTCAGTAGCCCCTAATAATTACTACTGGAAAGGTGTTCTTTAATATTTCATTCTACTACTGCTTATCCTACCAAATACTAAGATTTTGACTTTAGTATGTACATAAAATTCTACATGGTTTTATGTAAATCCTAATAAAACTTTTCAAAAAAGATCATTTGATTTATAAAACTTAGAGCTACTTTTATGCTTTTTAATCAGAATAAACATTAATGGCTAACTAATGTTATTTGGAGAAATTAGAGCCCCTACACATATCTGTATTTTATATCAAAAACATCTAATAAATTAACATTCCCAGAGTTAAAATGGGTTTTGGAAACACCACATGAGCACTAAATAAGATAACATATATGAAAGACATGTATTACAGCATAATACAGAACTTGCTTTGCTATAGCTATTCAATAAGTACTTAAATTATAGTTATTTAAGTGGCCTCTGATTGAAAACAAATATTTTATATATCCCAAGTAAAACAGCCATTTTTAATTATAATTCTAGTAATTCAGGAAAGCAACCATATATATTAAATACCGTTGTAGTATCAAATAAGTAGGCCAAAAAATACACTGGATTTAGAGTGAGAAAACCTAAATTTAACCCCAGTTACATTACTTAGGGATATTCAACACTGGAAACTTCAGATGTTTGTATAGTCATTTTCTTATAAGAAAGTGAATGATAATACTTGTCATATGTAGCTTGTTATAAACGCATATTAAAAGATATAAGGGTAAATCTACTTTGTATCAGTATAATCTTATCTTGCAAGTACTCTAAAATAAGAGGATTTCAAATGTGACATGCAAACTCATGTAATAGTATAGGATATTTCTGCAAAAAATATAGAAATTAATTTATTCTTGTAGCTTTCCAGAAGACTCCATGGCTTTTCATATGCTCTATTGTAAAGGCAATAAATTGTATGAGTCATAGGATCCAGATGAGTTTTACACTGAATAGAGTTATAGTTTAGGGTTAGTACAGTTTACATCAAAAAAGTACACCGAACCAAACAGCTCAATAATAGCAAGTAGAGAGAATTCTAACAATGATTTTGAAACCATTCAGTGACTCACTGGGAAATTCTAAAGTCTTGGAAAACTTTTTTATATATTTCAACATAACAGATCAATTAGTTAAGGTGTAAACTATAAATCAGCCTTTGTGTGGTTCATACAAATAGTCTTTTAAAAGATGCTATGCATCACCTAATTGATCATAAAATGACTTTCAGAAAAACATGTGAAGGTTTTAAACATAAAAGGCTAATCACACGGCAAGATACCTTCGCAATAATTGGACTTTTATTTTTGCAATAAAATGCTGAACTATGAAAAGTGGTCTCCTGGTAACAGTAATACTAAGTAAATAAAACAAAATTCAGATTGCTCTAATCAACAACCATTCAGCTTCCAAAGAGGGGTTGAAATCACTTGGATGCTTGTTTGTTTCATTTCCATCACCATACAAATGGAGTGGGGGAAAGAAATTGGCTTTCTAAATGCAGAATAATTTTTTTCAAAATTTACAGGAGTTTGGAACATCAATGTTCCTCAGCAATCAGGGTCTTTCCTGGTCACTGTAAGCATCCTAAATGAGATTATCTCTATTCAGTGAGTACAGAAGGTGATTGTTATATAGTGTAAGACTAAGGCCAAGCTCATTCTTACTCACTGACATCTCAAACTCTACACTTTAGAAATAATCTTTGTTTTACTTTGAGGTTTTTGTGTAACTTGATGCATGCTTTATAAGCCTTTATTGTTACAAATGTTAAAAATCTCTCATTCTTATATATGCTAACATCCTAAGTATAAAATCTTCAACTAAACATAATGTTGGGTCTTAAGATCTTTGCTGGGCAAAAGAAGCAGTTGCTTATAAGATATAATAATTATTAATAAATAACTATCTTATAGTTAATACTGCTGTAATATGATGGGCCAGTATTCTATAACACAAAAAATTTTGCTACTGGAATCATAAAAAAATTAGGACAACAGATAGAATTTTTCTACTATATGTATGTATATATGTACAGTATATATAATTGTATTAGATATATAATATATATATACAAAATTCCTTGATGCCCATAATCAGTCTTCTACTGTCAACCCCTGGCAATCAAAAAATATTAATAAATATTAGTGGGAATATTCAGAAATATGTTTTCTTAATTTTTTCATACTTATTGCTATTGACATGTACAGATAAACAACAATTTATTTTCTAGTAAAACATTTATTATTCCTTGTATATAATTACATTCGTTCCACAAAACTCTTCACATTATATAGGAAGTACACCATTTGTTCATATTTGAATACATGCTCTACTATGGGCATAACAAATCCTGTGCTTCTTCTCCAAAAATTTCACTCCTTCTCAACCTTAGAAGACCCTTGATTTGTTTCATTAGCCAACACTACTTTTTCTAGTTACCAGCTTAGAAAACATGATGTCCTTAAGAGTAAGTACCAATATACGGCCAATCATAATAACTCCCTTGACTGACTAGTTTAGAAAGAGGACAGTTTAGATCAACAGAATATCATATGAAAGTCCACTTGGTACCTTCTCAACAATTTAGAAAGGACACACTCTTGTATACTAGATAGTGTTTGAGTAAAGTGCCTACAACTACTGCAGTTGTAAAATGCCTACAACTACTACATCTTTTGACCAAGATGAAAGCTTGAATGCAGAATGCAGAATCACAAAGATGAATGCAGACAAAATCCAGATTCCAACACCATTGTGTTGCTGAATTAAACTACCTTGTTTCTGGATTTTTGGTTATTAAAGGCACTCCCAGCAGTGTTCAGGACTTACTCCTGGCTGTGTTCTCAAAGATCATTTGCAGTGGGGTTTGGGAGATCCTATAGGGTGCCAGCTATCAAACCTAGATCAGCAGTGTGCAAGGTAGACACTCTACCCGCTGTACGATCTCTCTAGCCCTAATAATATGGATTCTTATTATTTAGCATAAATGAATTGTGATTTACTATCATTTTCAGCCAAAGGTATTCTGATTACTACCAAACATATATTTATCACAGAAAAGCTTTTGAGAAGCCTCTAGTAATATGCCTGATGGAGAAATGTGGATTGAAGGATAATTTCATTTGGAAGACTGATTAAATAATGGAGGGAAGTCTATGGTCATAAGGCTCAGTTCATTTTGCTTTTAGCTTCCCCTTGTTGAATATTTTTGAACAACAGATAAATAGGTACTAGACAGAAAGATCACTGAACAAAAGGGACACTATGCTGGATAACAAAATCAAAACTGAGATTTTTTTCCCCAAGGTATAATGTGAATACCCAGTAGGTCTCCTATATTTCAAAATGATCTTAAAGGGAATGGAGAAATGGCTCAGAGGGCTAGAGCGAATGCCTTGCATGTATTAGGCTCAAAGTTTGATCCCTGGCACTGCATGGTCCATTGAGCACTATCAAGTATAACCCTGGTGGACCCAAGCACTGGTTGGGCTGAACACTGAATTGTCAGGCCCAACCAAGCTGAAAATTGCTGGGGTTAACCTGAGCCTGCTGAGAACAGATTGGGAGAGCCCCTCCCAACCGAAAACAAAATTCTCTTCAATTCTTATGCAACTCAGCTCTTTAATTTCTGCAGTTTCTTTAACCTATCGTTTCTTGGTCCAGTGCAACACAACAGAAATATTCAATCCCATTTCTGGTCTTTGTCTCTATCATCATTGCTCTAATGCATATTAATGTACTTTTTCACTAAGTAGGTTAATTATTTTGAATTTATCTGATTAATATATATATACTTCTGGAAAATAAAACCATGTCTTATTTATCTTTGTACCTTCAGTCTTCCATTTGGTAGCATTATCTGGATAAACATATGCATGACTATCTGAGTAAATTCATGAACAATTAAGTGGGTTGCTAAAGAAATATCTTTACTTATTTGAAGCTAATGGACAAGAATGAAAAATATAAAAGTAAAAAGTTAATGGAAACTCTTTGAGACCAGAAAAATCTGATTCACCTTATTAAACAAATTATAAAGAAACATTATGATACATATTTTGTTCTCCTGCTCAAACCTCCTGGCCTTCTTTAACATGTTCACACACATTAGCAAGCCAATGCACAAACACACAGTGTAGCACTATAGAGGCTTAAGGTATTTCATGCTCTTCATTTACAAGTCCAGTTAATGTGCATTAGCTTGAAATGCACTAAACAATAATCTTTGTGCATTGGTTGAAATCTCTGTAGAAATCACTCATAGCCTATATAAAGTAAACTTGCAGTTCGGTCTCCATGTAAAGCCATGTCGTATGATAACTGAATACTTGACTCAAATTTTTTAATCCCTATGTCGTTTTGTCTTAATAGATTTAATTTTCCAGTGCTTCCTCTAGTGGCAGTCTATGTTCATTTGGACAACTTATGCACATAAATATATTAAGATTATTTTAGTATAGCTATATTATATAATTACATATGTTATGTATTATCGTTTATAATACAAAATTAATTATTTTAAAAATATATTTTTAACTCTATACATGTAAATCTCTATGTTGTCCTAAAAACAGCAATTCAAATGAAATAATGTGTTAAGAATTAAAGAGATTAATTCAGTTAACTTGAGGGAGAAACAGTGATGCATTGTTTTTAGAGCACAGAAAGCAATGCTAATGAATTATCTACAAATGCTTTATTTGAAATCCAGAGGCTATTTACCAGAAAACAAAATAAGGAAACAGAAGCATTTGTTTAATAGTAAGAACAATAACACTAGAGTTTTCTTTCATTGTGAAAACAAAGCCCCAGGTTAAATCCAGCACATGGAATGAGTTTCTGGTGCACAGTTTTGAACCTCCTCATTTAGATTGTGTTGTAAAATCAGACTGAGAACTAGGATGAAAATGGAATAGCTGAAATTCATGTATAAGCCCTAGAAAAGGTAAATATAAATTGCTACCAAGATTATTTCTAAAACGTGACTATAAAATACTTTTATTTTATTTGGTTTTGGGATCACAGCCTGCAGTGTGCAGGGTTTTCTCCTGGCTATGCCCTCAGGGATCACTCCTAGGGGGCTTTTGGAACAGTTTGGGGTGCTGGAATCAAATCCAGGTCAGCCATTTGCAGGGCAAATGACAATATCCACTGTATTCTCTTTCCTGCTCTCTATATAAATGCTGTATCATCACTAAAATGGTCTTGGAATTGGTTACTAGTGTCTGTTCTCCCAGATTGCACTAATTTAGCTGCCTCCCTTTGACTGACTCTGTAAGTAAATGCTCTTTATAGGAAATACAGCATTGAGACAGAACTAGAACAGCTTCTCTACATCATGTGTTCCACAGTTCAAAAGAGACTGAACACTTCACCAAAAATTCTCTATCCAGCTAGTTTATTCTGATTTGAAGAAATGATAGATACAGAGCTTCAGGGACAAAGGCTTGGGTTACTCATAGCCTTGGAACCAATTTTACACAAAGCATTAAAGGGGCTTCTTTAAAGACAAGACAAACCTCTCAAGCACTTAACACTGAGTACAGCATACACTAATGGTGCTTATGGTTGCCCTCTACTAGATTAAGAATGTTTTATTTTACACTGGATGTTTCAATATAAATTCATATTTCATTTGTATTGAAAGTTCTACATCTGATTAGATGTTTTTGGCTTTTTTACATCCATAGAGATTATTATTAGAATTTTTACTTATTAATGGAGATCCTTAAGCACTATCGAAAACATGTTTTCCAACATAAACAATTTTATACTTTTATAGGACTATTCATATATTTCCATTAATTTTTTCTTAATTTTTCTTACTTTCACTAATTAGAATTCAACTATTCATGAAAATATTCAAGTGTAATACCTTTAAATTACTCATAATATTAAATTTTCATTTATATAACTGTAAAAAAAGACATACAGTCATCTGAATTTGATATTTTGTCCATAGAACTGAGTTTGTATGGGGCAGGCATGGGGGAGCCCTTGGGACACCAGTGGTGAGATGCAGGTTCTCTGGTGGTGGGTGCAGTATTGGAATAACGTATGAAAAAAAGTATAATTAACAGTACAAAAATTCCCAGTACCTCAATAAAAGCTCAAAGAGAGAGAGAGAGAGAGAGAGAGAGAGAGAGAGAGAGAGATTTGTACTTTGTTGCAGTTTGGTAGATAGGGGGAAAAGGGGCCAGAGCAATAGTCCAGCCAGGAGGGCGTTCAATCCTTGGCATCCCATATGGTTCTGCTAGCACTTCCAGGAGTAATTCCTGAGTTCAGAACTAGGTGTAACCCCTGAGCATTGCCAAGTGTGAGGTAAAAATAGAAATAAATAAATGAATATAGAGAAAAGAATAAATATTATACAAAATTACATGGATATATGTCATGAAATATGCAATTATAAACTTTTACAGAATATTTCACTGAACTTGCATACTATTTTTGTGACTTTTGTGATTTTTGTATGCTTCATCTATGGGTTGATTCTTTAAAAATATTTTATTAGGGCATTTTGATTTACAAAGTGATTCATAATTGAGTTTTAAGCACACAATGTTCTAGCACTGATCCCATCACCAGTGACAACTTCAGTCCACCACATCCCCAGGCTCCTTTCCACCCTTCCTTGAGAGCGACATTTTTAAGTTGGGTTAAAACATGAAACTTATATTTTGTGTTTTCAGAGTTGTTGCTTTATGGTCTAGCTACATAGATATTCCACGCCTCTGCAATGACTGCTGTGCCCAGGGCCAACTAACTTCTACTTCTCTTACCATTTGGCTCTTCTTGCTCTGCCTCAATATTTTGCCTTCCCTGTTTTTCTCTTTTCTATATTCCAGGATCAAGGGTGATATTTATATACCCCTTTTAGTACCTTGAGTTCCACTTTCTGTTATTCTATATACCACAGATAAGTAAGCTTCCTGTGTTTGCCCTTCTTACACTTATTCTTTTTAAGTTCGATACGTCAGAGTGTCACACTCAAAAATATTTTATCTTCAATGACTCATGATTAAACAACTAATAGAAATGGTTCTTTATATATTTTCATTTGTTTTGGGGGCCACACACAGAAGTACTCAAGGCTTACTCCTGACTGTTCAAGAAATCACTCTTGGTTATACTTGGGTGACCATATGTAGTTTTTTGTTTGTTTTGATTTTTGGGTCACACCTGGCATTGCACAGGGGTTACTCCTGGCTCATGCACTCAGAGTTACTCCTAGCGATGCTCAAAGGACCATATGAGATGCTGAGAATCGAACCCAGGTCAGCCACATGCAAAGCAAATGCCCTACCCGCTGTACATTTGCTCCAGCCCTGACTATTTGCAGTTTCAGTGATCATACCACAGTTGGCCATATGCAGGGCTGTCTTTATACCCTGAACTATCTCTCTTGCCCTTTATCTTTTATTGTTACTATTGTTTAGTTGTTTTTAGCCACACTCCGTGATGCTCAGGGGCAATTCCTGGCCCTATGCTCAGGAATGACTCCTGACTGTGTTTGAGAGACCATATGTGTTGCCAGGGATTCATATTGGATCAGCCACATGCAAGGCAAGTAGCCTTATCCCTGAACTGCCTTTGGTTCCCTCCATCTGTTTATAATCACAATATATTCTTGATGAATTAGACACATCACATTCCTTTGGGCCTATGTGAAGTGCCACAAAACTTTGAAATGCTTGGAAAAGTATTAACTTCAAATTGTATTTACTACAGATTATTTTATTTTTCTCATGAAAAATGGGTTTTCATTCCAAACCATCTCAACCTGGGGCAAACTGGGGTAGCTTCATTCAATATCATAAGATGAGAGTAACACTAAATTATTTCCGAAGCTAGATTAAAGCATCTGATTTGCTTTTGAATTTTTTCTATCCAAGGTAGACTTTCTGGAAACCCTCTCCAGAACCCCAGGAACCCCACCAAAGAAGGCCTATCCTGGGGAGAGAGAACACATATATGTGCTCAAACTGAAAATCTCTAACTCGTTAGAGTCATTCCAGTTGGAAAACTGAGATATACATGAGAGAACATGCCTCTGTACCAGTGGTTCTCAAATTTATGTATCACAGGCAATGGAGAGCTTGCTAAAAATCAGAATAATGTTCTCCAGAGCTATAGTACAGGGAGTAATGTGCATTCTTTGAATGCTGCCAACCGCAGTGTGATTTGCACACTGCATGTTCCACGGAAAGCAACCTCTAACTGGGGCCAGAGCGATAGTGTAGCAGGTCAGACATTTGCCTTGCACGTGGCTGAACCGGGTTAGATCCCCAGCATCCCACATGGTCCCCCAAGCACAGCCCATAAATAATCCCTGAATGCAGAACCAGAAGAAATCTTTGAACATCACCAAATCTGGCAAAAGAGAAAGTAAGAGAGAGAGAGAAAGAAAGAAAAGAAAGAAAGAAAGAAAGAAAGAAAGAAAGAAAGAAAGAAAGAAGAAGAAAGAAAGAAAGAAAGAAAGAAAGAAAGAAGGAAGGAAGGAAGGAAGGAAGGAAGGAAGGAAGGAAGGAAGGAAGGAAGAAGGAAGGAAGGAAGGAAGAAGAAAGAAAGAAAGAAAGAAAGAAAAGAAAGAAAGAAAGAAAGAAAGAAAGAAAGAAAGAAAGAAAGAAAGAAAGAAAGAACGAGAGAGAGAGGGAGGGAGGGAGGGAGGGAAGGAGAGAGAGAAAGAAAGAGAGAAAGGAAGGAAGGAAGGAAGGAAGGAAGGAAGGAAGGAAGGAAGGAAGGAAGGAAGGAAGGAAGGAAGGAAGGAAGGAAGGAAGGAAGGAAGGAAGGAAGGAAGGAAGGAAGGAAAGAGAGGAGGGGAGGGAAGAAAGGAGGGAGGGAGGAAGGGAGAAAAGAAGGAAGGAAGGAAGGAAGGAAGGAAGGAAGGAAGGAAGGAAGGAAGGAAGGAAGGAAAGGAAGAAGGAGGAAGGAAGGAAGGAAGGAAGGAAGGAAGGAAGGAAGGAAGGAAGGAAGGAAGGAAGGAAGGAAGGAAGGAAGGAAGGAAGGGAAGAGAAGGAAGGAAGGAAGGAGAGGAGGGAGGGAAGAAAGGAGGGAGGGAGGAAGGGAGGAAGGAAGGAAAGAAGGGAGGAAGGAAGGAAAGAAGGAAGGAAGGAAGGAAAGAAGGAAGGAGGGAAGGAGGGAAGGAAGTTGATCCCAGTATTGTAAAGCAGAAATATGCTATCCCTTTTCTGACCTGTGAACTTTTGGTTCACAAAACTGAGCAAAATTTCTCTCCCTTTTATCATTCAAGAAGTATATTAGAAAATGGGTAAAATGACATTATAAGAAACATTCGGTTTTTCCCAGTTGATAATAAAAGTATAATATTAACCAAAATTCATACTGTAATGATGAGCTTTAATCAGTATGTGATGCAACACAATTCACAAGTGTTAGTAAACATCACGGCTTCTCAGTGCATCTGTTCAGCCTCCCCTGTTGAAAAGCTGGCTGACCTGACTTTGAATCTAAATTTTCTACTTATTAGCACAACAGCTTATGTGAGAAGGCTTCAGTCCAAAAAGTTGGTATATGTGAAATTAAATCCCAATTGTTACATCTTCTAATTATGTATGATGAGAAGCAAGATACTTATCTTCCTAAGCCTCTAATTCTCCATACCTAAAAAAGCCTAAGAAAATTGCTGTGGACAATATAGGAGTTAATATTCTTAAACAGTCCTGGGATAGGAAGACATACCATAAACATCTCAAGAAATGTGTTATATACTTTTGTCACTCTAAGAATCAAAAATTTATGTGCAGAATCAGGACAATAATATCTACCACATAGGTATTATGAGGAATAAATGAAAAAATAAAATCTAGATGAATAAACTATACTAAATCATCACAGAGTTTGTTCATTGTTAAGTAAAATAAGTTGCTACCAGGTTGAATAAAAACATATGCTTTTGTCATTTCCCAAATTCTAGCATGTATTTTATTACGTGTATAAAATATTTATATATTATAAGAATAAACACCCATGAATGATCACTTTTCTCAGTTTTAATTGAACTTATGGTGTTTTCTAATAGTTGAAAGTATCAATTTTTATGTATACCAACTTTTATATCTTTTACTTTGGTGTTTATTTAACATATGGTTAACTCTCATTTCTCTTGGTAATAAAAGTTCTAGGTATACTTTTTAACTAGAACCAGCACAACTAAATTACTAGGTTGGAAGAAAACCCCTTAGTTTATTAAAAATATAACTGATTTGTTACCTAATAATTCTGAGTGGCTAGAGAGATAGCACAGTGGCTAGAGAGCTTGCCTTGCCCTGGGGCTGATCTGGATCTGAGCAGCCCTGTATATGGTCCTTCATCCCCCACCAGGAGTGACCCCTGAGTACAGAGCCAATACTAAACACTGAGCATTGCTGGGTGACCCAAAAAAGAAACAAACAAATAAAAAATCTGAAATGATATTTTCAATAATGAATGCCTAAAATAACAAAGAAACTCAATGTCTCAAAAAATAATGCTGTAGTAATGTAATGACAGGTACGGAGAGTATCATTTCAAAGTAAGAGTTTTCCAGTTCAGTTATTACAATACAGTGGAGGCTACTTTCTCCCAGGAACTGACTACAAATTGACTACAAATCTACTATACAGAGGCACAATTTTCTTTTAAAAATACTTCATTCATGCAACTAGAATATTGGAAGAAAATATAGTTATGTATATTTCTTCTCTCTTGAGGGGAAAATTTCTAAGAATAAAGGAACACCAAAATAAAAATTGACACTTTCCAGCTGCTAGAAAACACCATAAGTTAAATTAAAACTGTGAAAAATTATCATTCACAGGTGTTTATTCCTATATTTCACAAATATTTTATACACATAACTAAATTAGATGTTAGCATCACAAAAGAAATATGCTCTAAAATATATATACAATGTGCCTAATTAGTAGAGTAAAGAAATCAGAAATTTAAAGTATATACCATTTTCCCCCTCAGCAAATTACCAAAGATTTTGAAACATGGATTTGGTGACAATGGTGTAGTATCATTAAAAGCAAGGTAGGTATATCTACTTATGACAGTGGTCCAATTTTCCTGGAAGACACTTTGTCTACCAAAATATAAGTTTATTGATAATGTTTCCATAGTTGATTCAGTAGAAGCTTGTAGAAAACTTAGAGATTTTCTTCAGAAAATAACCAGAGTTTTAGTTAAAAGTTGAGGTGTAACAATAGCAGTTTTACTTAATAACAAGTGTTTTGAAAAATCAGTTTAACATTGAGGGTTGCATTGTTTTACATATCTTCGAATACTATACAATTATTAAAGCTACAATAGCTCATAATGATTTAGAAAAATCTAGATCAAAATAGATAGGAAAAAATCCAAGATACAAGGTGTCATTCAAAAAACAAAGGAACAACTATATAGAAAAGAGGGACTTTATTGACAAACACATAGCTCGCGAAGCATATCTAATCAGCACAGGTTGCAGGGCCAGCTTCCAAAAGGTGAAATGTTGACCTGGCTCTATGCCTGATAGAGTTGGTATGATATAGCAGCCTACACATACTCAGTGATGTTTTAGGAAAATCACTCATGCTTATGAGTATAAACAGTGAGGCTGAGCAGCTAAAGAACACACAGCGGGTATCAGCACTTGTACTGATCATGGTGGAGAAAGGTCACCAGGATGTTTCAATGAGGAGACACATGACTGTTGGTGGAGAGGGGCTCCTTTGTTCAGTCTCTCTTGATGATTATTGTCAAGCTGGGGTCCTTTTCAGTACAAAGGTAGTGCAAGGCATAAGAAATAGTATATAGAAAGTAAGGCACTTGTCTTATATGTGGCTGATCCAGGTACTTTCCCTGTCACTACATATGACCTCCCAAGACCTACCAGGAGTAAGCCCTCAGTACCCCCCCTAAAAGAATACATAAAATAGAAAATTGTATATGTAAACTTCATCTTGGTTCAAAGAATGTAACTAGGTAGCTTCTTCCAAAAAGAAGTTGTCACATCCTCCAACATCCTCCAACTCAAATCAGTCTATTTTTGCTATAACTTTAGACACTCCTAAAAATAAGAGGGAAAGAGAATAGGTCAAAATTATAGAAAGTTTTTAAGATTTTTTTCCTTTTATTGCAAGGACTAACTTTGAAAAAAATTGTTAAGTGCTGTCTAATTTTCCATGATGGTGTCTATTCTGAATAAGCATCTCAGCTCAGCAAGAAAGACCATGATCTTTCTAATAGCATGGGTATTGAAGGTGGCGAGCTGGAACATTCATGCATAACATCTACACATCTGCATTATGTTTCCTCCCATTTATCAGGAAATACATGGTGTGTGTGAGCTGTGTTGTTCATTATAACCTTGTTGATATGTAAATGTGACATTAGTGTTAATTTTTTAAAAATATTTTTCAAGTTTTCTACATTGAGAACAACATGTGTGGCATTAATCTCTAATTTTCAGAATGTTCCAAGATTTTCTTAATTAGAATATTACACTTGTACTAGGACATGGGTAGAGACCTAAAAACCCAGGCTAATATATTTAAGATTTTTAGGTGATTACTCCATTTCTTTTTCCACAAAGTAAATATACTATTCGAGTTAGGACTATTTTTCTGAGCATAGATTAGTGCTAAATCACTTCAAACTTGGTTTTGAATAAGAATGTGACCTTTTTGTGTGCTGTGAAAATCCAAGCACTTGAAAGAAGATTTCTGTGAATGACCTAAAAAAAGAATCAATTTTTGCCAGTCTAAATAGCCATAGGGCCTGGAACTAATCAGACCTTTGTTGAAAGTGTCGGTTTTACAATGAATTAAATTTTCTGATTTTCTTAAAACTAGTTTACATACTGCTGAGTCATCCCACTTTTCAAGCTCTTTTTTTTTATATTTTTGAATCCCTACAGTTATTCAGTTTTTTGCTTTTTTGTTATTTTTGCTTTGCTAAGAGTAATTATCAGGTAAACAAGAAGGAAGGGAGAGTGGCTTTGTGCCAGAATTTCAGTGTGCATGAGACTGAGTCAGAATGACATCAGAAGCTTCAGGAGGAGAGAGACAAAGAACCCAGGTGAAGACCTGCCTGTAATTAGCTCTGTGATGAGAGACAAGTTGTTTTCTCCAGTCTCATTTAGTAGTTGTAATATGAAAATATCCTGCAACTCTCCTCTACCAGTTCATGCTGTCTGAGGATAAACTGAGTTAAAAAAAGCAAGATGTGTAAGACAGAAGTCAAGTCTTCCTCCTAGGTTTCACTCCAGAACGACAATATACAAATCTCTCCTAGTGTTCACTATTGGGATAGTAAGCAACAGGCAAAAAGCCAAAAGTTTGAGTTTCTAAAATTAAGGTCAGTGGGATTGTCCAAATTTCACAAGTGAACAGGATGAGCAAGAGGTTAGTGCTGACTTTAGAGAGCCTTGCGGGAGATGATTACCTAGAGCCTTGCCTAGTTTTCTCAACTAAAATCCATTCTGATCATATCGTTGCAGTTAATTCACACTTGACCACAGCTAAGTGAGGTTGTCACTTTACCCGAAGTTGACGTTTGCATTTTTCTGCTCCTTTAATCTGCATTCACATTCCTAGGAAAATTGAGGTAAATGTTAGGGTAAAATGAACCAGTAGTCCCTAAAGTGAAGATGATCTTTGTTTGAGATCTAGGTATTTGATGGGGTTTACTAAGAAAGGGATTTTTGTGGGCTGAGCAAGATAATCTCATCATCGGCCACCATCCACAGTCGCATGTCCTTCTCTCCCGGATAGGAATATACCATGACACTCAGCATAACCAACTCACCCGACCAAGCCTCACCCATAAATGAACCTATTCCTAGACCACACAGCCTATCCATACTCCAAGAGTACCTGCACCACATTTGGTGGGATTTAAAGTAGGAGGAAACTGTCTTAAAGCCTGGCAAGCTATATATCCGTGGCGTATTTGATATGCCAAAAACATAACAACAAGTCTCACAATGGAGACGTTACTGGTGCCTGCTTGAGCAAATTGATGAACAGGACAACAGTCACTGTCATCTCGTTGCTCATCAATTTGTTCGAGCGGGCACCAGTAATGTCTCTCATTGAGAGACTTATTGTTACGGTTTTTGGCTGGAGTGATAGCACAGCGGTTGGGCGTTTGCCTTTCACGTGGCCGACCCGAGCTCGATTCCTCCGCCCCTCTTGGAGAGCCCGGCAAGCTACCGAGAGTATCGAGCCGCATGGCAGAGCCTGGCAAGCTACCCATGCGTATTGGATATTGAGACAACAGTGCAATATGTATATATGTGTGTGTACATTTATATATATGCATATATATATATATGCACACAAGGCTCAACTTTTAACTACATGTTAGTGATCTCAAAGAAGGGCTTAATGGCCCCTGGGTGAAATACAACAATCTTCACACTCTTTCCTCTAAAAAAATTTTTTGTCACATTTTCATAGTTTTTCATAACAATACAAAAATATTATTTCTGTTCAGCTTTGGGGACGGGTTGAGTTCTGGATGGAAGCATCCAAAATATGGTGGTGAGAAGGTGTAATAGTGGTGGGATTGGTGTTTGAATATTATATGTAATCAAATATGGTGAACTACTTTATAAAATGCTTAAAAAATTAGAAAAAGAAAGACTTTTTGTGAGGAGAGATCTAAATAATCCAAGGATATGCCCCTACTCTAGTTCAGTACCCCTAAATATCATGACATTGTCCCTTTATCCTTCCTTCCTTGCACATAGTAATATCTCTAGATGTCATTTAACAAATGCTTACCTTCTGCTGCACCTGGCCATTCATAGAAGAACAAAAGTTCAGCAGGAGCAGATTTTTAGTGGACCTCATGGAATCACTTCTGTTTCAGTTAGCAATAATTTCACTTCAGATAAACCTCATTGGCTACAATACGACCACTGTGCAAAACAAACTTTTGGAAATATCTTTATTTCCAAGTTATTGACTTAAATTTTTGTTTCTAGGAAATAATAGCTAAAAAAACTGGAGCATGTGCTTTGGGATACCCAATCATAGAACCATATGAGTCCCTGAGCTGGTCACCTATGAATGTGTCCCTCCCAAACTAATCAACATAAAACTGCTAAGCTCAAGAACCCTATAACATGAAAGGGCTTGGTCTGTGTTTAGTTAAAAGTTTATTGAAACATATAAGCTAAATTATTATGCCTTATATCACTGTCACTGTCATCCCGTTGCTCATTGATTTGTTCGAGCGGGCACCAGTAACATCTCTCATTGAGAGACTTATTGTTACTGTTTTTGGCATATCCAATATGCTTTATATAAATGTTGTAATTGTGTTAACATTGTAGTTCATTTTTCTTCATTAGGTGGTAATTTTTCCTTTGGAAAAATTTAGATTAGTATAAATAGCGCCTCAAATATATGCATACAAGAAAGAATGTGATGTGACATGGTATAAAAAAATTAATATTTTGCTAAAACCTGATTATCAGCCCCAATTTGTTCATGACCAAAGTTCAGTGTCAACATGGAGTATTAAAGAAAGAGAAATAAACTAAAATCAATTTGTTCAATTTTATATTTGTTTTTAAATGTGTTATGTTTCCATATGTACAGTCTTCTAACTGATGAACATTTTTTCCACATAAAAATCATAAAACAATTATTTCTTTTACTTTTTTTTCTCTTAGTTCCATATTTTCTGGGGGAAGCAGGAAATCCAAAAATTTTTTCACATTGAAATTTTTTCTGCAACATAGGTTGAAAAAGTCAAATCTTAAACTGTATTTTGATGTCTCACAAATGATTCTTAAATGTATTTGTATTGCTCACTTTATATTTTTTTCTGTCAGTTGATTTTACACTTATGAGTATGACCATGTTCAACTTATGATCATGTTCAACTCAACCAAGACTTAACCTCTAGTAAGTTTAGTTTACTTAAACCCCTAAGCTTACTGTCCACAAGGCACCAATTAAGCTCAGCAAACAACAGGAAGATGAACATAATTGACAGCAAACTTCTGAGTGCCCTGGATGCACAGAAAGATACAGAAATGGAATAAACAGAAGTTAAGCCTAGACTGTACAAACAGGTGTGGGGCTACATTTTCAAATCAGTGAATAGATTCTTGATGAGACAGAAACTTTATTCTGCCTTGGAATAGTAACTTCTTCATTAGAATGTGCAACACCTCTGTATGGTTAACTCAGAAAGTAAAAAAAAAAAAGGCTTTATTTTCCTGCATGGACAAATGATCACTATATAACAGGCCTCCTTTACAATATAATTGTGACACTATTAAGGCAGATCTAAGGAATTAGATCTCTGCCTCCTTTCTGTTTTAATCCTTATTCTGATCACATCCGACCATTTTTCGTGAATAGAAACGAGTGAACTTAAGAATTGTTATAAATTCCACACTAAATTATAGATTAATAAATTTACAGAATACAGTGACTGAGAGAGTAGCCTTAATGAGAGTATTTTATAATATTTTATGTAGCACTAGCACTGTCAGCCCATTGTTCATCAATTTGCTCAAGTGGGCACCAGTAACATCTCCATTATAAGAATTGTTGTTACTGTTTTTGGCACATCGAATATTCCACGAGTAGCTTACCAGGCTCTGCTGTGCAGGCAGGATACTCTTGGTAACTTGCTGGGCTCTTCAAGAGGGACGGAGGGACTGAACCCTGGTTGGCCACGTGCAAGGCAACCACCCTACCCACTGTGCTATCGCTCCAGTTCAATATAACAATTTAACAATTAACAATTTAACAAATTAACAATCCAATATAATAATTTATATTGTATATAAAATTAATATAAATATTTGTATATTCTAATAATATTTAACAATAAATATTATTTGCATATTAAACAAATGTGTATACACATATACACAATGTATATGTATATTAAATATCATAAATATTTAAGTTAACATTTATTGAATATCTACTATTATTGTGTCAGTTTTCATATAGCACTCAGAGAGACTTCAATTTAGTAAAGGACACAAAATTTTAACAAAAATTTAACAAGTCTGATGAAAGCAGTAAAAGAGATAATAACACCAATGGAGTGGCAGACACAACAAGATTTGGGAAGATTCCTCAGAGTGAATTTTGAGTCGAGTCTTTGGGTTGAAGATTTTTGCTATGATGATGACTACAAACTGGAGCAATAGCATAACGGGTAGAGCATTTGCCTTGCACATGGCTCACCCAGGTTTGATTCCTCCGTCCCTCTCAGAGAGCCCAGCAAGCTACCGAGAGTATCCCGTCTGCACGCAGAGCCTGGCAAGCTACCTGTGGCATATTCAATATGCCAAAAACAGTAACAACAAGTTTCACAATGGAGATGTTACTGGTCCTTGCTCGAGCAAATCGAAAACACATCCATTAGTTGAAAGCCACTGGTTCTCTTGGAGCTAACAGTTTCAATGAAAAAGTAAGAATGGAAATGAAATTTCACTATGAAATTTTTCTATGCATTATGGGAACAGAAGTACAAAAAAAGAGAAACCAAGTACATAAATGATTTACTAACTTTTCCTGTGATGAAAGAGACCAAGAGTGGTTGAGGTAGTGATGAAGAGAGATAGTATGAGAAGAGTAATCGATAATCAGAGAGAATTTTTAAGTCAGCCGTAAAAACCAAGGTGGAGCAGACACATGGCACTGGGGCATAAAGAAAATATAAGAAATATAAGAGATTACCTGTAGCAGCTCTGAGCAAATACAGAACAAGTACCAATATACCAACACACCCTGGAAGCCTGGTGAGCTCAGTTCAAATTCTTGCTATGTAACATATTAACATTTCTATATTTGTAAAAGGGAGAATATAGTAAAACTTACTCTTTTATATAATCACTATTAAAGCACACTTAGTATTTAATAAATAATTTATATGTGTTTATTTTGTAGGCTAAAACATAGGAGTATGAAGACATTAGTGATCAAATATAGACAGATCATATATAGAAACCTCACATAAAAACAAATTTTGGGCACTGGTGGAGGGATGTAAACTAAATACAAACATGAAAGTTCATAAGTTTGTAACTGTACTCCACGGTGATTCACTAATAAAAAAATTTTTAAATATTCTTGTATTTTTATATTTAAAATATACTGAACTATAGTCTGTGGTGATGTAATACTTTATCTTACTTTAAATTTTATTTGTTATTTCATTTTAGTTCCACAAGCCCGTAAAGAAAGTAGGACAAGTATTCTTATCCCTTGTTAAAGATGAAGAAACTGGGGCAAGCTGAGGTTAAAGAACAGCCCAACCTCAGCTGTTAGCAGTAGAGACTGGACTTGAACCAGTCCCTGGAGTTTAGTCTCTGTTTTGTTTAGTAAACTGTAATATGCAGATAAAAGCTAACTGCAGTCTCAGTAGCATATCTAGAATAATGTAAGGTGCAAAGTTATTTAGACTTGTTAATTTTCAGAAATATATACGTTAGTTTTACTGACCTGAATTCCATACCTTCAATATTAAGAACTATTCCTTGTTATTGAATCCTCTTTGCTGCTAAGACTGACTGCACATTTATCTTGAAAGTTAAGGAGACTTGGGAAGAGAAAAGTTCACTCTCAGTGTCCCAGCAATAGGACCTGAGACCCAGTGAGTGGGCAATGAAAATAGTGAAGTATGATGCAGCAGCTAAGCAGAGGAAGCTTGCTTACAGTCTTCATAAGAAAGGGTTTCTAGCAAAATGGAACTACAAAACAGGACAGAGGTCAGCCCAACTCAAAATACTAGTGGTGGATATAGAAGTAGAAGAAAGAGAAGAAGTGGTGGGAAAAGAGGAGGGTTCTATGATAAAACTAACAATGAGTAATAGTAGTACAGAGAAATTTCCATTTCAACATATATCAAAGCAAAAAACATTTGGGAATTAAAATCTATAATTTTCATAATTTTTAAATAAGGTAAAATGAGTATCATGGGAGATAAAGTAGAAGGAACTGCTGGTACAAAAAAATCGCAAAGTCAGAAATATATGAGACATGGTAGACTGATCCAGAAGACAAATCACAAAGAAGACAGGAATTCCAGGAAGATAAATTTACAGATTGGGAAGAAAAACTTAATTATTTACATAGATGTGAAGTAGGAACAATGCATAACCAGGAGTATTAATAGAAAAAAACACCCTTCAATATTTGATGACTAAAATAACTGGAGCACATCCAGCTTTATAGAAGACAGAAATTTTAATGAAGGAACCCCAAAAGGATTTATAACCAAAAGAGAGGTCCAAAGAAAAGGCCCTAAAAATTTATGAGTGGAGAGTCCCTAAAACTTGTGAATGAAGTATCTACACATGAATGGTCTGATCTTTAAAATCACCCACACTATAGGCCAAAGGGGTAGTGCAGCAGGGTAGACAGTTGCCTTGCATATAGCTGACCCAAGTTCTATGCTCAGTACTATATCTGGTCCCTTGAGTACTGCCAGAAGTGACCTCTGAACACAAAGCCAAAATTAGCCCTGTGCACTGCTGAAGTGACCTCTGAATACAAAGCCAAAATTAGCCCTGAGCACTGCTGGGTACGCCACCCCCAAAAAATAAATCACCAAAATTAATAATAAGAAATGCTCCTTTAAAATGTGCATCACCTTTATACTAACTTCCACTGGGGTACTTGACTGCTAGGAACAAAAAGAATGTGAAAGAAATCTCATCCCCTCAGAAAACAGACTCAGTGGACATGTGGCTTCCCAATTTAGGTATGGCAGCATTTGTGATTATTTGGGCCCTCTGAATGCCATTCCAGAGGCAGAACAGTTTGGGAACAGGAAGAAGTCCACAGATGTACTAGTACATATATATAATATATAGTCTTACATACGTACATATATACTCATATATAATAAATGTGCTCGTGTATAATACATATGTACTCTTACATATAGAATATATGAGTATATATCTTATATACACTCATATATATAACACACATACTCTTACATGCAATATATACATATATATATATCCTTACATATGAGTGTGTGTATATATTCCTAAATAAGGGGGAAAAATTGGGTCTTTTCCCCTCTATAAAACTTACTCACCTTTTACTCACCTTTTTTGTAAGTATACTATTTCTGTAACAAATTTTCATTTTTTTCCACTTTTTTATTTTTGTTTGTTTGGTTTGAGGCCACACCCAGCTGTGCTCAGGGCTTTTATTCCTTTCTCAATGCTCAGGAATTACTCCTAACAGGGCTCGGGGACCTTATGGGATACTGGAGATTAAAACCAGGTGGGCTACGTGCAGATGCCCTACCCACTGAACTATCACTCTAGGTCCACATTTACCCCCAATTTTAACTGATCTGTCCTTACTATGAACACTCAGAAACGATTACTGTCTCATCTCCAATTCGACATAGTTCTTTAGTTGGAGAAAGCAAGGGCTATGAAGTCAAGGAGAAGGAAGCTTCTTTGCCCGAAATCAGAAAGAAGCTCAAGTTCCTGAAATGAGAGAATAGAATAAATGTGAAATTCTCATTGAAAAGCAGGACATATATTTAATACCTCCCAGAAAAAAATTGAACTCCCAGAAAAAAATCTCCCAGAAAAAAACTCCCAGAAAAAAATCTCCCAGAAAAAACTCCCAGAAAAAAATCTCCCAGAAAAAAATCTCACATAAAAATGTGAGAAACTTATGAAAAAGTTTTTAAGAAAAAAAACCTAATAAAATCTGACTTGTCATCTGCATAAACCAGATGAAAATGAGAGTATCCTATAAACTACCCTAGAGAATTAAGGACTACAATATGAAAATTCTGAAGCTATCCATGAAATCATTTATTAGTTTGGTTAAGAAAAATATCAAAAATCAGGAATTCAGAGAATTATTCAAAAGAGTACTGGAGATATACTTACAGTCAGTCAGTAAATTAATAAGAAAGACTTCAAGGAAAGAAAAGTTGACTCTGGATGAATGAAGCAGTGAATATTTAACCTGTAGTGTGTATTTAAAATTAAATGGATGTCTCATTTTCTATCAATTTTATATTGCTTTTGTTATATTTGATCTTTTTATTGAATCACCTGAGATACACAGTTACAAAGTTGTCATGATTGGGTTTCAGTCATATAATGTTCCAACACCCATCCCTTCTAGATATCAACAGAAAATTTATGAAACATGTAGCCTAACTGAGTGTTATGGCACAAGAGAAAGTTTATATGCTCTTGTATAGAGCAACTCTTTACATAAATAAGAGAAGGGCAAAAGATTATTTTTACAGCAGATGCTGAAAAGCCTTTGATAAAGTCAGCAGCTATTCTTAATTAAAAACTCTAAGAATAAAGGGAAGGGTTTAAATATGATAAACACTACCTACTAAAACTAATTGCAAAACATCATTTCAAAGTTATGAAACAAAATCATTCTCATAAAATTCAGATAGAAATACTTGACACTATTCTTACTTAATATGGGTGTTAAAGTTTTAGAAGATGCAATAACACAAGAAAAATAATTAGCATAAATTGGAGAGGAAATTATTTAAAACTTCGTTTTTATTTGTTGGTAATAATATTGTGTGGGGTTGGAGCAATAGCACAGCGGGTAGGGCATTTGCCTAGCATGCAGCCAACTTTGGTTTGATTCCTCCACCCCTATTGAAGAGCCTGGCAAGCTGCCGAGAGTATCTCACCCAGACAGCAGAGCCTAGCAAGCTACCAGTGGCGTATTCGATATGCCAAGAACAGTCACAACAAGTTTCACAATGGAGACATTACTGGTGCTCGAACAAATTGATGAGCAACGGAATGGCAGTGACAGTGACAGTGACAGTTTTGTGCGCCTAAGGAATCCAGAAAATCCCAGTAAAACATTACCACAATTTATTGAGAGATTTAGTAAAATGGTTGAATGCATAATAAACATAACAGAGGAAATTCATTTTTAATCTATTAGAAATACTAGTGGAAATATTCCATTCACTGGAGGCTGAAGTGATAGCACAGCAGGTAGGGTGTTTGTCTAGCACGCAGTCAACCTGGGTTCGATTCCTAGCATACCATATGGTCCCCTGAGCACCACCAGGAGTAATTCCTGAGTGCAGAGCCAGGAGTAACTCCTGTGCATCACCAGGTGTGACCCAAAGAGAAAAAAGAGAAATATTTTATTCACCGGGATGACAAAAACTAATAAATAAAACATTCCAAAAGTTGGGCAAAAGCATATGACTTTCATGAGGAAACTATAAAATGGTAGTAAATCATACTTTAAGTGATTTTAGATCTTTGGACAACAGCACTTAATATCATTGAAATGTCAAACTCGAGTTAATAATTACAGAAAATGTAATTCAACTTTTAATTCAAATTCTTAAAGGATGAAGAATTTGGGTAATATAATATCAAAGTTAATATGGGCCAATTAATGTCCTGGAGTATGAAGAAAATTTATATGGGCAACTAGGAGGAGGGTATGTCTAACTGGTCACTGTCATTGTCATCCCGTTGCTCATCGATTTGTTCGAGCAGGCACCAGTAACATGTCTCATTGAGAGACTTATTGTTACTGTTTTTACAGTACTGTTTTAAAAACAGTATTGTTACTGTTTTTAATGTCTAGTTAGACATTAAAATATATTGTAAAGCCATTATAATTAAAAAATATAGTAATGACATAGAAATGGTAAACTAGGGGAGGCACCGGCCCCTCCTGCCGCTGCTGAGATGTGACCCCGGGGGCCGCACACACGTGCGGCTCCTTTGCAGCTGCACGAGCGTGAATCCAGACCCAGCTGAACCAAATTCAACATGGGCAGCTACTTGCAGAATGTCTCCAGCCTGAGAAGCAAGCCGCGACCCCATGCCCACCCAGGAGGGGAAAGGTATTTCTCTGTCTCGCCTCTCCCTTCCCGGGGATAAAGGGCGTGGGGACTGCCATATTATGACGACCACAGATGGGGTTTACAAGCTTGCAATGATCCAATATCCGGAAGAAATCTCCCTGGACTTACTTGTTAAAGTACAGAAATCCAAAACCGTGCGGCCGCGGTAGCTGTGAAGGGACCTCATTTCCCTTCACAACAGGTCTGACTCTAGTGGGGTGCTCCTAACAATAATGGTGAGGATTGTGTTGAAATATTGAATGGAACCAAAGTAAATAGAAAGTAAAGTGAAATTTATCAGTTACAAGGGGGGGGGCGGGCAAGGGAGGCGGGATGGGAGGTGTACTGTGTTTTTTTTTTCTTTTTTCAGTGGTGGGATATGGGCACTGGTGAGGGGATGGTTGTTTCAGCATTGTATAACTAAGACTTAAGCCTGAAAGCATTGTAATTTTCCACATGGTGATTCAATAAAATAAAATTTAAAAAAAAGAAATGGTAAACTAGAAATGTGGAACAGTAAAATATTTAAATATATAAATTATGTAGGGTAATTTAATACATTATAAGCAGCCATTATACATTAAAATTCTGTGAAAAAGTAAACTAATAAGAATGTTTATTTTTGTTATTTAAATATAAGTTTGTTATTTGATTTTGTTATTTAAATTCTTATTTAAACAAATAAGAATGTTGGAACTTTGATCAAGCATTTGGAAGGAATAAACTAAGATCTATCTCACACAGTCCTTATACAAAATTCTAAATGGATGAGAGACTAAATGTTAAGAATAACATAAAATCTACTTTTATAAAAGTAAATTTAATGTTTATGTACAAAGGAAGGTTTCAAAAGACTTTTTTTAAAAAACAAACTGAAAGTCCAATATTCTGAAAGTAAAAATATGTGTATTTCACTAAATATCATGATTTTATTTGGGGGGCAGGAGGTTTCGGCCATATCCAACTGTGCTCAGGGCTTATTCCCAGCTCTCCACTCAGGGATCACTTCTGGTGGTGCTTAGGGGACCATATGGGGTGTCAAGGATCAAACCCAAGTTAGGCCCTTGCAAGGCAAGTGGCCTACCTGCTACTATCTCTCTGACCCTGTGATGATGATTACTTTTATGCCAATTTAACCAATCCAAGGAATGTCAAATTTGAGAGAACATTATGTCTGGATCAGAGAGATAGTACAGCCCCTGAACACTGCTAGGTGAGGCCCAAATCCCATTACCACCACCACCACCACCCACCAGGGGAAAACAAGGGACTATGTCTAGGTCTGTGAAGAATGCTTTTACAAAACAATTCGTATTTGAGTCAGAAGATTAAGAATATCTACCCACCACCTCATCAATTTAGTAGATTTATACTACCAAAAGGATCAGAATAGAATGAAAAATCAAAAGAAAGGCAAGTTCTCTCTTCTTGATCCAAGATATCCATCTTCTCCTGCCGCCAGACGTTCAAGAGCCTGGGCAGTAGGTTCTGACTGAATTATACCACTGGCTCTGCTACATTAGCAGATTATGGGACTTTTAGCTACCATTACAGTGTGTAGTAAATTTTTACACTGTATTAATTATATGTCTTTTCATCCATCTATCTATCTCTTCTTGACTCTGATTTTCTGGAGAAACCTAAATATATAAGACAGATTAATACTTTCATGGGGCTGGAGCAATAGCACAGCGGGTAGGGCATTTGCCTTGCACTGCGGCCGACCCGGGTTCGATTCCCAGCATCCCATATGGTCCCCAAGCACCGCCAGGGGTAATTCCTGAGTGCAGAACCAGGAATGACCCCTGTGCATCGCCAGGTGTGACCCAAAAAGCAAAAAACAAAAACAAAACAGATTAATACTTTCATTAACAAAGCACACATAAAAATTCATGAATCACAAATGAATAGACTATTTACAGAAAGGAAAATTACTAGCCTGGCTATTGAACAGAAGTTTAACTTCCAATGAAGATAGGGCAATACAAATAAAGTAACAATCACTTAGCACTGTAGTATTATAACACTGTCATCCCATTATTCATTTGCTTGAGCGGGCACCAGTAATGTCTCCATTGTGAGACTTGTTACTGTTCTTGACATATTGAATATGCCGCAGGTAGCTTACCAGGCTCTGCCGTGCGGGCAGGATACTCTTGGTAGCCTGCTGGGCTCTCCGAGAGGGGTGGAGGAATTGAACCTGGGTCAGCCGAGTGCAATGCAAATGCCTACCCACTGTGCTTTCGCTCCAGTCCAACAATCACTTAACTGACAAACATTTGAATTGTTGACTATATCCAGTGCAGTCGGGGATACTGTTTTTTATAAAAGCTGACTTTCTGATTTGGGAGATAACTGAAGCGATAGAGTATATACAAGGTACTGAGTTCCGTCCTACATCACTTGGTCCCTGCCCTGGAACAGCACCATGGGTAGCTCTGGTAACCTCCAAGCACTACCAGTTATGTCTGGTGTCTCCTAAGTACAAATATCTTCAAGTATAACCATTCAGAGCTCTGATAGAAGGGCCTTGCTTCCAGCAATACTGTTATATGTGGCACAATTTTTTAAACAGGTACTTTCAGGGGGAAATGGTGAAAATATCAATCGTTATTTAGGGAAGACAATTATTCTATTTGTTCAATATTTACATGCACATGTTGTGGTCCCAGCAATAAGAAGATTCTATGCCACTTTTGATTTTTAAAGAAATGGGAGCTAATGGGTAGGACTTGCAGGCAGAGGGAGGGACCTGTCTTATTTACTAAAGTCTCATTTGAGACAAAGATACCAAATCACTCTTCCTTCATAGATACATTGGTACTAAAAGATAAATATACTTATAAAATTGTACAATTTAATTGGAGCTTGTGATTGTACTTCATCACTCCCATCTGCAATCTCTTAGACCTGGAAACCTGATCAAAATATATCTGATTTTATAAATTCTCTTTCTTTAATTTGAAATTGGGGGAAATAGGAGATTTTATAGTCAAAAAATAAAACAGGACAATCCCAACAAAAACCCAGAAAAATTAGGATCAAACCATTGCTACAACAGGACCAAGTCAATTACAACCATATCTCAAGAGACCAGTGGGACTCTGCATGGAAGGGTGCTGCAGATAAATGGAATACACATAACACAGAAATGGCAGATCATTGGGTATGATAAGAGATGGAAAATATAACTTCATTCATATACCCAAAATGATTCCATTCAAATGTAGCTGAATCTACCAACATCCCATAAGTGCTGAGGACTCAACACCAAATGGATCGATAAAATTCCATGTTTCATAGGACTTCAAGTCCTATTATAAGAACTGGTCAGTTCTGGTTATCATGAAATGACACAAGTGTTGTGACAGTAAAGTGTGCTATGGAATCACAAAGCCAGAGAGTCCAACATACCTAAACCTTACGGTAAACTGTCACTTGGAATGGCTTGTGGCTCAGCTGTATGTTATTTCCTGTTCTCTGATATCTATGAAAGCCCTCTTTACTTTTCCAAGTATAAGCACTTTTCTACCTAAAACCAAGTATACCTTTGTGGTACTGGTGTTTCAAGAATTACACCTTTTCTCCCTAGTAGGAGGTGCACACACAAGCAATGCTGAGTGACTAAGAATCCTTTTGTGGGAAATTTTGATAGGAAAATTGAGAAAATAATAGACCTCTTAGAACTCTAGCAAAGGGCTTTCTTTGTAAGTATGGAGCTGAGAAAATCATTCCTCTCAAAATTTAAACTTGGAACATGAAGATTTAGAGGAAAGAAGCAAAAAGAAATAGCAGAGGTAGAGGATGAGAAGGAGAAGAAAGAGAGAAATAAAAGGAGAAGGAAGAAGGAGAAGAACGGAGGAAGAAGAAGGTAGAAAGCAGCAGACGCCTGATGGTATTTTTAAAAGTGTATGTAAGACTTTCTAATTACATGAATGACTAAATTCCTTACTAAGTTACATGATTTACTTGAGTGAACAATTAAAAGGATGTACATTAGGGGTGAAGAGAATATAGAGACTAAGTCACATGCCTTGCATGCTGCTAAACCTAATTCTATTCTTGGCACTACACTGTGCCCTAGGCATCACCAAGAGCAGCTGGAGGCCCATGCACATCTGTTTGTGGCCCTGGAGGCCCTTGGACACTGCCAAGGAAATCCCAGACACCAAAGGTCTCCAGCAGTACCACCTTCCCCAACACTTGCATTAAAACATCAGCTGAGTTTGATATTTTAGTTGAGAATCTCTGGGAGGAGCCCATGGGTTTACTGAGCATCACTTGGTAGCCCCCCTATCACTACCAAAACAAAGTATCCTCATTAATGCAGCAATTCTAAATAATTCTATGCTATCCATAAAAAATGCCTGACCAAGATGGCTTAACAAAGTGGGGAGTTTAATAGGATCAGGACAGCAAAATTGATTGCTCTGTCTTTCCCAGGGAATCACTCATTTGCATAATGTTTGATTTGATTGCTACTTACACAGCTTCTTTATGGGTCTCCTGTATTTTCCATGAAATGGGTGCTCTTAGTTTTCAGTTGTGAACTAAAGTTGATTAAGAACAAAGTGGCTGAGTTGGTACTTGGAATGTGATTCTAGCATCGTTCCACATCCCAAATTCCTATTCTCCTTGAATTTTGTTCCCCACTGCCAGCCCCATTATAATCAGTCTCCTGCTCCAGCCCTAGTCCTTTGAGCTGCAAAGTGGAAAATACCTATTAGAAATTATGAATACATTTAGCTATTTTTTAGGAATTAATATCATACATTTTATTTCCCAGTTAGACTTCAATTTTCATATGCAAATTTAATGTTAATAGCAGCACACTTTCCCATAACTTTAAATCACACCAAGTTATATATATTTTAATGCAGAAGATAAATAGATATGTTTTGAAACTAAAAAAATATTTGGAAATAGTTACAGTAATAATCACAAAGATGTAACATAATATGATAGACAGATTGTTGTTATCCAGATTTCTTTTCTTAAATATACTGCAGTCCTGAGCTAAAAATAAACACAGAAACTCATGTATTTATTTTTTCAAGAAAAATTTTCCGTATTGTCAAAGATTAGTTCTTAAAGCTGTAGATTCTAGAAGGTAATCATTTTTGTTGCATTACCTTAAAACATTTCGAGGAAATATGACATTTGAATTGTACTATTTAAAACACTATTTATTTTTAAATTTTACTGATGATCAAATTTATGATAAATCACTGCACTTTATTTTATTGACAACCTATAAACTAAACTCTTTCCAGTTTCATTATCCCTTAGAAATCTATTTGAATACTATCTTGTTATTTTTATCAGTTTGAAGAATGACACCAGATATTATGTATTTGCAGACCACCACTAAGTCACCTGCTAAAATAAGCCAGAGATCCACTTAATACATTTCTACTTTTATGCACTATTAAGTCTTTATTTAAAAAGTTAAATAACACAGACTGACATTTACTAAATCTTCCAAGTTAAATACATTTATTTGTGCCATAATTTCTTTATTAAGACATTTCTCTTTTTAGTATATGATGCAAAAAAAGAAGCTAAATATTTTTAAGTCTATTCTGTAAAACTTCTTACTTTATTATAAAACAAATCTAATTCAAAATTTTTCTGAATGTATTACCATCTTACATACACAAAGATTAAGCATGATGTAAACTATAAGCACTGTGGAATCCATTCTTCTCATACTCTAAGAAACTGGCCAGTCAGTGTGTGTTTGGTGATTCCCCATTTCTCAAAATTGAAATCTTTGAAAACCACCTGAGATCAGGGACATTTATTGCTCCTTGGCCTGTTATCCTCAACTCTTACCACCTGGCCATAGACTAATGAATTTGATTTTCTAGGAAAGTAAAACACTAAAAGAATAGAACAGGAAACCATTGTGTTTCTGTAGAAAAGAGAAGATAGGTGTAAAGAAGCATATGACTTCAAGGAGCTCTGATGAGTATAAAAAAAAACCCTGGGAGTAGGAAAGGGACTAAGAAAGAGGGACCTTTTGTGAAAGGACGAAAAAAGAAACCTAATGAGTAATTTTACTGGCTCCATGTTTCAGACAGCATTAGCTGTATTTAATCATATTTTCAAAATATACTAGCAGATTATGACATTGAAAACAGACTGTAGAGCTGAGGGGAAGGGGGCAGGGGTAAGTAATAGATTCCCTTAATTAAGCTCATGGAGATAGTTGGCTGACTTTGGCAATGATATCTAATTCATTCTTCCTATTCTCTCCTATGCACACTCTGCTACACCTTGCTGAACAAGCTGAGAATTCAATAAATAAATGCATTCATTAATGACTTAGTATAACCCAAAAGGAAAGGAAAGCTGCCAGAGTCACGCCACAGGTCCCCACTTTGCCAGAAACGATTACAGTGGTGCAGGACTGACAACAGTGTGAACCTACTGCAGGGGGTTGGATGCTGAGGCCTCTGCTGTTCTTGCAGCTGTGCTTTTTGAGAGCTCCAGAATTAGCTGCCTCCCTGGCCTCACAATCTGCACACCCACAGTGGCAGAGAAAAGAGATTTAAAAGCATTCAGGTTAAGGGTTCCCCTTTCTTCCCCTTCATTATGCACCAAGAGATGTTCGAGTAAAATTCAAGACATCAGCTTAGAATATGTTAATGCTCATAAATTAAATTGCTCACAGAAGGTGATCAATTTTTAATGTTTACACTCAAGATGTTCTTTTTAATTAACACTTAGCTACATTTGTACTCTCTGTTCACTGCAGCAAATGTCTGAACTTGCAGCGAACTGCAAGAAGTTAGAAGACATTAAACTGCAGTAATTTTCAAAGTCACACCCTTCAACTAAGGCAAAAAGCCCCTAGCTTCAGAAGACTGACTTCACAAGGAGACCTGACTTTCTCTCCAGAAGTAGTGGGAGGCAACTCTGTACAAAGATATTTTTGGAAAGTCACCACTACCCCTCATCTGGAGATGGAAATACTATATTCTGAGACATGTGGAAGTTAAGGTGATCTTCCAAAATTAATTTAATAAGCAAAAGTTCATTGACTCAGAATTTACTGATAATTAATGTTGATTGGTCACTTGTTTGATATATTGTTTCAAAAAGATATTACTTACTAGCAATGTGATCTTGAGATGTTTCTTTCTTTTTAAAAAAAAAATAGAAAAGCTTTTTTCTACTTTCAGTAACATGTCCACTGGGGTACATTTGGAATCCTTATGGTAAAATTTCTGCCTCTGAAAATAGAACAAAACTGAATGTTTATGATACAAAGGTTTTTCTTTATTATTTTTATTTATTTATTTATTTTAATTTTTGTTAGTGAATCACCATGAGGTACATTTATAAACTTATGAACTTTCATGTTTGCATTTTGTTTACATTCCTCCACCAGTGCCCATTCTCCTCCACCAATGTTCTCAATATCCCTCTCATCACCCCCACCCCACTCTGCCTCTGTGGCAGAGCATTCCCTTTTGTTCTCTCTCCTGTTGGATGTTGTAGTTTGTCATAGAGGTATTGAGTGGCCATTATTTTCAGTCTATAGTCTCCTTTTGGTACGCAGCTTTCAACCCAAGTGGGTCCTCCCAACATTCTCTACTAGGTGTTCCCTTCTCTGTATCTGCTGTGAGGCTAGTTTCCAAGCTGTGGGGCAGACCTCCTGGTTCTTATCTCTACTACTCTTAGGTGTAAGTGTCCCATTCTGTTACTTTATATTCCATATATTTGTGTGATCTTCCTATGTCTGTCTCTTTCTTGCTGACTCATTTCATTCAACGTGATACTTTCCATGTTGATCCACTTATATGCGAATTTCATGACTTCAAGATGTTTATTTATTATCAGTAAAGAGGGAGATGATTCCTACATAATTGTTTCTTTATGATGACAAAGTAACAGGCAAAGTGTTTATCAATATTTTGTATATATTAGATACTACATAAATATTTAGGATTTTCCTGGTGTGTTGCATACTTGATTATTCTTTTTATTAAAAAATGGAAATATTTTATATAAAAATATATCACATATATGGACTAGAGGGATAGCACAGCGGGAAGGGCATTTGCCTTGTATGCGACCAACCTGGGTTAGATTCCTTCGTCCCTCTTGGAGAGCCCAGTAAGCTACTGAGAGTATCCCGCCCACACAGCAGAGCCTGGCAAGCTACCCGTGGTGTACTCGATATGCAAAAAAGAAAAAAAAAACAGTAACAAGTCTCACAATGGAGACGTTACTGGTGCCCACTCAAGCAAATCGATGAACAAAGAGATGACAGTGCTACAGTGCTATATAACATATATAATTTTATATAGCATACATAGCATGCTATATGTGTATATATTATATGAGTGTATGTTAAGCACTATAAACATGTAATATATTATATATGTGTGTATATAATATATATATATATATATATATAGCTTCTGGTAGAGTCTGGGCTTCTGTTTTACTACAGGGACAATTCAAGGAAGCAGATGTAACAGCTTTAAGTATTCTGTTAAGGAGAAAGTATGACGTGCCTTTGAAAGAAAATTTAATTACAGTAAGAAACATATTCATGAACCACGATGAGAAGAATGAATATGGTGGCCTTGCCAACTCTATGTAAAATAAAATCAAAAAGTATAAAGTATAAAATACAATTTTAAAATATGATGAGATTTTCACTTTTATAATCTCTCTATCTGAATTATATTTTTAAGGATCTGTAAAAGTATCAGTAACACAGAGATTTTCATGTTTTCCTTATTTGATGAGAGAGAAAATGTCAGACTTAGATGTGGTAGTAACAAAAGATTATTTCAACAAATCATACAGCAAAAATTTCCATAGATATCTGCATGTAAGATCTGTGAGAATAAAATTGCACAAGTCAAAAGTTGTTAATAGACAGGGAGACTCACACTTTCAGATGCTTACCCAAACATATACCTGAAAGACTACCGAAGGAGGCTAATACACCGTATTTATTATTTAACTTTTTACAGCCCAACAGCAACTTTGAAGCATCTGTGGGGATGAAAATTTCCATCCATTTTGCCAAAATCACATTTTCATCGTCTGAAAACTCTGCCTTGGCCCCACCCACCCTTTCTAATGCCAATTGGCATATGATTTGCTAAAATAATTACTTAGACCTAAAAAAAGTTAATGACATACTGGACACAGAGTGAGAATGTATATCCTTAAGTCACTTAAAATCAGAGCTCTGAGAACTTTCTGATCTCTTTTTGAGAGATCCTTTGTGGGGTGTATGTCACTGTCACTGTCATCCCATTGCTCGTCGATTTGTTCAAGCGGGCACCAGTAACGTCTCTCATTGAGAGACTTATTGTTACTGTTTTTGGCATATCCAATATGCAGGGTAGCTTGCCAGGCTCTGCCACGTGGGCTCGATACTCTTGGTAGCTTGCCGGGCTCTCCGAGAGGGGCAGAAGAATCGAACTCCAGTCAGCCGTGAAAGGCGAACGCCCAACTGCTGTGCTATCACTCCAGCCCTGTGTGTGTGTGGGGGGGGGGGTATATGTTGACTTTTTTAAGCTAAATTTTCATGTATCTTACTCAATTTCCCAAATATACTCCAAGAATCATGATGTGAGAATAAAATTTTGTAAGCATAGCAAAATATTATATTATTTTCTGAACTAGATGCTTCAAGAATTCTAAGATATTAGACATAAAAATTAAGCAATTTAAAGCTTTTTGTAAATCACTTTTTGTTACACTTACAATTTGCTTTAAATCTGGATATTTGTGAAGGGAGCATCTTACTTTACGAACAATACAATTAGATCTATAAAATTTCTGTTGTCTGGGGATATCTAGAGGGTACATCCCCTCTACAGTTAAGGGAACATTCCTTTTTCTTTTTCATTTTCCATTTGGCTATTTTTTTACTTTAAACCTACCATATGTGAACCACTACACATCAAATTGTGTAGTTATACCACATAACATCTAAAAGAGCAAATAGATAAAGTGCAAAATACTTAGCTCTGATCATTGCTTTGGAACCATACAGCACACTAGATCCTACTGGGCAGCTTTCAAAAAAAGTACAATATCCATGTTCCCATAGAGGTTGAATTCCAGTATTAGTAATTTTTGAGAATTGATTTTTATGTGAAGACGGATTAAAAAACAAAATTTTTCTTACAGACTTTTTTTTTAAGATAGAAAAGAGTCCTTAAAATTACTGTCTATGCCAATCATAGCTCTGAAAATGGAGAATGGTCAATACATATCGAGTAAATGATTGCTAGTCATTTCAGTCCATTAAAGGGTGCACAATTTTTATTTTATGAGATGCTGTGTAAGAACTATTTCAGTTTTTACAGTCCAGGAGGTCTCTGTCACAACTATTCAACATTGCTCATCTCTATTTCATCCACTCTACCCTGCCTTTGAATACATAGCCATAAACAAAATGAAACAGATGGCCCCGTACATTTGAATACATAAATTATTCTAATAAAACTTTAGTTATGAAAACATGTGGCAGTTTTGAATTTGGCCCTCCAGTATTTGGCTATAGTTTTCCAGTACTGAAACACATCATCTCTCAATTCTATTTTTTTTTGTTTGTGCTTTGCCCAAAGGCTAACTCCTGACTCTATGCTTAAGGAAAACTCATGCTGGTGCTCAAGGGATCATATGTGGTACCATTTGATTTAGGGATTGAACTGGAATCAGCCACGTGAAAGGCAAGTGCCTTAACCCTTGTACTGTTTCCCCAGCTCTTGATTCCAAGTTTAATAAAAATATCATTTATTGTCAAAACACTGCTATGATTAAATAAGGAAGAAGCTATGAAACATAACTATTTTTTAAATTGCATAAATTGAAGTAAACAAAATATAATAATCTCTGCACTTTTAGTGCCATCTCTAATGATGTTAGTTATTAGCAAATTTCATTATACTCTATCCATACTAGCTAGTATAACTTTATAAACCACGCTATAAGGTAAAAAGTGATTAAACAGAAATGCCCTAGTGCATCTAGCACTGGATGAAAAGAACCGTTTAATTGTTTCCATAGAAAGTACAATGGTCAATGGTAGAAAATACTTGGTATTTATAGGGTCATTTTCTGCTTCAGGCAAGCCATTGCCAATCAGTTATAACTGATCCTGTATGTGGCCTTGCATTATTTCTTAATATTGCTGCAGGCAGTCACCACAAATCAGAGTTAGAAGACAAGATGAAATCTGTGACATTCTTAACACAATAGGAGCTGTGTTTTCAGCTCAGACACCAAGCAGGAAATTATTCTTTTCTCCAAGGATATAAATAACCTTCCTATCACTACAATAAAATGTGTACATATCCTGCAAAGGGAATATAGAACTATGTGTTTGAGGTACCCCAAGAATCACAGAAGACCATAGATTACCCTACTCTGGTTATTCATATCTTAAAAAAGCATATTCAGAAGAAAACCAAGATTTCCAAAGAAATCAATCAATAAACTTTGATTAAGGACTGTCATTTGATCTTCTACAGAATGAAACTTGAGAATTTTTTAATAATATATAGAAAATAAAACCTGAGGTAGAGCTGCTGGGGAACCTGGTAAAGGACTAAAGTAATATGGAGCACACACACACAAAAAATCCAGATGGGGGCTGGGGAGACAGATCAATGGGGGAGACAATGTGCTGACATAGCTCCAGAGAATCAATGTGTGGCCCCCAAACAAGAAAACAGGGGCAGGAGCTAAGGCATAAGGCATATGATTTACATGTGGCTAATCTTATTTTTATCCCCGATACCAAAAATTCCTCTGAGCACGTCTGGGGTCCTCCTGAGCACCACGAGGACTTGACAGCACTGATAAAGCAGAGCAGCATCCTCCAGGCTTTGCATTTAATGGATTCTTTTTTTTTAAATTTTTGTTAGTGAATCACTGTGAGATACAGTTACAAACTTATGAACTTTCATGTCTGCATTTCGTTTACATCCCTCCACCAGTGCCCATTCTCCTCCACCAATGTTCCCAGTATCCCTCCCACCAACCCCACCCGAACCCCCACCACCCCACCCTGCCTCTGCAGCAGGGCATTCCCTTCTGTTATCTCTCCTTTTAGGTGTTGTAGTTTGCAATAGAGGTATTGAATAGCCATTATGTTTGGTCTACAGTCTACGTTTGATACTCAGCTTTCAACTCGAGTGGGTCTTCCCAACATTCTCTACTAGGTGTTCCCTTCTCTGTATCTGCTGTGAGGCTAGTTTCCAAACTGTGTGGCAGACCTCCTGGTTCATATCTCTACTGCTCTTGGGTGTTAATCTTCCATTCTGCTACTTTACATTCCACCAATGAGTGCGATCTTTCTATGTCTGTCTCTGTCTTTCTGACTCATTTCACTCAACATGATACTTTCCATGTTGATCCACTTATATGCAAATTTCATGACTTCATCTTTTCTAAGAGCTGCATAGTATTCCATTGTGTAGATGTACGAAAGTTTCTTTAACCAGTCATCTGTTTTTGGGCACTCCGGTTTTCTCCATAGTACTCAATGGGGAAAAACTAAGAGCCTTCCTCTATGACCAGGGATGAGACAAGGATGCCCACTCTCCCCACTTCTGTTCAATATAGTACTGGAAGTACTTGCAATAGCAATTAGGCAAGAAAAAGATATTAAGGGCATTCAGATAGGAAAGGGAGAAATCAAGCTCTCACTAGTCGCAGATGAAAGTAGACTATAGACCGATCATGAAGGCCACTCAATACCTCTATTGCAAACTACAACACCCAAAAGGAGAGAGAACAAAAGGGAATGTCCTACCGCAGAAGCGGGGTGTGTGGTGGGGGATGGGGTGTGATGGTGGGAGGGATATTGGGAACATTGGTGGAGGAGAATGGGAATTGGTGGAGGGATGGGTAAATGATCATTGTATGACTGAAATGCAAACACGAAAGTTTGTAAGTTTGTAACTGTACCTCACGGTGATTCACTAATAAAAAAATGAAAAAAAAAAAACAGAGATCCAAACTTTTCTTCTATAAACAGCCAGATCATTCAGACTTGTCAGGTTAAGAACCTTGTCACAACTGATGAACTTTGTCACTACAACACAAAATCAAATAGAGTTAATACATTTTGAGTGAGCATGTCTGTGTTCCAATAAAGGTTTATTTATAATAACCAGTAGCAAGACAAATCTGGCCCTTGAGACACAGTTTACAAGTCCCTATTCACCATATAAACTTAAACTATCAAGTAATATTATTAAATTTTGGGGATTCTAGCAATAATTCAGAAGGTAGGGGATTTCCCTTTCACGTGGAAAAATTGGGTTCAATCTCTGGCATCCTATATGGTCCCCTGAGTCTACCAGGAGTGATCCCTGAGCACAGAGCCAGGAGTAAGAGCAAACCCTCAGCACCACTGGGTGTAGCCCAACATCACCACCCCTCCCCCAACAATATTATTAACTTTAAATTATTCAGGCCCCATTCTTTAGTTTCGAGCATCTAAATTCTTGCCATGTCTTTTTATAGATACAGTTTATGATAACTCATTTACTTTGGACTCTATGGTGTATTTGGGTTAAACTGTGACCTCTTTCCCACTTAAAAGAAAATTCAATGGGCTAGAGTGATAGTACAGGTAGTAAGACACTTGCTTTGCACATGGCTGTACCAATTTGCAACCCTCGTTCAAATTCCCTACATCCCATATGGTCTCCTGAGCACCACCAGGGATTGTTCCTAAGCACATAGCCAGGAGTAGCTCCTGAGTTCCAATGGCTGTGCCCTGCGCCCTACACTTGCACATAAATTCACAAATTGAAGTCCCCTAACTCTAATACCTCAGAAGGAATCTTTACTTGGAGAAGACTTTTTACAAAGATAATCCAATTCAAATGAGGTTTCTACGATGGTCCCTAAATTAGTATAATTGGTATACTTATAAGAGGAAATTAAAAGACAGTCATGAAAACACAGCAAGAACACAATGTAAATTTGAAGATGACCATCCATAAACTAAGGAGAGAGGCTTGAGAGCTTTTCTTCCTGACATTCTTCCTTGAATTTAAACTCTTAAACTCTATTAGCAAGAGACAGTATATTACCATTGTTCTAACACCAAATGCTTGGCACCTTGTTAATAGCAGTCCTAGAAAAATAACTCACAGGTAATTTGCTATACTCAGTGACCCGTGACTGGAAGAAGCAGTGCCAGTACTCTGTCTTTAGAAACTTTACTTTTCCCTTTGAACTCAAACCTCTTCTGTTGAAAACATGCTCTAAAGCATTTCTGCTGGTTTAACTAATAGGAAAAACACCGTAACCTAAGTCACCCCAGTCAAACCCAATCTCCCTCTAACCTGTAGATAGAAGTGTCAGTTATTTTACTAATCCTCTGGGTTTTAAAATGAATGTTATAGAACAATAGCTAATTGATTGGAGTTTAAACTTAACATTCAGTAAATTCTGCGCTAGGCCTATTAATATTGAATACAGAGCTATGGATTTTTTTCTTCTGCTCAGTCTTTGCCCATTACATTGAAAATTTAAGTCAACTACTAAAAGCACTCTTCACCACTTTAACTCCGCCCCCATTCCAGTGGGGGTAATGATTGAGCACAGGAAAGGATTAAGGGATTACCTGTCTATTTTCTTTTCACTCAAGTCAGCAAAATAGTTATGTAAGCCCCATCACTGCAGTTGCAAAGATTTTTCAGTTTCCAGAAGTCTCGTTTTATTAAGCAGGCTATTTATTTTTCTTCCCTCAGTTTTATTGAGTTGTCATTGGCAAACTTGAAAATGTATGCATTTAAGGTAGTCTTAATGATTTGGTAAGAGTTGTTTCTTAGGAGATATATCTATAAAAAGTTATTATTAACTAATGCAATTCACTTAAAGCACCCATAATTATAAGATGGTTTGCCTTTTTTCAGTTTAGTGTATTAATTTTCAGCTTTTATTTACAAGACTGTTAAAAATAGTTTCAGACATTCAACGTTCCAACTCCATAGCACCAACTCCATAGAGTATCAGGGTCTGAGATCCCTTTACAAACCTCCACCCAGCTCCCTTGGCAAATGTAATTCTTTTTAATTATTTACTTATGTTTGTGTTTGTGGCCACACACCAGTGGTACTTAGTGTTGACTCCTGGCTCTGTACTCAGTGATCACTCTGAGCAGGTTCAGGGGACCATGATCCAGAGATAAAACCTGGTTTGGTCACGTGTTAGGCATGATTCCTTCCTGCTGTACTATCACTCTGGCCCTCAATAATTTTGTAATTTTGTTTGTTGTTTTGGTTTGGAACTACCTCTGGCTCTATGTTCAGGGATCACTCCTGGTGGGACTTGTGGGACCATATATGGTGCCGGGGAACAAACTAAGGTCTGTCACCCACAGGGAAAGTGTCCTGACTACTGTACTATCTCTCTGGCCCCTTAATTTATTTTTAACAAATAGACAATAAATTATTAAGAAGGGGGCTCCCAAAGAGTGCTCAGGGGACTCAGTGATCACTCTTAGTAATACTTGGTCAACTGAGCCAGTTCAATGCAAAGAAGACCAAATCTTTTAGTCTTGAAGTACTTGGGACTACTAAAATGACCTTAGACGTGCTTGGGTTCTCTAGGATTTTAAGCAGCAGTGCTCAGGGGACAAGTGTATGTTGCCAATGTTTGAACTTGAGTCCTAGCTCAGGCAAAGCATGAAGCACTAATGGCTCTCTCCCTATTCTCCGTAAAACAGATTTTTAACCTCTTTGTTACAACCAGTACCCAGAATGTTGTCTAATCTTTTTGGTCCTAGTTTGGTCCCTCTCCCTATTCTCTGTAAAACAGATTCTTAACCTCTTTGTTACAACCAGTACCCAGAATGTTGTCTAATCTTTTTGGTCCTAGTCTGGTCCTTTTTTGGTCCTTACTCTGCAGATTGATATGAAATGAATTGCTGCATTCAGTTTTGAAAGGTTGCCTTAACATGTATTGTTAGGGTTCAGTAGCCGGCCTGACACTGACTAAATCCCCTGTCCCTGAAAGAAAGAGCCAGTCCTGTTTACAGGGGCCCAGGGGCTTGCTTCAGCACTCCACACATGCAGGCATTCTGGTTGAGGATGAGGGATGTAACAGTTACCATCTGCCTGAGCTAATACACCTGGCCCTGAGAGCGAGAGATGTAAATCATTAACATCTGTATTGAGCCTAACAAGGTAAATGTGATACATGTGGATTGCCCCTGAAATGTATGTATAAAAACCCCTGTGTGAGAGCTAATAAAGGGATTGCTGATTGACCACCAGCTTTCCCCCCTCCACGTGATCCTTTCTCTGTGGCAGCGGGAGTCCACGGGTGTGTGGAGGGTCAGGGCAGAGGCTTCTTCCCTTCCCACTTCCTCTCCTACAGGTAGTAAGTTTTGTGACCAGGGGGATCGTACTCCAGTGTGCTGGGGTTGACTGGCCAGGACCCTGACAATGTATTATAAATTGGCTGTCTTGAAAAAAATTGGGCTTGAAAATAGTTCAAGTGATAATATGCAAGGTTAGCATGTTCATTCAACACATTGGGTTCAATGTCACTGCATAATCCCCAAGTACTGCCAAAAAAGGGCCTGATGGAACCAATTTTCATGGAGTTTAGCAACACTGTATTAACCAAGCATTGTACCATCAGGCCTCCACTTCCCAATGAGCAAGGTTGTAAGGAGCCCCATGTAAAACTATTTACTATAAAAGTGATGAAAATTTCTCTGAGGGGGACCAGAGTGATAGTCCAATAGGTAGGGTGTTTGCCCTTTTATGTGGCTGAACCAGATTTGATCACCAGCAACCTATATGATCCTTAATCCTGCCAGGAGTGATTCATAAGCACAGAGCTTGGATTAACCCCTGGACACACACACACACACACACACACACACACACACACACACACACACCACCACCACCACCACCACCACCACTACCACCACCACCAAATTAAAAAAAAATTTAGGGGGTCAGAGAGATAGTACATCGATAAGGTGATTATTTTGCATATGGCAGACGCAGGCCCAAC